>NW_022196362.1:556583-1156583 GCF_008641045.1 Pistacia vera | reverse complement strand
AGCAACTGACATCTCGGTACAACCAATCTCTTCACTAAATGGAGCAATCACCTCATAAAAGAATGAATCGTATTTCTATATTTTGTCGAAAGAATAATCCACATTTGTTGATGATACACCAGGTTCCCGAAAATAATCTCTGTAATTCATGTTTAAATATATCTGCTCTAAGCTACCTACTCCATAATGATTCTGTGGTTTATTCTCTCCATGTTATGTCTTTCGAAAGAAACCGAATCAACTTCTGAGGGGCAAGAGGTCCAACAGAGCAATTTATTCTTTGTCAAGCAGAGTGCAACCTGGTAAGAGTTAAAAAAAAATCTCCCTAAAAACTGTGTCGGTATCAGGTGTTATATTTGCTTCTCAGGATGTTGAACCCAAATTCGATCAAACTCCGGCACAAATAGCTCCTGAAACACAAAAATAAAAATTCAATGACATAATGACAATTTCCATGTTGGAGCACATGCATCATAAAACTTGTTCATATACTCTTATTAAGTTAGGTGCATCGTCAAGCATATCTGATAACTTTGGAAAATTTTCAAGTTCATCATCCAGGGAAGCATGATTGCATATTGGCTGCATTAGGTCTGTGTTCATGGGTAAGAGAGCGAGAGAGAGAGAGAGAGAGAGAGACCTGATGACCAAGATGAGCAGCAAAACTTAGCTTCGTCAATGTGTTTGACATCAAGCCCAAGAAACCAGGATCCAACACTGACATCATCATGGGCATAGGTACGAAGTATAGATCTGCACACAAAGTAAATGGGTAATCAGTCCTTGCTCTTTATGTTGATAGGAAAAAAGGATGACATACAAAAGAAATGAACTGACTTATTGATGGAGATGAATTTAGCCAAAGCTTGTGATATGACAAACATTTCACTTGACGCATGGCGGAAGTATCTGTTGGATGCAAGAAAAATATTCAATACATATGGCAAACATGCAAGGCAATGAAACGTTACACAAACATATTTAGATACTGACTGTTTCTTATCACCGAACTTCCACCATTCTGATTCGTACCATTTATGGCCTCTGCAGTTCAGAGAAGTCCAGCAGTTAAAAAGTATGAGAATAATAGATAATATTCAATTTCATTTGTGACTATATTACAAATTGTCTTTCATCTATATTTTGAGGCCAAACTCACAGCTCAGAGAAGACTTCGCCAGATTTCATACACCCAATATAAGCACGAGGCTTGTCGACATAAGTAGCAAGTGTAGCTCCCAAGGCATCTGTGAAGAAAAGAAGGATAAGCCGCAGGAGGACATATTATCAGAAGTTAATAATAAACCATAAACACAATGCTAATTGAAAGAATACATTTCCCTAGTGTCTTATGAGAAAATAGGATGGCCAATAGCATATAGTTTATGACGTGAATACACTGTTCAACTTACGTCAAGCAAAGGCATGTATCTTCATGACTAAAATTTGACTCTCAATTCAATCATTTTTATAGCATTCAGGTCAAAACAAAAAGCATGGCCCAGGAAACAGTGGCATGGGCAAACCAAATTGTTAATTTTAAGCAGATGCGAGACAAGGTTTTACTATGCTACTCAGTCAACTGATTCTAAAAATTTAGATTTTCAAAGTTCATATAAAGCATAATAGAAAGGCAATAGGCAATATTACTCTATTATGAAGCTACTAACCGATATTCACATAAATATCATCGTTGACTTTAGCATAAAACTCAGCATCCCACTTATCAGCAGCATAAGCAAAGAACAATTTAGCCTTCTTCGGAAACTCCTCAGGTGACTCCACATGGTTTTCCTGTCAAAAAGGTGGGCTAAAACCAATCAGATCTAGAAAGCTTATTTTGTTTGAACCTTGGAAATGACACCCTGTACCAGGCTTTCATGGGCATAAGCATTGCCATTTATCTAGGCTACTCCATCCAATGAAGTTTATTAAAAACATAAAAATTTAAAAACTGTTAAAATATGGCACTTTCAAGTCCAGGAAAATACAGAATGAACTTGATGACCTATTAAGACATACAAGGATGATGAAGTCATTGGTCTGTTTATGCTCGCTGTCTATGCCGTTGTCCAAACTGTTCCCATGATTGCCACTGCAGAAGAACATATCATCAGAACAAAGAGTTCTATCCAAGCATCACATTGAATTGATCACGACTATAAAAAGAAAAAACTAAAACAATTATTACTAGAAAGAGTATTAAACCTTCTTCCAATTACAAATCGTGCAATTATTCCCTTATCATTCTCCAGTTTTTTCAAAGCTGTACCTACAAAAGTAAAGAATTGTGTTCAAGATTCCAGGGGCAATTAGAACAAACTTCATTGAGAGAAATTCTTATTTCCAAAACCCCATCTCATGTTTGATTATAGAACATTTGAAAAAGAGAATACCCTAGGTCCGTAATGAGCCAACAAAAAAGGAAAGTAGTTTACCGGTTCCGATCCATGCTTTACGAATCGCATCTCTATTCTTTTTGCGGCCAAACTTTGTTAGTATTCCTATGACAACTAATGGTCTCTTCTCTGAGCGATTATCATTAGTATCTACGGAACTCTTTGAACCAAAACCCTCTTGTCTAGCCGTAGCCAACTGCATCTCAAGTTCTGTTAACTTCTTTTGTTGCTCCCTAATAAGAATCAACAAATAAGAGTGATTTCTATCAGAATTCTGACTCATGAAAAGAACTATAAACCAGACCAATTTTCAAAAACAAGACGAGAAAAACCCATTAACAACCAATAATCCTGAGATAAATTAGGCGCATTTTCGACAAACTCAAACCAAAATGCCAAAATTAAATTTACCTGCAAGCTATGATTTTCAAAGTATCATCCACTGATATTGCAGATTGCCCCTGAACATCAATTAACAATAAGTAACAAAACTCAAATCATGACATGTCTTTAAACTTATTTAACTGATTAAAGAAAGTGCCGACATCTAAATTCCAAACAAAAAATAACCCAACAAAATTAATAAAGCACATACTCACCAGACCAGTGATTCTATCAAGCTCTTTTATCATATGAACCCTATTCTGAGCATCTTGCCACAATCTATCACAATCCCACCAAAAGGAAACATTTTTACTCAACTGGAGACTAAAAACAATTTTTTTACGAACAAAATTGGAGAAAACTAACCTGCCGGCAACATAAATGGAAGCTAAGGTGGCGAACATGAAGAACAAAAGAGATGAAATTGGGGTCTTAACCACCGTACTCGATAGCCTATTACTCGATCCCCTGCTCTGCATGTTGCTCAATTTCTTTAGTAAAGTTGGAATCTTTCTCAGTGGATCCAACAATCGAAACAGTATATGAAACTTTTGCTGGATCTTCTATGTCGGTTTGTTGTTTAAAATGTGAAAATGAGATCTGTTATTAGTTTAAAGTGTGTAAATGGAGTTCGTTTTGCGGTGAAGTCTTCTGGATTTCAATGTCACTTCACCAAATAACGAACCTCGTTCAGGTGAAATTTTTTTAATTAAGTCTTTTCTTATATAAAATATTTTAAATTTAAGAAATATGAAAATAAGTTTCATATTTTTTATAAGGTTTTAATAGAAAATTGAATTTTGTTTATATTTTTTTGTTCAATACCATATTAAAAATTCTTAATTCAATGAATTTGTAGTTGGCTTTATAAAGCTAAAATTAAATACATTTCCTAAAAGGTTTTTTAATTTATTACAGAAATTTTAGAAAATGTTTTCAAAATGTTAAAAGTAATAATCATTTCCTGATATGTTTCTTTGAATAGAAATGTAATTAAGAGAATTTCTTAATAAGCTTAAGACCCCATTCAATGTAGAATTCAAAATTTTCGTCTTAAAAAAAAAAAAAATTAAAACTGCTTTATTCTAAATGTTATATAAAATAAAATATCTAATTTGAGTAATTATTATTGAATAAAACCAATATCAAGCTTTGCTCAGCACATATGAAGCCCAACAAACATGGTTTTGATAAAGCTTTAAAACTTCTGCTCAGCCATTACAGGCCTCTATAGAGAGCCCATCTTGGCCCAACCAAAAATCATAATCATCAATCTTTTTTGGGGGTTTTAAGATTTTTTCTCGTACTATCTTACTTTTTTTTTTTTTTTTTTTTTAAATAGAGTGTGTGGATAGTTTATATGTATCGACTATCCAAGTAAGTATTAGCACAACATCTACCTACACACTCTCATGTCATAATCACCCGCTTAAATTTTGGAAGCCAAGGAGTTTGAACTGGACTGCGCACCTTAAAACCACATCACAATGTTCTTCTACCACTTGACTTCCAAGTTAGTTTTGTACGATCTTACCTTTTCTTATTTTACTGAAATTTAATTTTGATAGTTTTGATTTTAGAGTTTGATTATATTAAAAGAAAAAAAAAAAAAGGATACTCAACGTTTAATTTAGGGCATCAATGTATGAAGAGAACCGCAAAGAATTTACATATATTTTATACTACTTTATATATTCATTACAATATATATACAATCAATATAAATTGTAAATGTATGAAAAATAATTAACACTTTCTTAAGACGAAAGGCTTCAAGAGAAATTCTTAATTCTAGGGTTGTGTACTTGTGTGTGATAATACAATTGAGGCAACCAGCTGTGGCTGATAGTGCAAAAGTTCATCAAGTGGTAATTAATAAGAGTTAATATGGAATTAATTGATTCTTTTTACGGAACCCGTCTTTGACTTTGCCTTTATATTGAATGTTAGTTTAGCGTCATTAATCAAGAGTGTCAGCTTCAGCATCACAATCACTTAAAACAATCCAACACTTGATGATAGATGTGATCACTTCATGTTTTTGGAGCCTTTAAACTGGTATTAGAATCACCGTGGAGGAGGAGTATTCTATTCAATCAATTATGTGAAACTTTGAATTGGAAAAATAATATTGAATTTGCGATGACGAAGGTGGTGATGCTGTAAAATGAGCTGCATGCATCATCGTGAACGTCAAGGTCTTTAGTTATATTAAACTTTCCTCAGACTGATAGATTGGCGTAGTACAAAAAAGTCCACAGTGTTCTTGTGACAAAAACCTATTGTTTTGTCCTTATGGGAGCTGTATAAATCATAGTAAAACATATTAACCCAAGAGAGCCACATATCTAGTTATCAAATCGATTAAGGAGTCTTCATTAGTGGTAGAAACTAAGGAGCTCCTGCCTCCTGGGCCTGTATGCTGCAGCCAACTCATTTGAATTAATTTGCGAAACGTTGAATGTATAATAATGAGGCCTTGGATTCTGATATGCAGAGATTAAAGGTTAAAGATCTCTCTGGGAATATTTGCCCGAATGATAATGAATATGACAATAAACCAAGAATTGAATCATTGATTATCTTTGCTGGATGAGTATTTGACTAATTAATTCGATATTAAAAATTATTCAAAGCCAGTTAACCATGAAAATTTGCACACCTACCTCCCAATCACAGTAAGTTAAGCTCAATTTTCGAAAAGCTCGTATGAGCAGGACATCTCCATTATTCATCCTTCACGATTTAGCAATCGCATCACCGAATAGATTTCACATTCTTTCATCTAATATTTTGTGTTGGCGTGGCGTCCCTGTGACTGTGAGTTATTATTAACTTTGAAGATTGCAGTGCAGATAGATTAGTATGTTAATCACTCCATATCATCTGAATAGTTAATCTTTTGGGATGGATAATTACACAAAAACAATGTCACTTCACTTAATATATGTATATATAGTGTGTAACTGAATCAATAATGTGAACTCGGGTTGGGGCAGAATATTGAATCAATAATGTGAACATTTAAAAACGTTGAAACATGACGAAGGTGGTGACGGTGTAAAATGGTGTGCATGCATCATCGTTAACGTCAGGGTGTTGTTGAGAAATTAAAGATCTACTGTGTTGTTTTGTGGTCGACACAAAATGGGCCACAAAAACCTACTTGTTTTGTCGTTGTGGTGAGAGGGAGTGTATAATTAATTACATTTTTGACGTCTACTGATCAGTCTCTATTGGCGGTGCATATTGAGGAGCTCCTCCGCCCGCTGCAGCTAGCCACCTTATACTTTAATATAGTCTATTTAATTTTGAAATGTACGTATGCTACTGCTACTCACCGACTTCAATTTGCTAATAGTTTAAGCACTCACGCAAAAGATAATAATATATAGTACATATTCAGATTATAATATAAGCTTTATTTGGAGGAAATCTCATGGCAAACATGTTTCACGATGCAAGATGACAAGATCAATAAGTGAAAAGTAAAGAAATAATTTGTTGAATGTATGATTGGCTCGAGGAAGACAGCCACCACCACATGTTTGGGGCCTTGAGATTGTGATAATACATAGTATACATTAATAGTTGCACCACCCAATCCAAGGGCCCATGTTATTTTCCTTCTTCGTTGTATCAATTGTTTATAAATATAGAAATACTAGTCTTACAAAGGTAAATATAAAAGGGGTATACGAAGATAATTGTTACCCTTGATCTTAATGATTTCTCTCTCTCTCTCTCTCTCACTCTCCGTTCTTTCTTTGTTTTTTCCTTTTTGCTGACATCACTTTGTAGCCCTCTTTGTATTGTCTTTGTAAGGATAACATTTTTCTTATAAATATTTGCAACCATGCAATTTATAAAACTTTAAATTTCGATAAAAAAATAATCCTACACATATAAATTTTTCTAAAAATATTTATTAAATGACAAGTTTTGCATGACCGTCACACAATTGTTTAATGTATTTAGCATATTTTTAATTTTTAATATTTCAATAGTTATATGTAATATCATTTTTGTATATTTTAATTTAGTTAAGGTGTGTACAAACTAGTCCGAATACTCCCGATGAAAAGAAAAGTGCAATGAGTTCTTAGGTCATGTAATTGGTGTGTATATATATGTAATATAATGTTTAGGGTGCATTTGGTTCAGGGAATGTTGTATTACTGAAAAGATAGATTATTAGGAAATCTTTAGAGAAATGTGTTTGGTTAGTTGGAATAAATTAGTGGGTATGTTATAATAATATGTTTGATTGGGAGAATAAATGAGTGGGTATGTTATGGATCACAAATCCATGGTCGAAAACATCTTTACCGTCACACGACCGGCAAGATCCCGTCAGTTTTGCCCCAATATGGTGACTTTTGCCAACGGCCAGCGGTGGTGGCTAGCGGCCAACGGTAGTCTTGAGTGGTTGGGGATATTTTGTTAATTTTTAAACTTTTGTGGCTGGGGTGTTTTAGCTATATTTTCAAATGTAGGAGATAATTATTATTTGGTAGACATATGAGGGTAAATGTATCCGAAATGATAAAAGATTAAGGGCAAAATATAGTCAAATTTAAGATTACCTCGATAATCTCGAGATAATCTTATATTAACACCCATTGAAAAGGTAATATGATTATCCCCAATATTACCAGTAGTAAACATTATTTATAATAAAAGATTATATAATATTTTATTATTTGATAATTAAATGAGAAAATATTAAAAATTAAATAAAAATTATAAGATTAATCTTATATCATTCTGAACCAAATGTAACCTTAGATAATATTCTTTTTAATAACAATGAATATAACTTTGTTTCTAGGATCATGTGTTACTATGCACTAAAGAATTATTGATGAAGCTACACGGGAAAGTAAGTAAACCTTAAAAAGGACAGAGATAAGTTAATAAAGTGGTGGGAATGAGTGGGCATGGGCAACAGGCTTGTGATTTGGATTGACTAAAATTAAATTCAAGTTATAGTGATGTGTGCAAGTGTGATTGGATGCTGTTTGTGGATGGGATGGGACCATGCTGTTTAGAAGTCACAGTTGGTATTAGCTGCTTGCTAATTTCAAGTAATGCTATACTTATATCACTCATTACATTATTTTCATTACACTATCATTATTTTACTAATAATTATTATAAATAATTAAAAATTTATATGAATGTGGGATATGCCACATCATAGTGTAATAAAAATGATGTAATAAGTGGTGTAAATATAATATTATTCTTTGACTCAATTGCATTAATCATGCCGTCTTAATCACATCTTAAGTTTATATATACCTTAATTAATCTTTTAAATTTTTTAAATTATTAATTAAGTAAATTTTTAATAACCACCACTTATTAATAGTTTTGAGAATATAAATTCAGATTTTTTTAATAATATATTCAAAAATCTTTTAAGTGAATCATCAAACTGAATCCTCTTCACTTTTCTCTTTCCTTTTCTATCGTTTTACAATAAGTTAAGGCTTTATTTTAGGACGTTTATTTTTTAAACAAATTTCCTATTTTTAATTCTTTATTAAGATATTATATTTTAATCAATATTTTATGATTACAGCTTTTTCGTTTTAAATTAAAATAATTCCAAATGAAACATAATTTTCTATTCGCAATTTAACAGTAAAATAATTGATATTGTTTTCTTTCTAAGAAATAAAGGCAAAATACTGTATATAATTTATTCTAGCATCCCATCTCTAAAATCTTTTTCATTTAAAACTTAATCTAAAGTTCTTAATATCTTGTTATTTATAGTCTTAGAAAATACATGAATATGATTTTATATCATTTATCACTGCAAACAGTTTCCTCCAAATTACAAGATATATATATTATTTTTTATAAATTTGATTTGATTTATTCTTGTATATTAAAGTCATTTTTGATAAATTAATACTTTAAAAAAAAACTTATATTTTCATAAACTCTATTTTTAATAAGTTTTACGCAAATAAGCAGTAAAAAAATAATATAAATAAAACTTATTTTATAATCTTTTATTTCACGACGTAAAAATGAGAAATCAATATTTGATTCTAATGATTGTTAAAGAGAAATAAAAAAAAAAGTTGAACGCTTTGTGGCCTAAAGCTGCCTGACATAAGGTTAGATGATTAGTTCAACATAAACCCCTTTATTTGTTAATTTTGTGTTGCTTTTAATAAATCGACAAAAACTTTAATGACAAACAAATCTTCACAAAAGATATGCTTCGAGTCCCGTGATATTATAGAAATGATTACTATAGATCGGCATATCAAAGTTTATATATACCCAATAATAATAATAATTCTTAAATTGTCAGTTTTGGTAACCAATTTTGATGCCCAAGGCCCCTTCTTCCTTTCTATATTTCTCTTTTTATTTTATTTTTTATATTTTGAATCAAGCTTTTTGGAGACGTTTATATCATTTAATGTTTTATTATAAATGTATATTATATTAACGAAAAGAAAGATCAATTGGAAGATTACTGGAAATATTTTGAAAATCTGTTTGATTGGTTCAAATAAATTGATGAATAATATGTTTTGTTGAGAGGATAAATGAGTGGATATGTTATATAGATTACTAAATTACCCTCTTTTTAAAATATTAATATAATAGTATTTATTATTATTATTTTTTAAATCATTCTTTTAACCCCTACATTTGAAATTTTGGTAAAACACCTCAGTCATATAAAACTTTAATTTGTAGCAAAATCACTCTCACCCATTCCAAGCCACTACTAGCAGCCAGCCACCATCGCCGGCCGCCATCGACTGTCAATGGAATGATGCACAATTGGTTGTATATGGCCGACCATGCGCTGGCAAAGCCGGAAATGGCCAGATTTATGGCCGTTAAAACATGTGGCCGTGAAATGAACACGGCCAAAGATGTGGCCTTTTCACGATCAGATCTACAACTGTGTTTGGTAGTGAAATGGCCATAGAAACGCCAAATCTGACCATTTTCGATCATGGCTCACATATCCATCGCCAAAAAAGGTCTTATTGGTGCACGACCGACCAGATCTCACCGGTTGTGCACAATTACGGTGACTAACGCTGGTGGTTGGCAGTGGTGAGTCACCTGTGGTGGTCTTGGGTAGTTAGGGGTATTTTGTTAATTTTAAAACTTTTTTGTAGCCGGGTATTTTAGCTAATTTCTCAAATGTAGAGGGGCTAAGTAATTGTTATTTGGTAGACATTTAAGGGCAATTGTGTTAGAAATAGTTTTTAATTAAGGACAAAATTGGTAGAAAAATCATATTATCCCGGTAATGTTTTAATAACACCCTAGCAAGGTAATAAGATTATCCCCCATATTACCAATAGTAAACACTATTTGCAATAAAAGATTCCCGTAATATTTTATTACTTCTAAACCAAACACTAGAATCTTACAAAATAAACGAATATTACCCTCGTCATCTTATTTACCCCCGATCCAAACAGCCCCATTGTACATAAATAAAAACATACATTAAATGGAAGCAAATGGTGTAGAAAAAAGAGGAAATTAAAATAGTGACGGTATTTCTGTCCAAAAAACTAATATAAGTCATTTCGTACATTTGGGTTAATTGTTATTTAGTAGACATATAAGGGCATTTGTATCCAAAATGTTTATTAATTAAGGGTAAAATTGGTACGAACAGTTGATTATCCCAATAATAAAAAAATAACATCATTTCAGACGGTAATCGAATTACCCCCTATATTACCTATAGTAATCACTATTGGTATTGGTTGATTATCAGAATCTTTAATTACTTGACATCCAAACGAGGTAATTATCGGATTAAAATATAGATTATCAATGTTATCTTTTATGACCTTGAACTAAACGCTCACGAATAGTTAATCTTTTGGGATGAGTAATTAAACCTTGGATAATTGAACAAAATAGTGGGTCTGGTTGGGGCAGATTGAATCAGTAATGCGAACATTTAAAAACGTTGAAAGATGATGAACGTGGTGATGGTGTAAAATGGTGTGCATGCATAATCGTTATGTGTTGTTTTGTGGTTGATACAAAATGGGCCACAGGCTCTGTTTGTTTAACTTCTAAAATAATATTCAATTCTGAATAGGATAAGATATAATTTGATCAAATATGATAAGATTCTCATAATGTGTTTCGTACATTTTTGGAAAATATTTAGATTTTTTTTTAATCCATGCATTTGTTAATTTAGCTAAACACCCCCTGCCCCTCAACAATAAAAGTTTATAAATTAACAAAAACACTTCACCCACCCAACTAATTGTCGGTAGCCAGCCACCATCATCGGACGGTAGTCGGAAGTCACCAAAATGGCACACGATCGATTGGATCTGGCAGGTTATGCGTCGATGTGGCTGGGAAAGACCAGATCTACGATCAAAGATTTGGTAATTGATGGCCAAGCTATGGCCGTTGTTGACAGTCAAATTTATGGCTGTCGTCAATAGCTAGATCAACACACATCTGTCTAGATCCAATCGGTCGTGCGTCATTCTTACGATTTTCAACCACCGTCCGGCGATGATGGTCAGCTACCAACAATTAGTTGGATAGGTAGGGGTGTTTTTGTTAATTTATAAATCTGTATTGAGAAACAAAATTATCGGGTGGTGGTAGCTGACTACCAACAATTAGTTGGGTGGGTGGGGGTGTTTTTATTAATTTATAAACTTTTATTGAGAAAAGTAATTATCAAATGGTGGTGGTCGGCTATCAATATTTAGTTGGATGGATGTGAGTGTTTTTGTTAATTTATAATTTTTTATTGAGAAAAGTAATTATCGGACAATGGTGGCTGGCTAACAATAATTAGTTGGGTGGGTGAGAGTGTTTTTATAAATATATAATTTTTTATTAAAAAATATAATTATTAAATATTTTAAGTTGAATAAAATATGATTGAATTTTAAATTAAATAGTTAATATTAAAACAAATATGTATTCGTTATATTGAATAAGATAATAAGATGGGATAGTGTTTGTTTGGAATAAGATAATAATATAAGATAGTGTTTCAAAAGTGTACGGGGTAATTGTTTTGTCGTTATGGTGAGAGGGGGTGTATAATTAAATTATGAGTATCTTTTAAGAAAGCGATGTCTACTGAGTCTTTATTGGCGGTGCAAATAGAGGAGCTCCTCCGCCGGCTGCATGTAGCCATCTTTCTTTAATTTTGTCTATTTAATTTTGCAAAGTACGTATGCTATTGCCACTTACCGACTTCAGTTTGCTAATAGTTTAAGCACTCAGTTACCGGAGTTGACATTTGGCTTCTTCCTCCGCACAAAAGATAATAATATATAAAGTAAACAACTTTTTGACACTCAATGGATTAATGAAATTATTCTATTTATAGGTTTTTAAAATATTATTTTATTATTTTATTATTTAAATTTATATTTTATTTTTGATTTTGATATCGATGTGAACCCATCATTACTATTCTCTTTCTCAACTATCACTCATAAAAACCCTTCAAACACTACTCCTGTTAATCCTGTCAATCACCGATAATTGACCAATAAAGATTTGTACAGCCGTCCCTCCTAAGTAAAATTCTAATCAATCCCAATAATAAAAATCAACTTTTCACCACTAAAAGATTCCTCGATCTCTCATTGTTAAAAGCTTTAACAATCTAAATCGAATTTGCTTTTTATTATCCACTGAAATATAAATTTAAATAATAAAATAGTATTTTAAAAAATCAATAGATGAGAAAGTGTCATTAAATTATTACTTGGTGAGAACAAGTCGTTAACTCTAAGGGGGTGTTTGTCTGAGCTTATGAAAATTAGCTTATAAGCAACAATTGCTTATAAGCTAAAATTAACTTATAAGCATTTAAAATTTTAAGCAATTACGTGTTTGGTTAAAGTACTTATAAGTGACTGATAAGTAATTGACGTGTTTGGTAAAATGTGGCTTATAAGTACATTTTATTATAAAATTACTAAAAAAGGTACTACATTAAACAAGGACATACTATGGAATTTTAAAATTAAACAAGGATAATGTGGTAATATACTTGGTCAAACTAGCTTATAAGCAAAGTGCTTATAAGCCAAAAAAAATAAGTACCTCCCTCCCAACTTATTTTTTTTAGCTTATAAGCTCAACTTATAAGCTCAAAAAAATTATAAACAAATAGGTCAGCTTAATTTTAGAGCTTATAAGCAAGTTTGACCAGCTTATAAGCTTAGACAAACACCCCCTAATATATAGTACATATTCATGTTATAATATAAGCTTAATGATTTGGAGGAAATCTCACGAGGCAACAAAGAAAAACATGTTCCACGATGCAAGATGACACGATCAATAAATGAAAAGTAGAGAAATAATCTATAGAATAATGTTGAATGTATGATTGTCTCGGGGAAGAAGACAGCCACCACCAGTCACCACATGTTTGGGGCGGCCTTGAGATTGTGATAATACATATAGTACATATTAATAGTTGCACCACCCAATCCAAGGGGCAATATTATTTTCCTTCTTCGTTCTATCAATTGTTTATAAAATATTTTATTACCCTTTGCAACCATGCAATTTATAACAACTTTGAATTTCGATAAAATAATCTTATACATATAAATTCTTCTAAAAAAATATTTATTAAATAACAAGTTTTGCACTATCGTCACACAATTATTTAATATATTTAACATAGTTTTAGCTTTTACTATTTCAATAATCATTTGTAATATCATTTTGTGTATGTTAATTTATATATGCAAATATGCAGTGTAATACCGTGGGGTATCAAGAACCCAAATCCAAATTCACCACAAATATATCTGAAATGCATGTGCAGCGAGTTCTTAGATCATGTAGTTGGTGTATATATTTATATATAAATATATAATATAATGTTTAGATAATATATATATTTTTTAATAGCAAATGAATATAACTTTTTTTAGATCGGAGTATTCGGGCCAGTTTACACATATTTAAACTAATATTCGAAATCCATTGAACATCCTATAAACTATAGAGATTAGGTAAACTACAATATTATTGTAGTAGGTGACTCTAAAATTTTAAAACAAAAAAATTTTAAGAAAAAGTGCAAATATTTTGATTGTTAAGCCAACCCCTTGGGATTGGGTCTAGCATTTTCCCTGTTTTTTAATCGGTTTCCTCTATGAAATTTATTTTTTCAAGCATCTGAAATAATACATAATTAAATCAAATATTAGATTATGATAAAATATCAAAGTATACTGGAAAGTAACAAAACTAAGCATATATGTCACGTTCTGGATTTGGTCAACTTGAAATGTGGTCTTAAATTTTCCACAAGATTATGGTTATGTTTTAATAATTTAACCATGCAATTTATTGTGGCTGTACCTGTTATAGTTAATGAGCTCACTAACCAGCCACATGCAGCCCTGCTCCTCTGGCCGGTTCAACAGTGAAGAATATGATACTGAAAAAGTGAAACTTGCCATATGAATATATTATAGAAATTGTTTTCATTTTAATCTGAGAATAAATTCGTGTAGAAAGTTGAATATATTCGAGAATAGGGAGGAATTTGAGGTGAAACGACAAGAGTAGAGAATCTGTTACGAATATGACGACTGAGAATCGGCCTCTTTTTACGTGTAAATAAATGGAGAGACGATTATTATTATCCACGTATTTATTTAAGCATAAATGGAAAGAACAAGACACGTCCACTAATCATAGACGTGAGCCATGACGACAGCCGACTCAGTTCCATGATTCTTCTTCCCACCATTTTATCTTTCCATTTTTATGATTATAAAATCTTCACTCCGCCAATGCCCTTTGCTTCAAACTTCAAAATTTTGTCTCTGCACCTCCACAGAGCCAGACACAAAGAAAAAAACATCAAGAAAGTTTAAGACTTTATTATCAGTTTCATTAATGTGTATTAAATAAACAGTTAATAAGAAAGCATTGGAGAAGATCTTGTGCTGATGGTTGGTTTCTTTCTTTTTTAGTTTTTCTTGTTTTTGGTTGGTAGAAAATGTTGTCAAAATGTAGGAGTTGTTTAATTGGTTTTGTATACTTCTTCTGTTTGATTCGTTTTTTAAATTAATGCCCAATTGCCCATTTCGATCTTACATCAATATTTTGACGTATTAGCAAAACGAATGCCGTATTTTAATTTCCTTGTTTGGTTGAAAAACTGGAGTCAGACTCGGGTACTGCTTCGTTTCTTTCTTTCTTTTAATAAAATGTTATCTTGCTGCAGTTGCTTATTTTTAGATTGCTTTGTTTAATTTAATTGTTTTTATTTTTTTTATATATAAAGGGAGTGTCTATCTGGATCTCATAGTAATATTTTAATGCACTAAGAATCCTATTTAGAATTCTCTTCCTGGGATTGAAATGTGAGAATGAGAGTTAGACGTTTTTCATACAAGCAACACGTCTCTCTCTCTTTTACCTCTCTTGCTGTTTCGGAATTTGTTGATGGAGGCTGGATTTTCACGGTTTGAATTTGTGTGAACTTTTACAGGAACATTTGAACCTCAGCTTCTTGTAGAGTACTGTGAGTTAGAGAAAGAGGAGAGAAGAAAAGGGTCCTAATTTGAGGTTATTTTTGAGGTACAATGGACTTCTCCTTATCTTTTTGTACATGTTCTAACTTCAATTTTGTTTCAGTAACATGCAAACTACTAGCTCCATGGAGCTTACTGCATTAGTTTGGTTTGTTCATAAATTGTATCCTCTCTCCCACTTGCGTTCATGATCTCTTTCTTTTTTCTCTTGTGGGGGATTTTCACTTTTTCTGCCTTATTGTTTCTTTCAATCAAAAGGCCAGAAATTGATGACAATTCTTTTAATTGGATGATCTGAACATTTAGTGATAAAAAAATTCTTATTATTTATGTTTCTTTGTTGGTATGCAATCAGGGCTTGGAGAGCAAGGAAAAAAGATAAAAAATGATGGAGGATCTATGGTTAATATCTGTGGGGAATCTGTTGTTCAGATACTTCTGGAAAGCGAAGCAATTCTGACTTTTTGCGTTTCAGTAACCAAATTCAGTATCAATCATGCATTTATCATTTGCTTTGATGTTTTGCTTCTGGTCATGCTCTTTTTCAATTTGATTCAGAAGTCATCATCAAAAAGGCTTCACACTCTGGCACGTTTTCAACGATTTGCGCCACTGCAGATAATAGCTGCAGTGCTCAATGGATGTCTTGGATTAGTGTATCTGGTTTTAGGCATTTGGATTTTGGAAGAGAAGCTGAGGAAAACTCAGACTGCATTACCTTTGAATTGGTGGTTATTAGTACTGATTCAAGGTGTCACATGGTTTGTTGTGAGTTTGACAATAAGCCTAAGGGAAGCCGTCTTCCAAGAGCACCAATGCGGCTACTGTCCATTCTTACCTTCTTATTCTCTGGGATTGTGTGTGTTTTATCTATCTTTGCTGCCATACTTAACAAAAAAATATCAATAAAATAGCCTTAGATGTTCTTTCTTTCCCTGGAGCATTGTTGCTGCTGGTATATGCTTATAAGGGAAATAACCATGAAGAAAGTGACACGAGGCTAGCGAAAGTGGTCTATATGACCCTTTGAAGGTGAGGCCGATGGGATAAGTAAAACTGATTCTGTTGGTCAAGTTACTGGATTTTCCAAAGCGGGTTTCTTCAGTAAGCTATCATTCTGGTGGTTGAATCCATTGATGAAAAGGGGTAGGGAGAAGACTCTTGAGGATGAAGACATACCTAGTCTGCGTGAGGCAGATCGAGCAGAAAGCTGTTATCTCCAATTCCTGGATCAGTTGAACAAACAAAACAAAAATTGAACCATCTCTCAACCATCAATCTTGAGGTCAATATAATATGTCACTGGAAAGAGATTTTCGTGTCTGGGTTCTTTGCTTTGCTAAAGATTCTTACTATCTCAGCTGGTCCTCTGCTACTGAATCCTTCATTTTGGTTGCTGAGGGAACAACAGCTTTCAAATATGAAGGTTATGTCTTGGCCAAGCACTTTTCTTTGCAAAGCTTAGAATCCTTATCACAAAGGCAGTGGTATTTCAGAGCAGACTAATTGGTTTGAAGGTCAGGTCTTTGCTCACAGCAGCCATTTCAAGAAGCAATTGAGACTGTCAAATGCTGCCAGCTGATTCACTCAGTGGTGAGATAATGAACTATGTTACAGTGGATGCTTACAGGATCGGAGAATTCCCTTTCTGGTTCCACCAAACCTGGACAACAGTCTGCAGCTTTGTATTGCCCTTGTAATTCTCTTCCGTGCCGTGGGTTTAGCAACAGTTGCAGCCTTGGTGGTTATAATCCTCACTGTGCTATGCAACACTCCACTTGCAAAGCTGCAACACAAGTTCCAAAGCAAGCTCATGGTTGCACAGGATGGAGACTTAAGGCTTGTAGAGAGGCCCTTGTGAACATGAAAGTTTTGAAACTGTATGCATGGGAAACCCATTTCAAGAAGGTCATTGAAAATTTACGGAAGGTGGAATATAATGGTTATCAGCAGTGCAGTTGCGAAAGGCATATATAGCTTTCTCTTCTGGTCATCGCCTGTGTGGTTTCGACTGCCCCTTGGGGCATGCTTTTCCTCAATTCCTCTATATGCTAGTAAGTTTTCACTTTTGTTGCGACTTTACGTCTTGTTCAAGACCCTATAAAATGATCCCTGATGTTATTGGAGTTGTCATTCAAGCAAAGGTTGCATTTGCACGTGTTTGTGAACTTCCTTGAGGCACCAGAGCTACAGGGTGCAACTGTGAGGCAAAAGGGCAACTTGGAGAATGTAAACCATGCCATTTTCATCAAATCACCATTTTTCTTGGGAGGAGATTCTTTGAAGCCCACGCTGAGGAATATAAGCTTAGAAGTTAGACCTGGAGAAAAGGTGGCTATATGCGGAGAAGTTGGTTCGGGAAAATCGACCCTTTTAGCAGCAATTCTTGGAGAATTTCCAAAAACTGAGGGAACTGTAAGTTGCTACTGTTCTTATTCTATCTTCTGTAGTTAGAATACTTGTATAATTTTCTCCTGATATGTTGGTCTGCACTTCTAAAGTTTGTAATCTTGCATTTATAAGCACTAATATATACTTTAAACCTGTTTTTTTTTTTTTTTTTTTTTTTTTTTTTTTTTTTATAATTTCTGTAGATTCAAGTGTATGAAGATAGCCTATGTTCTCAAACGGCTTGGATCCAAACTGGGCATACGAGAGAACATTTTTTGGGTCTTATGGATAGCCAACGATACCAAGAAACACTTGAAGGTGTTCCTTGGTCAAAGATCTTGATTGTTGCTTCCTTATGGTGATCACACTGAAATAGGAGAAAGGGGAGTTAATTTGAGTGGTGGTCAGAAGCAGAGAATTCAACTGGCTCTGTGCTCTTTATCAGGATGCTGATATATATTTGTTGGATGATCCATTCATGGCTGTGGATGCTCATACGCCACAAGTTTATTTAATGTAACTGCTTTTCTTTTTTGAACATGATCTCTATAAAACTTGGTTTTCGGAGAAGCTAACTTAAACTCTGGCAGGAATATGTTATGGAGCACTTTCAGAGAAGGCAGTTTTACTTGTGACTCATCAAGTTGATTTCCTACCTGCATTTGATTCTGTTTTGGTTAGTGTACTCTCAATTTCTTTTTCTCTCGCTTCTGTGTTTTGAAGTAACTTGAGATTTTTTTGTAGTCTGGATTTTCCATTCTAGTTGCCATGTCATTATGTCTGAGCACTTTCAGTGTTAGATATCTGCTGTTACCTTAAGGCTTAGTTGCTTAATCTAAAACAAACTGATTGAATTTAATCAATTTGGATCTGGAATGCACTTGCTTGCAGCTTTAATCTCTAACCATGTATTGGAAATTACTATTTCTGCAGTTTGATGGCATCTGCATCATCTTCATGTCTTTTTTCATTTCAAAGTTCTCCAAACTTTTTGTATGTAGTGTTTTATGTTTGTATTAGATTCTATAAGTTATTAGACTAATTGTTTGGTTTCTATTCACCAAGCAGCCTATGAAAGAATACATAGTTATGTGTTGTCCGTCTAATATCCGCTTCTTACTCTTACGCAATGAACAATCTGGTCAGACAGAGAACACATAGTGACCGTGAGCAAGTCAAAATAGATAATTGAAATGTATGCTTTGTGCAACTCTGTCATTTTTCTTTTTTATGATCTTTCTATAACCAGTTATTGGCAGTAATCTTGTTTTTTCTGACAGTTAATGTCAGATGGGGAAATCCTGCGGGCAGCTTCTTATCATCAGTTATTGTCATCAGTAAAGAATTTCAGGACCTTGTCAATGCACACAAAGAAACTGCTGGTTCTGAGAGACTTGCCGATGTTACTTCTCAGAAGCATGGTACACCTGCTAAAGAGATCAAGAAGGGTTATGTGGACAAACAATTAAAGCACCCAAAGGTCAGTCGTGATAAAACAAGAAGGAGAGAAATAGGAGACACAGGGTTACAGCCATACATACAATATCTGAAGCAGAACAAAGGCTTTTGTGTTCTTCAGCTTGGCTGGTCTTTCCCACCTGTATTTGTTTTGGTCAGATATCACAGAACACTTGGATGGCTTCCAATGTAGATAATCCTCATGTTAGCACATTGCGGCTGATAGTAGTTTACTTAGTGATTGGATTTACCTCACAGCATTTTGGCTGTGTAGATCTCTCTCTACTGTTTTCTTAGGTCTTCGATCATCACAATCTTTATTTTCACAGCTTCTAAATTCTCTTTCCGTGCACCTATGTCGTTTATGACTCCACACCCTTGGGAAGGCTACTTAGTCGGTAAGCATCTTGATCATAAAATGTTTGCCAACAAAGAGGGGTTGATGAAACTAATATTTCTTTTAATGTTTGAATGTTGGTCTCTTATATGTCTCCTCCGATCTGAGTATTGTTGACCTTGATATCCCGTTCAGTTTAATCTTTGCTGTTGGGCTACCACTAATGCTTATCTAATCTGGAGTACAGCTGTTGTCACCTGGCAAGTTCTGTTCGTCATATACCAGTGATTTTTGTGGCTATTCGCTTGCAGGTAATATTTGCAAATTTTCCTAATGAGTTATATTCAGTGGGGCAGTCTTCTATAATCTTCCATGGGACATATATTTTGGAGTTGTCACGATGACCTTAACAAGTAGTTACTGATTATTATATAAATTTTCTTTTTTCAGAGATATTATTTTTCTTCGCTAAAGAATTATGCGGTTCAATGCACAAACCAAGTCTTTTGTGGCAATCATTTGGCCGAGTCAGTAGCAGGAGCTATGACAATAAGGGCCTTTGAGGAGGAAGAGCGTTTTTTTGCAAAGAGCTCTGATCTCATTGATACCAATGCTAGTCCTTTCTTCCACATTTTTGCTGCAAATGAGTGTTGATTCAAGGTTAGAAGTGCTCAGTGCAGCGTTATCTCGTCGGCAGCACTCTGCATGGTTTTGCTTCCTCCTGAACTTTTAGCCCAGGTGAGTACTATTGGTATCTTCAAGGGCCATTGCTATCTTCTAATTCGCAATATCCATGGACATATTTTGAATTTGAAATATTTTTGAGACAGATTCTTCATATATCATTAAGCTACTAATTGTTATTCAATTACTTCTGTTATGTACAGGATTTATCGGATGGCACTTTCTTATGGCCTTTCCTTAAATGTTTCCCTGGTTATGTCTATCCAGAACCAGTGTACTATAGCAAAATATCATTTCTGTGGAAAGACTAAACCAATACATGCATGTACAAAGTGAAGCCCCTGAAGTGATAGAAGACAGTCGCCCTCCACAACTGGCCTGCTGTGGGTAAAGTGGATATCTGCGATTTACAGGTAAAAATTCTATTATTCATTACTGTTCTGTCTGAATGGTATTAGTATACTGAGAAATTTATTGATCAACAGATCAGATATAGGCCTGATGCACCACTTTCTTCGGGGCATCAGTTGCACATTTGAAGGAGGTCACAAAATTGTATTGTTGGCCGACTGGCAGTGGAAAGACTACTCTCATAGGTGCTCTATTTCGATTAGTGGGCCAGCTGGAGGGAGATTAGTAGATGGCATTGATATCTGTAAGATTGGGCTTCATATCTGAGGACACGTTTTGTAAATTCCTCAGATCCTACACTTTTCAATGGCACTGTGAGATATAATTTGGATCCTTTATCTGAACATACAGACAAGGAAATATGGGAGTAAGTTTCGATACTTCTTTGTTCTCTGTTGATGTTTAGGATCTAACAGATGTTGA
The DNA here is from genome assembly GCF_008641045.1 of Pistacia vera. Classification (NCBI taxonomy): domain Eukaryota; kingdom Viridiplantae; phylum Streptophyta; class Magnoliopsida; order Sapindales; family Anacardiaceae; genus Pistacia; species Pistacia vera. The sequence continues at coordinate 1,135,530 of NW_022196362.1, read as the reverse complement.
CTGAAATTCTTGTTCATTGAAGTACTTTTGGTTTTTTACATCTGCATGCTAATCATTTCGTGGGCACTTTCTTAGGTTCTTGGAAGATTCAGCTTCGGGAAGCTGTCCAGGAGAAAGAAGAAGGCCTTGACTCCTTAGGTAAGATAGTGGCATCTATAAATTTTCAGGCTTCTATTTTTGATAGTGTTATTAACTATGATTGTGTATAGTTGTGGATGATGGATCAAACTGGAGCATGGCAAAGACAACTATCTGTTTGGCGTGCGCTGTTAAGGAGAAGCCGGATATTGGTGCTTGATGAAGCAACTGCATCAATCGACAATGCAACTGACACCATTTTACAGAAAACTATTCGGACTGAATTCGCAGATTGTACTGTGATTACGGTGGCTCACAGGATACCAACGGTGATGGATTGCACCATGTACTTGCCATTAGTGATGGTGAGTGACTGAGTCCTTTTTTTGACTTCATCTGATATTTATAACTTATGAAGGATTCTATATTTAAAACAAGGAGTATTTTCTATGTTGCAGGAAAGCTTGTGGAGTATGATGAGCCATGAATTTAATGAGGAGGGAAGATTCGCTGTTGGGCAGCTTGTGAAGGAATACTGGTCTCAGTTGCACTCTGCAGAATCACATAAAAATGAAAAACTATTTCTTGTATCTCTTGCTTTGGCAGCAAGAATTGTAAGTAGGATGTATAGTATTGCCGCAATATGTTGGGGTAGAGAGCAAACAAGAGGAACATTTGTTCCATTAGTAGGTTGCATTAACTGGATCTTCTCCAATGCTTTCGACTTTGAAACTCATGCAAATATGACCAAAAACGAAGATGGAAATATAAATGCTGAAATGACCATAAATTAAACTATATTTTCTCACTGTGGATATGGGCATAAGACTTGTTAAGTGAGCTGGCTGAGCTCTTCAAGTTTCAATAAAAGCTTTGTTGATTATCTTCAAGTCACAATAAGTACCATTTGAAAGAGAAACAGAAGAGAGCGAGGAAAAACTAAGTCCTTAAACACATTTTTTGTCCAGCTTATGAAAGTGAGTGATTAGCCCACAAAATGGCTCACAAAAACTCTTTTGATGTCAGTATTTACAAAATAAAGGGACTTTAATTTTTAAAGTAATTCAAACTTGGCATGCGTGTAATATCATTCTTTGGTTGAAGAAACAGGGAGAATCTGTCACTGGGTTTCTTTTAAAAAATGTTATCTTTATGCGGTTGTTTAATTTGTAATTTGTTTTGTATGGTGTCTTGTTTTTATAAAGAATCATATTTTTAACACATTAGCGTCCCCGGATTAGAATTTTCATCCTGGGATTGTTTAATATATGACTATGAGAGACGTTTCTGATACAAGCTGATAAGTCTCCGTTGAAACAGTGATATTTGCTGGAAATTTTGTCGGAAATTCAGTTTGTTTTTGAATCAATTTTTGGCGCCAAAGAACTGCTGCTGTCTCCTCTGTCTGCCGTGAATGGAGCTGCTGTAGTGGTTGATTTTTAGTGACATGTTTAAGTGCAATCAGCTAAGATAAGGATGTATTTGTTGAAAACCTTAGTTTTAAATTTCAAATCTGAATTGTCTGTTTTTAGTTGGTGTAAGTTAGCTTTTGGATATATAATTGTAATATGCATTGTAATGAAAGAGATTTTCTCTCAACTCAAATTCATTTTCATCTTTTCCTCAGTATTCACCGCACTAACACAACAATTGGTATCAAAGCCACACTAAAATACCTGAAATCTCTCTGCACTCAATCATCCATCTCAGCTCAAGAACATTCTATTCCAGTCTTCTTATTTTTCCTGCTTCAGACATCAACTGAATCAATGGTTGCTCAATCAGCCTTGATTGTCACCTCTAGTGTTTAATGGGGAACATCTATAAATGGGCTATAAAAATGAAAACTTTTCTTCGGGTTAGGGGCTGTGCAGTATGTGGGAAAACAGGTAGCACCACCACTGGGACCAAATCCTACTCTGAATAAGATGCGAATGCATGAGGAAGAAGCTACCAAAGCACTGAGAGCCCTATCCCACATCCATGCTACTGTAACAGACCTTATATTCACAAGGATTATACATATGAAACTCCAGGAGGCATGGGATAGTTGAGAGAGGAATATATGGGAAGCAACACACACGGAATATCAGGTGCTGAATTTAAGAAGAGAGTTTGAGATGCAAGGATGCAAATCAGAAAGGTTAAGGATTATATTGACAGGTTGATGAGTGTTGTCAACAAAATAAACTGCTGGGAGTGGAGTTAACAGACAGGAGAATGGTGGAGAAAGTCTTGGTAAGCTTGCTTGAAGATTTTGAGTCCAAAATCTCCTCTCTTGAGGACTCAAGGATATGGGGCAGGTTACTCTTACAGAGCTGGTTCATGCGCTGCAAGCACAAGACGACAAAAAACTCTTGAGGCAAGAAGATGTAGGTGAGGGTGCAATGATGGCAACTCACAAAGTAATTAGTTCAAGGGAACAATAGGAGTATGTCGGTGTAAGAAAGGGAAAGAAAGGATCAATGGTCAATGGGGAAAACTAGGTGGGATGAAGGAATATCCACCTTGCTCTCACTGTAAAAAAAAGGGGCATTCTGAGAAAAGATGCTGGTTTAGGCCAGAGATACAGTGCAGGGCCTACAAACAGTTTGTCCTAGGGAGAGGATTTGTAAGAACAAGGAGAGCAACCCCAATAGCAAGCCCAGATGACAGATGATCACACACCTAACAAGGTGAACAGCTGTTTGTAGCCTTTGCAGTGCACCACCAACAAGCTATGAAGGCCGTCTGGTTGCATGGATGTACAAACCATATGTACAAACTAGGAAGGCTGGCTGGGAAAGGAGATGTGCAGTCCAGACCTCTACAGGTATAAAACTCATTTCCAATGTACTTTATGCACCCGAATTAGTCAAAGTCTTTTAAGTGTGACAAATGTTTAGAAAACAATTATGTCTTTCATTTTGAGAATCAAATCTGTCAAATTTTGGACAGTAAGGGTGTGAGCTAATGAAAGTTAAAATGGTGGGGATGAGCTTCCCCATTAAGCTGAAAAGAACTGAAAATAGAGCTTGTAATGTAAGGGTAGATGAGTTTGAGAAATGGCATAAGAGACTTGGTCACTTTTATATCAAGGTCTCAAGGAAATTCAGAGCAAGAAATGGTGGTCTAGAATTTGCCCGAAATAGAGGAGAGTAAAACGGTATGTCCGCTTGTCAACTTGGCAAGTTGAGTAGGTAGTCTCCTTCCCTATAACCAAGCCTTGCGAGCAGCTGAAAAACTCCAACTCATTCATACAGACGTGTGTATTCCTATGGAACACTGTCATTGAGTGGAAGTAGGTATTTTGTATTTTTTATAGATGACTGGTCCAGGATGTGTTGGGTGTATTTTTTGAAGCAAAAAGGAGAGGTTGCTAGTGATTTAAGCAGTTTAAGCAATGTTGGAAAACCAACTGGAAAAACTATAAAATCTTGAGAAGTGACAATGGTACAGAATACCTTCTCAAGAGTTTGAACATATGCAAGGAAGTTGGAATTAGGCATCAATACAACAGGCCCTACACTCCACGCAAAATGGAGTCAGTGAGAGGAAGAACAATCAGTTGTAGAGATACAAGGTGTATGGTGGCAGAAGAGGTTGCTAAAGAATTTTTGGCAGAAGCTGTCAACACAACAGTGTTCCTACTCAGTAGGCTTCCCACAAAAGCCTTAGACAGCAAAACACCTTATAAGCCTGGTATGGAGTTAAACCAACAGTAGATAGGCTCAAAGTATTTGGAAGCATATGTTACATTTGGTTCCAGCAGCAAAAAAATCCAAGTTGGATGAGAAGGCCTTATTGACATTTTTATTGGTTATAGTAGTCAATCCAAAGCCATAGGTGTATTTCCAGAAACCAAAAAAATTCAAATTTCCATGGATATCAATAGATGAGATGAGTTTGAATTGGGAAGAAAATAGAGTTGATATGGAGACAAAACCAAAATGGATAGAATCTGTAGGTGATTGGATTATTGAGGATGATGAAGTGATGTAGAAGAAGGACTCTCGTTAGAGGTACCAACCTTTAACCGAGGTTTATAGAGATGTAACATGGCTTCACTTGAGCCAACATGTTACTTTGAAGCAGCAAAATCGAGGTTTGGAGAGTTGCCTGAAGGAGGAGCTGGCAATGATTGAGAAAAACCAAACTTGGAACCTGGTAGACAGACCTCAGAACAGAAAAGTAATCCAAGTTAAATGGATTTTCAAGAAGAAGCTTAACTCGGATGGCTTAGTCCTTAAGCACAAGCTAGCTGGTTTTCAAAAGTTTCTCAACAGTATGAGTTGATTTCCGGATGCCTTTGCACCAATTGCAAGGCATGACGCAATCATTTGTTGTTACTTGCATTGGCAGCACAATTGGCATGGAATTTTCAGTTAGACATCAAATCAGTCTTCCTCAATGGAACTGAATGAGGAGATATATTTTGAACAGCCGGAGGGACAAATCAGGGGAAAAGAAGATAAAGTTTTCTCCTAAGAAGGCCTTGTATGGCCTGAACAGGCACCAAGGGCTTGGTACAGCAGGATCAATGATCATTATTGAGTTTGGATTTTGTGAAAGTCCAATGAGCACACATTGTATATTAGAGAGATTGATGAAGATGTGATGATTATCTCCTTGTATGTTGATGATCTACTTGTGACAGGGAGCAAACCAACTCAGTTGGAGGAATCCAAGAATCCATGTTTGATGAGTTTGAGGTGACAGATTTAGGTGAAATGGCTTACTTTCTCGGGATGCAGGTTATCAAAGCTCAGCTGGAATTTTTGTTAATCAAGAGAAGTATGCAATTGAAGTTCAAGGAAATTCAATATGGAGAATTGCAAATCAGTGGACATTCCACTGGTTCCTAATCAAAGCTGTCAAAGGATGATGCTGCAGAAAGTGTTGATGAGGGCAGTATAGGAGCTTGGTTGGCTGCTTGCTGTACCTAACACACATACTTGATATCTGTTTGCTACACGTTTGCTGTCCAGGTTATAATCAGCCCAAGGAAACACACTTCAAAGCTGCAAAAGGTGCTAAGATATGTAAAAAGGAGCACCAACTTGGAGTGTGGTTTAGGAGAAAACTTTAGATTATGGGATTTTCTGATAGTGCTGGGGTGGTTCTATGGAAGACATGAAAAACACTTCAGGGTATGCTTTCTTCTTGAATTATGGTGCAATCTGATGACTTTAAAAAAAAATGGAAAACTGTGTCACAATCCACAACAAAGTAGAATACATTTGGCTGCAGCTGCTGTGAACCAAGCTGTTTGCTTGAGAAAAATTCTGGAAGATTTGAAACTGAAGTAGAGACATCCTACTGTAATTATGTGTGACAATTAGTTGGCTGGGCTATGGCTAAAATCCAGTCCATCAGGAAGGACTAAACACATAAAGATCAAGTTCCATCCATGGTGAGAAGCTGAGCAAGAAGGGGAAGTTAAACTGTTTCACTGCAGTGGTGATGATCAAGTGCTGCTCTCTTGACTAAAGGATTATCCAAAACTAAGTTTGAAGACTTTAGGCTCAGACTTGGTGTTTCCAGCAAACTTATCAGGAGGAGTGTTGAACAGTGATAATTTGCTGAAAATTTGGTTGGAAATTCAGTTTTTTTTTGATCTTTTTGGCGCCAAAGAACTGTTGCTGCTCCTCTGTCTGCCATGAATGGAGCTGCTTTAGTGGTTGATTTTTAGTGACATGTTTAGGTGCAATCAGCTAAGATTAAGGATGTATTTGTTGTAAACCTTAGTTTTAAATTTCAAATCTGAATTGTCTGTTTTTAGTTGTGTACCAGTAAGCTTTTGGATATATAAATTGTAATATGCATTGTAATGAAAGATATTTTCTCTCAACTCAAATTCATTTCATCTTTTCCTTAGTATTCACCGGCACTAAACACCAACAGTCTCTCTCTCTCATTGAGCTTTGCTGTTTCAGAACTTTTACACCCTGGAATATTTGCACTTAGCTCCTTCTAGAGTACGCACTGAGAGAATAGGAGGAGGAGAAGGGTGCTAATTTGAGGCCATTTTTAAGGTACCATGGACTTTTCAGTATCTTTTTGTACATGCAATTGCTTCACCTTTGCTTCTCTATCAATACATACAATTAAGCTCCATTTGAGCTTACTGCATTCGTTTGGTTTGCTGTCTCTCACTTGCAGTATGATCCTTTTCTTTATTATGTTGTGGGGATTTGCACTTTTCACTACCTTACTGATTCTATAATCAAAAAGCCAGAAATTGATTATATCCTATTTATTGAATGATTTGGACTTTAGTGTGACATCCCACATATTTGGGAAGGTTAAGTGTGTTAAAGTGAAATTTGTCCCATGTCCCTCAATATTGGGCTGTTATTGTTTATAAGTGGTTGGACTCCCTCTTAGCCCACTTTATCAAAGTGAAGATTTGTTAATATCATGTGAGCTCTTAACGCTTGTGTGAAACCCAAAAGGATGTGTTTTTGCGTCATAACGCTTGTGTGAAACCCAAAAGCAAACTTGTGTAGGCTGACAGTAGAGCACGATTGTTACTTTTATGTAATAAAAAATTGTTATTATGTATGATTGATTTTATTGATAGAAAATTTTGTATTATGAGTTGATTATGCATTAGTATAATAAAGGGTTTGGACAGCAGGGAAAAAGAAAAAAAAACGATGAAGGATCTAGGATAATGTTCTGTGGGGATCTAGTTGTTCAGACACTGTTGAAATCCTTGCAATCTGAATTTTTGCTCTTCATTCAACCAATTCATTTATCAATCATGCATTGATCATTTGCTTTGATATTTTGCTCCTGGTCATGCTCTTATTCAATATGATTCAGAAGTCATCATCAAGAAGGCTTCACATTCCAGCATGTTTGCAGCGATTTACATCATTCCAGATAGCAGCTGCTGTTATTATGGATCTCTAGGCTTCTATCATTTGGGCTTAGGCATTTGGATTTTAGAAGAGAGCTCAGGAAAACTCAGACTGCATTACCTTTGAATTGTTAGTTACTAGTACTGATTCAAGTGTCACATGTTTGGTTGTTAGTTTGCCAATAAGCCTAAGGGGAAGTCATCTTCCAAGGGCACCAATGCGGCTTTTGTGCATTCTTACCTTTTCGTTTGTGCTGAACTGTTTGTGCTTTATCTGTCTTTGCTGCAATACTTAGCAAAAACATACCGATAAAAATAGCCATAGATTTTCTTTCTTTTCCTGGGGCATTGTTGTTGCTGTTATCCACTTATAAGGAAGATAAATACGACGAAAGTGAAGCGAAAATTAGCGAAAGTGGTCTATGTCCCTTTGAATAGTGGGCCAACGGCACTAGTGTTGGCCAAGTTACTCGATTTTCAAAATCTGGTTTCTTCAGTGAACTGTCATTTTGGTGGTTGAATCCATTAATGAAAAGGGGTAGGGAGAAAACTCTTGAGGAGAAGATATACCCAGTTTGCATGGGCAATCGAGCAGAAAGCTGTTATCTTCAATTCCTGGATCAGTTGAATAAACAGAAACAAATTGAACCATCATCTCAACCATCAATCTGAGGACAATAATATATGCCACCGGGAGAATTTTCATTTCTGGTTCTTTGCTTTGCTAAAGATTCTCACTCTCTCAGCTGGTTCTCTGCTACTTAATGCCTTCATTTTGGTTGCCGAGGAAAAACGCTTTCCATATGAAGGTGTTGAATGGTGATACCATGCGGGAAATGATGAAGTCACACACGTGGGGAGTTGCAAGATTTTGGCGCCACGGTTTGAAATGCTACTGTGCATAAAGAAGTTGTTTTTGTCACTGTTAAGAAATATGTCATTGATGTGTTTAGGTGAATTAGGTTGATAAAATGATGTATTTTGATATGTCTGTACGTGCATTAGTTGGTGTGTTTAGTTTAAATTTTAAATTTGCAGCTTTAGGTGGAACAGTGGCGTGTGCTTTGTATAAATCTACCCCTGTTTTTTGAATGTAAACAGAGTAAATTTCAGTTCAGATTTCTCTCTCTACAGCTCTCTCTCACTCAGTTTTTGGTCCTCTTTTCTTTAGTATCCTCCAGCTCTAAAAACCAACAATTGGTATCAGAGCTGTTGTGATCTTTCAGGACCTGGAAAAACAAAAACCTCTTAACAAAACTCAACACCATACGTAATCATCTTCATGGCAGCAACTCCAGCTCTTCACTTTCTCCACCCATCTTCAATGGAGATCAGTTCCATGTATGGGCTGTCAATGAAGACTTATTTAAGAGGCCATGGGTTTGTGGCAATACGTGGAGGAGGAGAAGCAAGTTCCTCAGTTGGGAGCAAATCCCACACTGAACCAAATCAGGATTCATGAAGAGGAGATGTCTAAAGCACCAAGGGCCCTATCTTACATACACTCAGCAGTGACAGACCAAGTCTTCACCAGGATTATGGCGTGTGAAACTCCTAAAGAGCTTGGGATAAGCTTAATGAGGAGTTTGGGGGCACAATACAACACGCAACATGCAGATTCTAAACCTGAGAAGAAATTTGAGATGCTTAAGATGCAAGAGGCTGATCTGTGAAGGAGTATGTGGATAGGCTGATGAATGTGGTGAACAAGATTAGCTACTTGGTGAAGAGTTGACTGACAGAGGATATTAGAGAAGGTTTTGGTCAGTTACCTGAGAGATTTGAGGCAAAAATCTCTTCACTTGAAGACTCCAAAGACCTGTCCCAGATCAGCTTAGCAGAACTGTGCATGCTCTTCAAGCACAAGAGCAGAGGAGGTTGCTGAGGCAGGAGACACAAGTGAAGACCATGATAGTAAGCCAAAACAGAAGGTATGCTGGAGAGAAGGGAAAAGAGGAAGTTAACGATGAAGGAGAAAAAAATGCGGGACTGAGAACCTTTCCTACTTGTCCTCACTGCAAGAAAAAGAACCACTCTGAAAATAGATGTTGGTTCAGGCCTGGCATACAATGTAGGTCTTGTAAGCAGTTTGGACATGTAGAAAGGGTGTGCAGAACAGGAGGCGCAGGAGCATCAATCCCAGGCAGTGGAGAATCAACAGCAACTCAAGAACTTGAGCAGTTGTTTATGGCTTCAGGATGTGTGGCTGATTTTGATCAAGAGGTGTGGTTAATTGACAGTGGTTGCACCAACCATATGTCACCAACATGTCCAATTTCGTGAGCTTAGATCAAAGCTACAAGTCTAAAGTTAAAGTGGGAAATGGAGAGCTGCTGGAGGTCAAAGGCAAGGGAAATGTTTCTGTCCAAACCAAGTCAGGTACCAAGATTATATCTGATGTTTTATTTGTTCCAAAATCAGTCAAAGCCTACTTAGTGTAGGACAATGCTTGAGAGGAATTACTCTCTTCATTTTAAAAACTCAGCATTGTGTCATTATGGAATGTGATGGGAATGAGTTAATGAGTTAAGATGCAAAGAAAAAACTTCCCGGTAGAGTGGGGAAATGTTGTTTTTCAAAACCATTCAGCTAACATAGTTAATAGAGATGTTAAGGTGGATGAATGTGCTGTTTGGAACTGTAAAAAAATCAAGTTAAAGTCAGGCCAAGCTTCCAGCAAGATAAAGCCCAAAGTCAGATTGAAAAGTGAAGTCAGATGAAGTTGATGAAGTTCCAGTCAGAGGTCAAAGCCAATATCTGAATTTATGAGAGGTGCATGTGGCTGAGTTAGAACCAACCAGCTACAATGAGGCAGTCAAATCTGATGCGTGGAGAAGCTGCAATGAAGGGGAGTTCTCTTTAATAGAGAAGAACAAATTGCTGATATAATAACCAAGCTTTGTCCAAAGCCAAGTTTGAAGATTTAAAGCTCAAACTTGGTGTTTCCAGCAATGTATCAAGGGGAGTGTTGAATGGTGATACCATGCTGAAATGATGAAGTCAACACACGTGGGAGTTCAAGATTTTGGCGCCACGTTTTAAATGCTACTGTGCATAAAGAAGTTGTTTGGGTCACTGTTTAAGAATATTGTCAGTGATGTGTTTAGTGTGAATTGTTGATAAAATGATGTATTTTGATATGTCTGTACGTGCATTAGTTGGTGTGTTTAGTTTAAATTTTAAATTTGCAGCTTTAGGTGGAACAGTGGCGTGTGCTTTGTATAAATCTACCCCTGTTTTTGAATGTAAAACAAGTAAATTTCAGTTCAGATTTTCTCTCTCTACAGCTCTCTCTCACGTCAGTTTTTGGTCCTCTTTTCTTAGTATACTCCAGCTCTAAAAACCAACAGAAGGTTATTGTTGGCTATGACACTTTCATTTCAAAGGGCTTAGAATCCTTGTCACAAAGGCAGTGGTATTTCAGAAGTAGTAATTGGTCTGAAAGTGGGGTCCTTGCTCACAGCATCTATTTCAAAAGCAGTTGAGATTGTCAAATGCTGCCAGGCTGAAGCACTCAGGTGTGAGATATGAACTATGTTACTGTGGATGCTTACGGGATTGGAGAATTCCCTTTCTGGTTTCACCAACTTGGACGACAAGTCTGCGGCTTTGTATTGCAATTGAAATTCTCTTTCGTGCAGTGGGGTTACAACATTTGCAGCTTTGGTGGTTATAATTCCACGGTGCTATGCGGTACTCCGCTTGCAAAGCTGCAACTAAGTTTCAAAGCAAGCTCATGGTTGCACAGGACGAGAGACGGAAGGCTACTATGAGCTCTTGTGAACATGAGGTTTTGAAATTGTATGCTGGGAAACCCATTTCAAGAATTTCATTGAAAATTTACGTAAGGTGGAATATAATGGTTATTTGCATTGCATTTGCGAAAGGGATGTAATGGCTTTCTCTCATGGTCGTCGCCTGTTTTTTGTCTCAGTTGCTACTTTGGGGCATGCTATTTCCTCAGATTCCGCTATATGCTAGCAATGTTTTCACTTTTGTGCAACTTTTGTCTTGTTCAAGGCCCTGTAAGAAATCCCCTATGTTGTTGAGCAGTCATTCAGGCGAAGGTTTCATTTACACGTATTGTAAAATTCCTTGAGCACCTGAGCTACAGAGTGCAAATGTCAGGCAGAAGAGGAACTTGGAGAATGTGAACCATGCCTTCTTCACCAAATCAACCAATTTTTCTTGGGAGGAGAATTGTTTGAAGCCAACAATCAAAATATAAGCCTAGAGGTTAGACCTGGCGAAAAGGTGGCTATCTGTGGAGAAGTGGGTTCGGGCAAATCAACATTTATAGCGGCAATTCTTGGTGAAGTTCCAAATACAGAGGGAATTGTAAGTTTACTGTTCTCATTCTCTCTTCTGTAATTGTGAGAATACGTGTAAACCTTTACTTCTAAGTTTTCAAGTTTTGTAATTTTCAAGCATCAGATATTAATTTTTAATATCTGTAGATTCAAGTGTATGGGAAGATTGCCTATGTTTCGCAACAGCTTGGATCCAGACTGGGAGCATACGAAAAACATTTTATTTGGGTCTCTATGGATACCTATCGATACCATGAAACACTTGAAAGGTGTTCATTGGTGAAGGATCTTGAGTTGCTTCCGTATGGTGATCAACTGAAATAGGTGAAGAGGAATTAATTTGAGTGGTGTTAGAAGCAAGAATTCAACTTGCTCGTGCGCTATATCAGGACGCTGATATATATCTCTTGGATGATCCATTCAGTGCGTGGATGCTCATACAGCTACAAGTTTGTTTAATGTAACTATTTATCTTTTTTCAATATATTTTTTTTTTTTTATTTAATTAGTTTGTTTTGGGGAAAACTAACTTAAACTCTGGGCAGGAATATGTTATGGGAGCACTTTCAAGGAAGGCAGTTTTACTTGTGACTCATCAAGTTGATTTTCTACCTACATTTGATTCTGTTTTGGTTAGCACTCTCAACTTTGGACCCTTTCTCCAACATCTTTTATTCTTCTTGCTTCTATTTTTTTTTTTTTTTTTTTTAAAATCTAGGAACTCTAAATTTTTTGTATTTTTTATTTCCATTTTCCCTGTGAGCATCGTCGCATAATATCAAACAGGCTGATGTAAGTTTTCCAAATGGATCATGAGGGCTCTTGATTGTGGCTTTAATCTTACACCATTAATGAGATGATTTCTTTCTGCTTAGAGTTCCCGGGTTTTACTAATCTGCTTTATTCTTAACAATGAACAATCAGATGTAACCTGTGTTCCATCTGTTATTCGATGTGCAATGAGCAGGAACATATGTGACTGCAAAGTGCACATAGTTAATTGAAATGTATAGTCATTTAAAGTAATATTCATTTTTCTGACAGTTAATGTCAGATGGGAAATCCGGAAGACAGCTACTTACATCAATTATTGTCCTCGAGCAAGAATTTCAGGACCTTGTCAATGCTACAAAGAAACTGCCGTTCTGAAAAACTTGCTGAGGTTACTTCTCAGAATCGTGGTGCACCTGCTAAGAGATCAAGAGGGGTTACGTAGACAAACAATCTGAAGCATCCAAAAGTGATCAGCTGATAAAAAAAGAAAGAGAGAAATAGGAGACACAGGTTTCAAGCCATACACAAAGTATCTGAAGCAGAGCAAAGGATTTTTGTTCTCCTCCATGGCCAGTCTTTTTCACTTATATTTGTGATTGGTCAGATATCACAGAACACATGGATGCTTCTAATGTGATAATCCTCAGTTAGCACATTGAGCTGATTGTCGTTTACATAGTGATTGGATTTACCTCAACACTATTTGCTATTTAGATCTCTCTCCACTGTTGTTTTAGGTATTCGATCAGCACAATCTTTATTTTCACAGCTTCTAGATTCCCTTTTTCGTGCACCTATGTTTTTTTATGACTCCACACCGTTGGAAGAGTCCTTAGTCGGGTAATTATCTATATCACAAAATGCTTTCCTAATACCTACAAGAGTGGTTGATGAACTCATATCACTTTTATATGTTTGCATGTTGGTCTTATATAGGTCTCCTTCGATCTGAGCATTGTTGACCTTGATATCCGTTCAATTTAATTCTTTCTGTTGCAGCTACCATTAATGCTTATAGTATCTTGGAGTACTATGTTGTTGTCACTTGGCAAGTTCTTTTCGTCTCATACCATGATTTTCATGGCTATTTGTTGAAGTAAATGATATTTGGCTGGAATCATTTTGCATGGTTGGTTTGAAAGTTTGGCGCCAGGTTTTGAATTAAAAGGGCTGTCTGTCATGTGCAGTTCCCATCCTTTTTTTGGAAGTTATTTGAATGATGTTTTTAGGTGAAGACAGCCGTGATTAAGCCACAAATCTCAGTGAATTTTGTGTTTGTTAAGAAGGGTTCAAATTGTAGTATATTTAAAGATTATTTATACTGAAAGTAGTTGTACAGTGATGTATTAGGTTCATATATTTCTCTGTTTTGAATGAAAAACGCAGACTTTTTTTTTATCAGTTCTTTCTCTTCTGTTTTAGCTCTCTCTCATGCACAAATAACCTTCTTTCTCTTAGCTTTAGAACCCTGAAAAACCTACACTATTCGCTTGCAGGTAATATGCAACAAAGTTTTCTATAGAAGGGCACTCTTCTATCATCTTCCAAAAACTCATCCTTTTTTGAAATCTGGTGCTAATGTAGTAGCATAATACATAGATATACCCAGCTTTGCTTTGTGTATATTCTGGAGTTGTCATGATGAATTTTAACGAGTAAAGTTTACTATTATTATATTGTTTTACAGAGGTATTATTTTTATACTGCAAGAATTGATGCGGATCAGTGGCACAACCAAGTCCTGGTGGCAAATCATTTAGCTGAGTCTATAGCAGGAGCCACAACAATAAGGGCCTTTCAGGAGAAGAGCGGTTTTTTGGTAAAAATCTTGATATATTGATACCAATGCCAGTCCATTCTTCCACAGTTTTGCGGCGAATGAGTGGTTGATTCACGATTAGAAACACTCAGTGCAGCTGTTATCTCCTCAGCGGCACTCTTACTGGTTTTGCTTCCTCTGGAACTTTTAGCTCTGGTGAGAACAATTATATCACAGAGACGCAATGCTATATTCTAACTCGTAATCTCAATGCACATATTTAGACTATGAAATCTTTTCTTGAGACAAATTCTTTGTATAATTTAAACTACTAATTATTACTGTTATGTGCAGGATTTATTGGATGGCACTACTTATGGTCTTTCATTAAATGTTTTCGTAGTTATGTCATCCAAAACCAGTGTACTATAGCAAATTATATCATTTCTGTAGAAAGACTTAAACATACATGAATGTACCAAGTGAAGCCCCTGAAGTGATAAAAGACAATCGCCCCCACCCAACTGGCCTGCTATGGGTAAAGTGACATAGTGATTTCAGTACAAATTTTACATTCTCCATTTTCTGTACTCCTACCGGTGATGATTTCTTATGAGTAATGTGTACATTCTCTATAACTTAAGGGTAGAATAGCATTTTACTTTCCCTTGTCTTTTGTATTCAATGCTTAGTCAATTACAATGTGTGAAACCAGTCTCTCTTTCTCACTTCTCTTTGAATCTTGCAATTCATTGATATACTTATAATGATTATACTGAGAAAATGGTTGATCAAACAGATCAGATATAGGCCTGATGCCCCACTATTCCTGGGGTACAGTTGCACTTTGAAGGAGGCCACAAAATTGGTATTGTTGGCCGAACTGGCAGTGGAAAGACTACTCTCATTGGTGCTCTATTTCGATTGGTGAGCCAGCCGGGGGGAAGATTATTGTAGACAGCATTGATATATGTAAAATTGGACTTCATGATCTGAGGTCATGTTTGGTATAATACCTCAGGATCCACTCTTTTCAATGGGTCTGTGAGATTAACTTGGTCCCTTATCTCAACATACGACCAGGAAATTTGGAGGTAAATTTCAATACTTTTTTTTTTGCTGTTGGTTGATGTTTAGGATCTGACACTTGCTTTGACTGAGAGATATTTTTCATGTGGAAGTAATTTTTGTTGGTTACTTCTACATGCTAATCATTTCTGGCCACTTTGGTAGGTTCTTGGAAAGTGCCAGCTTCGGGAAGCTGTCCAGGAGAAAGATGAGGGCCTTGACTCCTTAGGCAAGTGTTATGGAATTTATGAATTTTCAGTCTTTTGCTTTTACTTTTGATAGTGATATTTACTATGAATTGGTTACATAGTTGCGGAAGATGGATCAAACTGAAGCATGGGACAAAGACAACTATTTTGTTTGGGGCGTGCACTTCTGAGGAGAAGCCGAATATTGGTGCTTGATGAAACACTGCCTCAATTGACAATGGCACTGACACGATTTTACAGAAAACTATTCGGACCGAATTTGCAGATTGCACTGTGATCACTGTGGCTCACCAACTGTGATGATTGCACCATGGTACTTGCCGTTAGTGATGGTGAGTGATTGAGTACCATCTTTAAACTTTACTCAGAGTAAAACTTAATATAGATGTGGCCTTCATGTGCTTCAATTTAGAGTTTTTTCTTTTTCTATCAGTAGCAATGTCATATATATGTTTTCCATTATGGTGATGGTCATGTGAAGGTAATAAATATGAGATACATTTTTGTTACCTTTTCAGTCACTTATGCAGACAAAGCTTTAAAATATTTGAACAAAGAATTTTTTCATGTTGCAGGAAAGCTAGTGGAGTATGATGAGCCAATGAATTGATGACGGGAAGGTTCTCTGTTAGGCAGCTTGTAAGGAATACTGGTCTCATTTGCAATCTGCAGAATCACATTGAAGCCAACAATTATTTCTTGTATCATGTACGTCTTGCCTTAGCAGCAAGAAGTGTGGCTAGAATGTTTATTATTGATCGCCACGATATTTTAGGGCTAAGAGCAAAGTACAAGAGAAATATTTGTTCCTTTAGTAGATTGCATTAGATGTATCCAAACTCTTATCCTTCCTTATTTATCAAAAGCAATGACTATATTGCACCATTTTCCATCGGAATTTCAGAGCTTCTTCTGTACTGCATAACTAATTGGACCTTGTGAATTGTGGAACTCAAAAGACCACTGTCTTCCAACGCCTTGAACTTCAAACATAGAAGGAAAATATGGCCAAAAGAGAGAGAATTAAAATTGCAGAAAATGTCATAAATTGAACTGAATTTTCTCACCGTGTGGCATAACGTTCATATGTATCGGAAGTTTGAACTAGTGATTTAAAATATACAATAAGGTTCTGTTTTCTTAGTTGACATTGAATGTGATGCTTGCAGTCAATCATATAAATATTATATGATGATGTAATTCATTATAAATAATAATGTAAAAATATGAGTAGAAATAAACTATTCCACTTCTCCTAGACACAAGCCCTGACTACATGATGATGCTCAGTTTCATGGCCTTCATAGTCAACGAATCAATGTCTATTTTTAGCTCTTTCTTTTACTTTCATTCATGTCTCTACACAGGAAAAGAGTGAAAGACGGTTGACCTTCCATTGAAAAATGAAAGAAAAAAAGAAAAAAAATAAAACTATAACTCTTCTCTTGAGAATTCTGGAAGTGGTATTTGGTTATGACTTGTAATGCAGTGATTCAAGTCTTGGTCCAGGGGTCTCGTCTAAAGGGAGGGATTTATGACATGGCAATGCCATGTCTCAGGTATTCGTACGAGAAAATTGGGGAGAGAGATTTGTCGAGTTTTGAGAGTCCAATTTTTATAAGGAGGATGAGATCACAAACCAATACATTCATCTGATAGCTAGGTTGATGATATCTGAAACTTCTTTAATGATGTCTACTGTGTTCTTGTGTCTGCATGATGCAGCCACCTTATTTGAATTTAGTCTGATTAATAACCATATATTATATATGAGTTATGGAGAAAATAATATTTTCCTTCTTGAGATTGAATCTAAAGTCTATATGGGATTGCTTTTTAAAAGTAATGTCTTCTCCATGTGAAACTGACATCAACAAATTCGAATATCCTTTCTTTCGCTGAAGAACTGAGAGTGGGACTGGTTGTTTTGTTTCTTTCTTATAATGTTGCTTTGAGTGGGTACTTTTTTTTCTAATGGATTGTCTATCTGGATCCCACGTCAATATTTTTACATCTTAGAGAAGCCATATTAGAATTCTCTTCCCGGGATTGATATATGAGAATGAGAGTGAAGGTTTTTGATACAAGCTAACAAGTCCCCTTCTCTCTGAACCTCTGTTTCTGTTTCAGAATGTTGTTAATGGTTTTTTGAATTTGAGTGAACTTTTACAGGAAAAAATTGCACTTAAGCTCCTTCTACAGTACTCACTTAGAGGAGGAGAAAGGAGCTAATTTCAGGACATTTTTAAGGTACTGTGACTTCTCATTATATTTCTGTATATGCAATTACATTTTGCCTCAGTAGAATTATAAACTATTACGTTCCATGGAGCTTACTGAATTCGTTTGGTTTGCTATCTCTCACTTTCATTCATGATCTTTTTCTATATTATTGTTGTGGGAATTTACACTTTTCACTACTTAATTGATTCTTTTAATCAAAAGACCAGAAAGTGATAATTACTCTTTTATTGGACGCTTTGGACATTTAGTAATAGAAATTTTCTTATTTTATATGATTCTATATTGGTATGCAGTTCAAGGTTTCAAGAGCAAGGAAAAAATGGTGAAGGATCTATGGACAATGTTCTGTGGGGAATCTAGCTGTTCAGACATTGTTAGAAAGCCATGCAATTCTGACTTTTTGCTCTTCAGTCAACCAAATTCGTGTATCAACCATGCCTTTATCAATTGCTTTGATGTTTTGCTCCTGGTCATCCTCTTAGTCAATTTGATTCAGAAATCTTCATCAAAAAGGCTGCACATTCCCCCAGCACGTTTTCAGCGTTTCACACTGTTACAGATAGTAGCTGCAGTTGTCAATGGAAGCCTTGGATTAGTGTATTTGGGCTTAGGCATTTGGATTTTAGAAGAGATGATAAGGAAAACTCAGATTGCATTACCTTTGAATAGGTGGTTACTAGCATTGATTCAAGGTGTTACATGGTTGGTTGTGAGTTTGACAATAAGCCTAAGAGGAAGTCATCTTCCAAAAGCAACAATGCGGGTATTGTCCATTCTTACCTTTTTGTTTTCTGCAATAGTCTCTATTTTATCTATCTTCGCTGCCATACTTAGCAAAGAAATATCAATAAAAATAGCCTTAGATGTTATTTCTTTCCCTGGAGCATTGTTGTTGCTGATGTGCGCTTATAAGGGAAATAAATATGAAGAAAGTGACGCAAAAGTTAGCCAAAGTTGTTTATATGACCCTTTGAATAGTGAGGCTAACGGCACCAGTAACATTGATTCTGTTGGCCAAGTTAGTCAATTTTCTGAAGCTGGTTTCTTCAGTAAACTATCATTTTGGTGGTTGAATCCATTGATGAAAAGGGGTTGGGAGAAGACACTTGGGGATGAAGATGTACCCAGTTTGCGAGAGACAGATCGAGCAGGAAGCTGCTATCTTCAATTCCTGGATCAGTTGAACAAACAGAAACAAATCGAACCATCATCTCAACCATCAATCTTGAGGACCATAATAATGTGCCACTGGAGAGAGATTTTGATTTCAGGGTTCTTTGCTTTGCTAAAGATTCTCACTCTCTCTGCAGGTCCTCTGCTACTTAATACCTTCATTTTAGTTGCTGAGGGAAAAACAAGTTTCAAATATGAAGGTTATGTATTGGCCATAACACTTTTCCTTACAAAGAGCTTAGAATCCTTATCCCAAAGGCAGTGGCATTTCAGAAGCAGACTAATTGGTTTGAAAGTGAGGTCTTTGCTCACAGCAGCCATTTACAAGAAGCAGTTGAGATTGTCTAATGCTGCAAGGCTGATGCACTCAGGGGGTGAGATAATGAACTATGTTACAGTGGATGCTTACAGGATTGGAGAATTCCCATTCTGGTTTCACCAAACTTGGACGACAAGTCTGCAGCTTTGTATTTCCCTCATCATTCTCTTCCGCGCAGTGAGGTTAGCAACACTTGCAGCCTTGGTGGTTATAATTTTCACCGTGCTATGCAACACTCCACTTGCAAAGTTGCAACACAAGTTCCAAAGCAAGCTCATGGTTGCACAGGATGAGAGACTTAAGGCTAGTTCTGAAGCTCTTGTGAGCATGAAGGTTTTCAAATTGTATGCATGGGAGAACCATTTCAAGAAGGCCAGTGAAAATTTACGGAAGGTGGAATATAAATGGTTATCGGAAGTGCAGTTGCGAAAGGCATATAATAGCATTATCTTTTGGTCATCACCTGTCTTGGTTTCGGCTGCTACCTTTGTGGCATGTTATTTCCTGGAGATTCCTCTATCTGCTAGTAATGTTTTCACTTTTGTGGCGACTTTAAGTCTTGTGCAAGGCCCAATAAGAAATATCCCTGATGTTATTGGAGTAGTCATTCAAGCAAAGGTTGCATTTGCACGTATTGTAAAGTTCCTCGATGCCCCAGAGCTACAGAGTGCAAATGCCAGGCAAAAGGGAAACTCGAAGAACGTGGACCATGCCATTATCGTCAAATCAGGCAATTTTTCTTGGGAAGAGAATTCTTTGAAGCCCACACTGAGGAATATAAGTTTAGAGGTTAGACCTGGCGAAAAGATGGCTATATGTGGAGAAGTTGGTTTGGGCAAATCAACCCTTTTAGCAACGATTCTTGGAGAAGTTCCAAATACTAATGGAACGGTAAGTTACCACTGTTCTTATCTTATCTTCTGTAATTGTGGAATACATGTAAACCTTTTGAGAATTTTTTTCCCATATGTTTCCTGCATTTTTAATTTTTGCAAGTCTTGCATTTCAGAAGCTGTAATTTTGATTTGTAATCCTGCCCATATTTAATATTTGTAGATTCAAGTTTATGGAAGGATTGCCTATGTTTCTCAAACAGCTTGGATCCAGACTGGGAGCATACGAGAGAACATTTTATTTGGGTCTACTATGGATAGCCATCGATACCAAGAAACACTTGAAAGGTGTTCTTTGGTCAAAGATCTTGAATTGCTTCCTTATGGTGATCACACTGAAATAGGTGAAAGAGGAGTTAACTTGAGTGGTGGTCAGAAGCAGAGAATTCAACTTGCTCGCGCTCTCTATCAGGATGCTGATGTATATCTCTTGGATGATCCATTCAGTGCCGTGGATGCTCATACGGCTACAAGTTTATTTCATGTAAATGCTTTTCTTTTTTCAACAAGCTCTCTATTGAATAATTTGGTTTTCAGGAAAGCTAACTGAAACTCTGGGCAGGAATATGTTATGGGAGCACTTTCTGGAAAGGCAGTTTTACTTGTGACTCATCAAGTTGATTTCCTACCTGCATTTGATTCTGTTGTGGTTAGTGTACTCTCAACTTCCTCCCCTTTGTCCAACATTTTTTATTCTCTTCCTACCTGCATTAATCTGAGTCTTATTCTTAAACAATGAACAATCTGGTGGAACCAGTGTTACTCCCTCGGTTATTAAAAGTGCACTGAGACAGAGAACACATAATGACTGCTCAAGTGCACATAGCTAATTGAATTGTCAGTTATTTGAAGTAATCTTGATTTTTCTGACAGTTAATGTCAGATGGGGAAATCCTGCGGGCAGCTACTTATCATCAGTTATTGTCCTCAAGCAAAGAATTTCAGGACCTTGTCAATGCACACAAAGAAACAGCTGGTTCTGAGAGACTTTCCCAGGTTTCTTCTCAGAAGCATGGTCCACCTACTAAAGAGATCAAGAAGGGTTATGTGGACAAAAAATTTATAGCATCCAAAGGTGATCAGCTGATAAAACAAGAACAGAGAGAAATAGGAGACACAGGGTTCAAGCCATACATTCTGTATCTGAAACAGAACAAAGGCTTTTTGTTCTCCTCCATGGCTGGTCTTTCTTACCTTATGTTTGCGATTGGTCAGATATCACAGAACGCTTGGATGGCTTCCAATGTAGATAATCCTCGTGTTAGCACATTGCGGTTGATAGTTGTTTACTTAGTGATTGGATTTAGCTCAACACTGTTTTTGCTATGTAGATGTCTCTTTACTGTTGTATTAGGTCTTCGATCATCACAATCTTTATTTTCACAGCTTTTGAATTCCCTTTTCCGTGCACCTATGTCGTTTTATGACTCCACTCCCTTGGGAAGGATACTTACTCGGGTAAGCATCTTGATCCGAAATTGTTTTCCTACAAGAGGAGTTGATGAAACTAATATTTCTTTTCAATATTTGAATGTTCGGTCCTCATATAGGTTTCCTCCGATTTGAGTATTGTTGACCTTGATGTTCCATTCAGTTTAATCGCTGCTATTGTGGCTACTATTAATGCTTATACTAATCTTGGAGTGCTAGCAGCTGTCAACTGGCGAGTTCTATTTGTCTTGATACCAGTGATTTTGGTGACTATTCGTTTTCAGGTAATATTATGCAACTCTAATGAGTTATCTTACGACAAGCAGTCTTCTATCATCTTATATGTAACTCATCCTCTTTGGAAATCTGGTGCTAATATTGTAGAATGAATACATGGAGATATAAACAGCTTTGCCTTGTGTATATTTTGGAGTTGTCATGATGAACCTTAAGAGTAAAATTTACTAATTATTATAATTTTTTTGCAGAAATATTATTTTTCTACTGCAAAAGAATTGATGCGTATCAATGGCACAACAAAATCCTTGGTGGCAAATCATTTGGCTGAGTCTATAGCAGGAGCCATGACTATAAGGGCCTTTGACGAGGAAAAACGGTTTTTTACTAAGAACCTTGATCTCATTGATACCAATGCTAGTCCTTTCTTCCACAATTTTGCTGCAAATGAGTGGTTGATTCAAAGGTTAGAAATACTCGGTGCTGCTGTTATCTCCTCAGCAGGACTGTGCATGGTTTTACTTCCTCCTGGAACTTTTAGCCCTGGTGAGTATTATCAGTATCCTCAGAGAGCCATTACTATCTTCTAATTCGTAAATCTCCATGGACATGTTTTAGAATTTGAAATACTTTTTAAGATAAATTCTTCATATATAATTTAGCTATAAATTCTTATACAATTATTTGTGTTATGTGCAGGATATATTGGGATGGCACTTTCTTATGGTCTTTCATTAAATGGTTACCTAGTTATCTCAATCCGACACCAGTGTACATTAGCAAATCATATCATTTCTGTAGAAAGACTAAACCAATACATGGATGTACCAAGTGAAGCCCTTGAAGTGATAGAAGACAATCGCCCCCCACCCAACTGGCCTGCTGTCGGTAAAGTGGATATTTGCGAATTACAGGTAAAACTTTTATTCTATGTCCATTAATGTTCTGTCTGACTAGTGATTAGTATACTTAGAAATTTGTGGATCAAACAGATCAGATATAGGCCTGATGCACCACTGGTCCTTCGGGGTATCAGTTGCACGTTTGAAGGAGGGCATAAAATTGGTATTGTTGGCCGAACTGGCAGTGGGAAGACTACTCTCATTGGTGCTCTATTTCGATTAGTGGAGCCAGTCGGAGGGAAGATTATAGTAGACGGCATTGACATATGTAAGATTGGACTTCATGATCTGAGGTCAAGTTTTGGTATAATACCTCAGGATCCTACTCTTTTCAATGGGACTGTGAGATATAATTTGGATCCTTTATCTGAACATACAGACCAGGAAATATGGGAGGTAAATTTTAATATTCTTTTGCTCTTGGTTGATGTTCAGGATCTAACAGTTGCTTTGACTCAGAGATTGTCGTACATGGATGATTACTTTTACATACTAATCATTTTCTGGGCCTTTGGTAGGTTCTTGGAAAGTGTCAGCTTCGGGAAGCTGTCCAGGAGAAAGAAGATGGCCTTGACTCCTTAGGTAAGCATTCTGGCGTTAATTATGAACTTCATGGGCTATTTAATTTTGACAGTGAGATTAACTATAAATTGGATAAGTAGTTGTGGAAGATGGATCAAACTGGAGCATGGGGCAAAGGCAACTATTTTGTTTGGGGCGTGCACTTTTAAGGAGAAGCCGGATATTGGTGCTTGATGAAGCAACTGCATCAATTGACAATGCGACTGATACAATTTTACAAAAAACTATTCGTACAGAATTTGCAGATTGCACTGTGATCACTGTGGCTCACAGGATACCAACTGTGATGGATTGCACCATGGTACTTGCCATTAGTGATGGTGAGTGATTGAGTTTCGTCTTTTAACTTCATTGTATGTAATATTGATTGGATGGTGATGTTGAAGGTAGAAGGTTTAAACATTTAAACAAAGAGTTTCTTTCTATATATGTTGCAGGAAAGATAATGGAGTATGATGAGCCAATGGAGTTGATGAAGCGGGAAGGTTCTCTGTTTGGGCAGCTTGTGAAGGAATACTGGTCTCATTTGCAGTTTGCAAAATCACATTGAAGCTAACAATTATTTTCTTGGATGTTTTGCCTTTGGCAGCAAGCAAGTGAAAATAGCATATCGATGGCCGTGCTATTTTAGGGCTAGACGGCAAAGAACAAGATGAACATTTGTTACTTTAGAATATTGTATTATAGCTCCTTCCTTATTTATCAAAAGCAATAAGCAATACTGCATCATTATTTTCATCGGATTTTCAACTGCTTCTCCATAATTGTGTTGAAACTATAGCCAAAACACACATAATAATAAAACAAAAAAGTAAAGAAGATAATCGATTTACTTTGGTTCATTCCAATAAAAGAGCTATGTTCAGCATTCAAATAGAGTATTTTATTAAGTTTAAGAAATCTGCAGGATATAATAATCTCAAAGTATCGACAGTTCACTCTTACTCTCTATTTTTCTCACTTTGGTTTTTTTACTATTACAAAATACATATAATAGAAAACTTAACCCCATTTGGGCTTACTCGATCTAACTCAACCGAGGCCCAAATATTTGCAAATCAATTCTAAACCCAATTACTAATTGGGCTTATCATAAGCAGGACCCAAAAGTATATATACGTAAAGTAATAATCTATCAATGTCATGTAAAGTATGAACCGTATCCAATAATAATTAATTCTTAATCAGTCACCCTCCTCCATTGCATTAAATTTGAAACCCTCACATTTTATCTTCCAAAATCCGATTTTTATTGTGTTTACCCCATTAAAAAATGTTTTAACATATCAAAATGTCTTTAGATAGCTTATCTATTTCCAAAAATACATTTTTATTTTTATTTTCAATATTTTTATGTTTCTTGTTTTAAATGTAATGTTCAGATATAAAATTCATTCACATGTGTTTTTACTTTTAAGATCTTAAAAATAATAATAAAGAAATTTGAATGCATTAAACTACCTTATAAATTTTGGAGAAGTGCAAAGAAGAAGAAAGTATAAGAAAATTAATAAAGCAACTTACAATTACAAAAAAATAAATTCCATCTCCATTGTACTTACATGATCTTGGTCAAACTTTTTCATTTGCTTAAATTCCTTCTTTATTGTTTGAAAATAGAATTGAATTAGGGTTTATGATTGAAAGAGGAAGATAGAATTAAGAATTAGGGTTTATAGCTTAGAATAAGCAAGAAAGTATCAGAATCAGATTCTGCACGTGAAAGAAGACATCTTAATTTTATTATTGTCATTCTATGTGTAAAGTATTAGTTTCTCACCATGAACACTCAAGTTTCGGGAGCCCCACATTTGGCTTCTTCCACGCAGACAATAATAATACTTGTACATATGAATATGATTTTTATATTATGTCATATTTTGGAATTCTGACCCAAAACATAAGATTTAAAAAGAGTTATTAAAATTAAAAAAAGTTTTTTAAAAAGAGATTGTTAAGATCTCAAATCAGAATCTCACACCCACTAAGTGTGGTACTTAAGCCTAGAGGCTCTTCCACTTATCAGGTTGGTCTTCTGGATTAGACTCTTCTTTGGGCTTGAGTTCTAACATTGATGCTTTTCGTTGAGAGTTAGGTTGCGAAAAAGGTTATCTATAGGCTAGATTAAGGTGCAGTGTGCTCTCATTGAGAGAAAGTGTTACATCGAATAACTGATAGGTGAGTGAAGCCGTCTAAAGGAGGAAATGGCTACCATCAGCTCAGTGTTGATAAAGTGAAAGCCGCCGTGAACATCCCCTCTTGAAGGTGGGTACAACGTTAAGATCCCACATCGAATCTCACACCTACCAAGTGTGGTGCTTAAGTCTAAGGGTTCTCCCACCTATCAGGCTGATCTTTCGGGTTAGACTCTCCTTTGGGCTTTTGTTTTCTAATTTATTCTTCCCATTATTTTCTTTCTAATTTATTATAAGTCTTTGCGCCTTTTGTTTAAATTCTCTGCTGTCCCTGCACGTCCACAGAGTAAGACAAAGAACAAAGATCAAGAAACGTAAACCTTTGCAAGACTACTTATGTTTGGGAAACAAACAGTTGATAAGAAAGCATCGGAGAAGATCTTGGGTTGAAGGTAAGTTTTTTTTTTTTCGTTAAAAAATTTGTTTTTGATAAAAGTTGACACGTCTCTCTCTTTCTGCCTCTCTTCCTGTTTCATATATATATAGTTGTGGACTTTTACAGGAAGTACGTGTGCACCTCAGCTCCTTGTAGAGAAGGAGAAGGAGAAGGAGTGAAGGGTACTGATCTGATGCCATTTTTGAGGTAACCATGAACTTCTTATTATCTTTTTCTACATGCAAAATTTTGTTTCAGTAGCCATATGTGATACAAACAACTGAGCTCCATTAATTGAGCTTTCTGCATTTGTTGGATTTGTTTCATAAAGTGTATGCTATTGCTATATCTCACTTGCATTCACCATCTTTTTCTTGTGGGGATTTGCACTTTTTGCTGCCTTAGTTACTGATTCTTTTAATCAACTGCCCTGAAATTATAGATAAATATTCTTGTTATTGGATTCTAACATTTAGTATATGATTTCTAATTCGTTATTGGATGGCATTATGGGCTTGGTTTAATGGAAAGCAAATGATTTGAATATTTTGTGTGTATTATTTCTTCCACAAAGGGAGTTAAAGAGGTAGAATGAAATCCCACAAATTGTAGTTTATCCCGCAAGTACAGTAATGGGATATATATTGTAGGGCTTTTGTCTATACAAATCTGGTACAAAATTTCTATACATCTAATATATGATACAAATTAATAGTTGAGTCGCTCCTATACTTACTCGTTAACATGGTTAGTATAGCTTAGAAATAGGAAAAAAAATAAGATACATATTAATCAAATAATTTGATGTCTTGAAGAAAAATTAAGAATAAGTTAATTGTTTATAAATTAAATTTACTTCATTAAAAATCAACCTGGTTTATCTTTTATTTAATAATGAAAATAACATTTGTATACAAATTTGTATGTAAATGATATGATAATAATTGAATAAAGTAATAATTTTAATTAGCAATGCCTTTTTCATTGAGGGTTTANTCTTTGCGCCTTTTGTTTAAATTCTCTGCTGTCCCTGCACGTCCACAGAGTAAGACAAAGAACAAAGATCAAGAAACGTGAACCTTTGCAAGACTACTTATGTTTGGGAAACAAACATAAGAAAGCACCGGAGAAGATCTTGGGTTGAAGGTAAGTTTTTTTTTTTTCGTTAAAAAATTTGTTTTTGATAAAAGTTGACACGTCTCTCTCTTTCTGCCTCTCTTCCTGTTTCATATATATATAGTTGTGGACTTTTACAGGAAGTACGTGTGCACCTCAGCTCCTTGTAGAGAAGGAGAAGGAGAAGGAGTGAAGGGTACTGATCTGATGCCATTTTTGAGGTAACCATGAACTTCTTATTATCTTTTTCTACATGCAAAATTTTGTTTCAGTAGCCATATGTGATACAAACAACTGAGCTCCATTAATTGAGCTTTCTGCATTTGTTGGATTTGTTTCATAAAGTGTATGCTATTGCTATATCTCACTTGCATTCACCATCTTTTTCTTGTGGGGATTTGCACTTTTTGCTGCCTTAGTTACTGATTCTTTTAATCAACTGCCCTGAAATTATAGATAAATATTCTTGTTATTGGATTCTAACATTTAGTATATGATTTCTAATTCGTTATTGGATGGCATTATGGGCTTGGTTTAATGGAAAGCAAATGATTTGAATATTTTGTGTGTATTATTTCTTCCACAAAGGGAGTTAAAGAGGTAGAATGAAATCCCACAAATTGTAGTTTATCCCGCAAGTACAGTAATGGGATATATATTGTAGGGCTTTTGTCTATACAAATCTGGTACAAAATTTCTATACATCTAATATATGATACAAATTAATAGTTGACTCGCTCCTATACTTACTCGTTAACATGGTTAGTATAGCTTAAAAATAGGAAAAAAAATAAGATACATATTAATCAAATAATTTGATGTCTTGAAGAAAAATTAAGAATAAGTTAATTGTTTATAAATTAAATTTACTTCATTAAAAATCAACCTGGTTTATCTTTTATTTAATAATGAAAATAACATTTGTATACAAATTTGTATGTAAATGATATGATAATAATTGAATAAAGTAATAATTAATTAGCAATGCCTTTTTCATTGAGGGTCTCTGTATGGGCCAAAAATCATATTGAACCTTATTAGACCCAACAACGAAACACACATTAAATATGGCCCCATGCCACAGCCCAATTCTAATTGGGCTTACGCTTGAATCCATCTTGTGGATTGACCATCCTATGGGACGATCCAATTTGTAAGAAGGAACATTTTATGGGCCAGTCCATTCTATGAGCTAGACCACACCACGAGTCAATCCTCTCTACCAATTGGGTTACTTTACGAGCTCAGTCTCTCTATGAGTAACGCCACCCTACGAACTGGGCCAACTTACGCTTTGGGCTGCACCATGAAGTGGGGTTTCCTACAAGGTTAAGCTAAATCGAGCTCCAACCCATTAGCCCATTTGCGTCCCAAAATAAGAATCAGAATCCTATCACCCTCCTAATTCATTCAAGATCCAGTATCTTATATAAATTAGTACTCTTGAAATGATAAAGGGAAGGAATAAGAGTATCTTCCTAATTTGAACTCCCATACCAAGTAGGACTCAAGCTCCTTTGAGCTCCAATATAAATAGAGGTCAAGCCTCTCATTATTCATTCACACATAGCCTAAAGCTTTAGCTCCTAAATTCTTGCTCTCTTTACTGCCTTTCCTTGCCATAAAGCTTAGTTCTGACTAACTTTATAATCCTCCGCTTTGTGCTCCGGCCACTTTGTGTTAGTCTTGCCCTAGCCACATTACATAAACCCCTTTATGCTTTCAGCCCTAAATACTTCCAACCGTGCTGACTTGAGCGTTGGAGTGACTACGGTTTCCTCAGCAGCACTCTTCATGGTTTTCCTTCCTCTTGAAACTTTTAGCCCCGGGTGAGTACCATTTGTATTTTCAAAGAGCCAGTGCTATCTTCTGATTCTGTAATGAAATGTTTAAGAATTTTAGTTCCTTAATGAGATAAGTTCTTCATATATTATTAAGCTATTAATTCTTATACAATTACTTATCTTATGTGCAAGATTTATTGGGATGGCATTTTCTTATGGCTTTTCATTAAATGTTTCCCTAGTTGTTTCAATCCAAACCCAGTGTACAATAGCAAATCATATCATTTATGTAGAAAGACTAAACCAATACAAGAATGTACCAAGTGAAGCCCTTGAAGTGATGGAAGAAAATCGCCCTCCACCAAACTGGCCTGCTGTGGGTAAAGTGGATATCTGTGACTTACAGGTAAAAGTTTGTTGGAACCAGGATAGTGACTACCAACTTCAAGGTGTGTATCAATGCCACTTTCCTAAAGGAAATTTCGCCCTTTTATAGTGCAAATAGGATCAGCGAATTTCTTTAGGATACAATGAAGAACCTGCCTATGTTATGCACAAAACAGAAGCAGACTAGAGAGAGTTTTGATTATAATAGAATTGTAGTTTTCTTTGTTGTATACTTTTACAGAAAATCTTACTTCTTATATAGGATTGTTGGTACCTTTTAAGAAAAAACACCTTTTGGAAAATCCTTTGAGATATGGGCACAACCTTTTGAAGGTACATGATCTTTTGAAGGTACATGACCTTGTAGAGGTACATGACCTTTTGAAAATACATAACCTTTTAATAATAGACATGTCTAATTAGGAAAAATGTCTCACAATCCCCTGCCATTTTTTCTAATTTGATTATACATACTAGATCTAACAACAATTCTATAAGTAATATGCATAAATAATGGTATTTTGCAATTTGAACCATTACATAGTGAAAGTTTATTACAACAAATCTGAATAATATGGTAGACAAGCTTTGAGCCATGCATTCTTTTTGACAAGTTGTATAAAAGTTCACACATATCACTTTGATACCAAAACATCTCAATCGTGGTTGACACGTAAAATGCCATGTGTCTGTATCATTTGTGAGAGATTTTAGAGCCAAGCCTGCTCCTAGAAGTGGCACCACTTCGCTCTCATATAGTAGACTCCATCAAAAGTGCCTCCACTATTTTAGTACTTTGATGAGAAACCATTAATAGGTCTATTAAGAGTAAATACTCAACCTTCATTTTAAGACCATGGGAACCAAGTCTATTTTTTGCTTTGGGATGTTAGAGAAAATTTATAGTACTTCTAACCACTCTAATAATGTACTTTGACTCATTGAACTCAAGACTTGACATTGTATCAAGCGTTAAGTTGAATTTCCATTATTGGTGATTATATTCAATAGGCTTGAGAACCATCCCCCTTAATGTTTTATTCATCAAGTCTCTTGCTAATCCCTTTATTAAAGGATCGACTAGATTCATATATACTTGGTTTGACATAGAGTACTTCTTATTTTCCGCACTAGTAAAGTACTTCTCCTTCTTTTTCCAAAATTGACAATCCTTCTTGAAGTGGCCATGTTTTCCACAAAAGAAACATTTTGCTTCTTTCTTTGGTTTCTTGCTTTTATGTCCAACACCAGGATCATGGAAAACCTTCTTATTTACAAACTTGGAAGTTTGTTTTTCTTCTACCATATGAATTTTGGAATCCAAAACTGATTGTTCCTTTGATTCATCCTGCAAACAAAATTCTTCTTCCACACGCAAAGATTTGGCCAAATCATCAAGTGATATGTCATCCTTTTTATGTTTGAGACTTCTTCTGAAATCTCTCCATGATGGGGGTAATAAATCAATTATTGAAGAGACAATGATGGTTTCATCCATATGCATTTTATGCATTTTGAAATTATTCAGAATTCTTTCTATTTCATGAAGTTGTTCCATAACAGGTCTATTATCTACCATTTTATAGGAATTAAAACGAGAGACAAGAAATTTCTTACTTGTAGCATCCTCTTGCATGTACTTTGTCTCTAGTTTCTCCCATAATTCTCTTGTAGTAGGCACTCCTTGATAAATGTCAAATAGTGCATTTGACATTGCATTCAACATGTGTCCCTTGCAGATTTCATCATCATGTTCAAATTTCTGCTGCTTCCTTGTTTCAGCAATGGTTTCATTCTCTGTTTCCTCAGGTTTTAGAGTGTTTAGCACATAAGCAACTTGCAAAGACGCCAGAAGAAAATGAATCCTTCTCTGCCATTGAATGAAATTTCCTCCATCAAACCTCTCTAACTTCATGAAGTCAGTACTCAGTAGCCATCTCCCTTAGGGTATGAAGTGCAGCCATCTTGTTGCAAATAGTAGTAACCGAAAATTTCCTTTAGATTGTTAGAACCAGGATAGTGACTATCAACTTCAAGGCGTGTATCAATGCCACTTTCTTAAAGGAAAATTCACCCCTTTATATTGCAAATAGGATCAACGAATTTCTTTAGGATACAATGAAGAACCTGCTTGTGTTATGCACAAAACAAAAGTAGCTAGAGAGAGTTTTGTTTATAATAGAATTGTAGTTTTTTTTGTTGTATACTTTTACAAAAAATCTTACTTCTTATATAGGATTGTTGGTACCTTTTAAGAAAATGTGTCTTTTGGAAAACCTTTGAGATATGGGCACAACCTTTTGGAGGTACATGATCTTTTAATAATAGCCATGTCCAATTAGGAAAAATGTCTCACAAAGTTTATCTATGTTCGTAGTTCTTTCTGACTGGTGATTAGAAAACTGAGAAAACTGTTGATCAAGCGGATAAGATATAGGCCCGATGCACCACTTGTCCTTCATGGTATCAGTTGCACGTTTCAAGGAGGGCACAAAATTGGTATTGTTGGCCGAACTGGCAGTGGAAAGACTACTCTCATAGGTGCACTGTTCCAATTAGTGGAACCAGCAGGAGGAAAAATTATAGTAGATGGCATTGACTACTCTTTTCAATGGGACTGTCAGATATAATTCGGACCCTTTATCTCAAATCACAGACCAGGAAATATGGGAGGTAAATTTCAATACTTTTTCGCTGTTGGTTGATGTTTAGGATCTAAGCATCAGTCAGTTGGTTTGACTGAGAGATTATTATTCTCGGAACTGTTAAAGCAGTTTTTGTTCTTAGCTTCTATATGTGACATGCTCATGATTTCTTGTGCAATTTCAGGATCTTGGAAACTGTCAGCTTCGGGAAGCTGTCCAAGAGAAGGAAGAGGGCCTGGACTCCTTAGGTAAGTATTAATGTGGTATTTATGAACTTTCCAGAATTTTATTTTTTTTTAATGATATTAACTATAAATTGGTTAAATAGTTGTGGAAGATGGATCAAATTGGAGTATGGGGCAAAGACAACTTTTTTGTTTGGGGCGTGTACTTTTGAGGAGAAGCCAGATATTGGTGCTTGACGAAGCGACTGGATCAATTGACAATGCAACTGACACCATCTTACAGAAAACTATTCAAACCGAATTTGCAGATTGCACTGTGATTATTGTGGCTCACAGGATACCAACTGTGATGGATTGCACAATGGTGCTTGGCATCAGTGATGGTGAGCGACTAAGTTCCATGTTTGAACATCATCTATAACTTTATTATAAATGAGGTCTGCATATGCTTCATTCTTGAGGTTTTCTTTTGCTATCATTATTAGCAATATGTCATATAATACTGCAGAAGCTTTTAGTATTTAAAGAAAGAGTTTCTGTAATGTTGCAGGAAAGCTTGTGGAGTATGATGAGCCAATGAAGTTAATGAAGCAAGAATGTTCCCTGTTTGGGCAGCTTGTGAAGGAATATTGGTCTCATTTGCACTCTGCAGAATTACATTGAAGCTAAATTTTCTTGTACATATCTCTTGCCTTGGCAGCAAGAATTGTAAGCATAATGTATAGTATCGATTGCCACAATATTTTTGGGCAGGAATGCAAAGAACGAGAGAAACATTTGTTCTTTCAGTTAGATTGCAATAGCTCTACTCAAAACTCTTACGCATCCTTATTTATCAACAGTAATGAGCTATATATATATTGCCCCTTTTTTCATAGAAATTTCAACAGCTTCTCCTGCACTGCATGATTAATTGTTCCTGATGAGTAGTCGAAATTCAAGACAGCCACTGTCCTCAATGCATTGAGTTCGAAACACGTGTGTGCATAAATGCCGAAAAGAGCTGAAGAAAATGTCCATAAATTGAACTGTAACAGTTGTCATGTTAAATATTAATGTGTTAATGATGTATTAAAATTTTGATTTAAACATATTGTAACTCTCGTCTTTTGTGTTTGTTTTGTTATGTTATGTGTTTGCGCAAGAGATAAGACAAATTTGTACGTTTTATCTATCGTCATTCATGCCAAATTGTAAAGTATTGAGCATCTGAACCTGTTTTCATTAATCACTATTGCGTGATCTGATGGTAAAAGAGTAAATAAAGATCTAATATGATTTCTCAAGTTCGAGCCCGTTTGATAATAAAAAAATAAGAAGAGGATCTAATATGGTTTCTTGAGTTCGAGTTCCTACGGCCTCTAATAGAGTTGGCTATTAGAGCTCTTATCTGACCGATAGTTTTAAGGTCCCGGGGGATTATTCAGGTACACGCAAATCGGTTCGGACCCCCTGATCATAAATAAAAATTAAAAAACAAAAAGAACCTGTTTTTATTTGATGAATTAACGTCTTTTTTTTAACTCTTTTCTTTTGCTTTCCATACATGTCTCTACACATGGAAAGAAAGTGGACCTGAGATGAAAAGTGAACAATTTGTATTCTTATTTACAAATTATCTCAAACTTCTTAGTTGATGTCTTTTCATGCTTTTCTGTTTTTTCACCTTAAATCCTAAACTATGAACTTTAAACTATTTCCTAGAAAATCTTAACTATGGCTACTAGGGTGGAAAAAAAAAAACTGAAAACCAGAACCAAAAAATTGGACCACAAAACCGGTTTTTTTCGATTTCGGTTAACAAATTATGCATTTGGCCTTTTGGGTTTGACTTTGCAATCCCGAAGACCCTAACTCTTCAGACTCTCAGTCTCTCTCAGACTCGCGTTCTCATGCGGTAAGCCTCAGCCACACAAAATCACAAATTTTTCACGTCGCGTCGCCACCGATCCTTGTCACACGCCGCCGATCTTTGCTCACCAGACGGCAGACACCAGGCAGTTGCAGACTTGCAATCACCATTTTCTTTCTCTCAGTCACCGAAAAGCTCACCAGTACCGATCTTTGCTCACGCTACAGATCTTGCTCACCAGACGGCAGACACCAGGCAGTTGCAGACTTGCAGTCACCATTCTTCTTTCTTTCAGTCACCGAAAAGCTCAGCAGACCAGTCACCGATCTTTTTCTTTCTCCTTTCCTCTTCAGTCTTGGGGTGGTACCCAGGAATCTTCTCCTTGATTTTCTCCAAAAGGCCTTTCTTTTCCTTTGCCTCTCCCTCATGAGATGGTGCCTCTGGGGTGGTGACTCGAACTGCTAAGTCTAAGTGCTAACACTCTGTTTTCTTATTATCCTATTGCTTATAATTGCTGTAAGTTTTTCCTTTAAATTAAATGCAAGTATTTGGATTACTCTTATAATCTGTGATTGATCATTGAGAACTGCTTGTTTGGGTGAACTTTCTGACTGGAATTGTTTCATTGAGTGAGGTCTGTTTCACTGATCAAGAGAATCTGCAACATGCACTAACAGAAGAGCTGTCCAGTTTATTGGGTCTAGATTGAATTGGAGGGTTTGACGGAATTGGGCTGAACAAATCCAGCCCATCATAATTTGAATTTTTGGTTCGGTTTTAAACCGGTTTATAACCGACACCGGAGCGGTTTCGGTTCAATTTTATTTGGAAACCGAAAATCAGTTCGGTTCAAGCTACCGGTTAACCGGTTTTTTCCACCTCTACTAGCCACTTCTCATCATCTTTTTGTTCATTCAATTTCTTCATTTTGTTGGGAAAAATGTGGATATTTGAGGAGAATTTGGCTTGGAAAATCAACCCTTTTTAGGATCAACTCTTGGTGAAGTTCCAAAATTGTAAGCTTTTATTTTTGTTTTCATTTTTTCAAGTAAACTTTTGCTTCCATATTCATAGAGATAATATTTTTGCATGCCAACAATTAAGATTTTTATTTTAGCCTCCATTTAATATTGTTTTCAAGTTCATGCCAACAAATTAATATGCTTCCATATTCATTTGAATTTAACTTATCATACCTTGGGATCCTACTCTTTTCAATGGGACTATGAGAATAATTGGATCCTTTATCGCAACTTATAGACCAAAAACCCCAAGGGATTGACCTGGTAGTCAAGAAGGTGGCTCCCTTCATTGACTTGGGTTCAAACCACTTTGGGCTTATCTTGGAACTTCTATAGAGTGTTCAATGAGTCTTAAAAATTAGTTGAAGTACGTGTAAACTAACTATTAGGATCTAATAGTTGCTTCGACTCAGAGATTCTTGCACATGGAAAGTATTTTTGTTGTTTACTTCTACATGATAATCTTTTCCTGGGCCTTTGGTAGGTACTTAGGAAGTGTCAACTTGGGGAAGCTGTCCAGGAGAAAGAAGAGGGCCTTGACTCCTAGTGTGACGCCTCTCAAGCATTTTATCAAACACTCGGTGTGCGTCACTCCGACACTCTAGAACCTTCTAGAATACTCGGGTATTTGCTAGAATCTTATAATTAATATGTAGTTATAGATGGTAGGTGGTGTAGTAGTTTGGAGTTAGCTAATCTCCACAGTCGATTGTGAAAGATCTAGACCGTCATTGTAAGCTCCATCTACTATATAAGGGGGAGAACTTCATTTGGCCAACCATCCAAGAAGTGAAACTTTCTTCATTAGTAAAGAGTTCTCTTCTAGCATCTTTTGTGAGTAAGTTTTGTGAGTATTCTCTTATTTATGGTAGAAGCTTGAGCGAACAAGGCAACTTAGGACAATCATCGGGAGATTGGCACCTAAGGCCGCACAAGTTTGAAGGGAAACAGTCGGGTCGTGACACTAGGTAATATAGTGGCATTTATGAGCCTTTGTGTTTTTATTTTGATAGAGATTTTAACTTTAAATGGTATATAGTAGTGGAAGATGGATAAGCTGGAGCATGGGGCAAGGAAAACATTTTGTTTGGGGCGTGCAGCTTTTTAGGAGAAGCGGATATTGGTACTTGATGAAGCGACTGTATCAATTGACAACGCAACTGCCACCATTTACAGAAAACTATTCGAACAGAATTTGCAGATTGCACTGTGATCACAGTAGCTCATAGGATACCAACTGTGATGGATGCAACATGGTAAGTAATGGCCAGTAATGAGTTACACCTTTAATCTTCATTTAATGATAATATAACTTAATTATAAATGAGCCCTGAATATGCTTCATTCTTGTGGTTTCTTTTGCTATCATTATTAGCAGTATGTATAAATACTGCAGAAGCTTTTAATATTTAAGCACAGGTTTTTTGTAATGTTGCAGGAAAGCGAGTGGAGTATGATGAGCAATGAAGTTGATGAAGCACAGAAGAATTTATGTTTGGAGCTTGTGAAGGAAATTGGTCTCATTTTGCACTCCGAGATCACATTAGTACATACAGTGAACAATTATTTATCAAGAAAGTGTTTCTCCTTTCTTTGATTCAATAACAACCTAAACTTATTAATACTTCAAAAAGCCATAATCAGAGCAAAACATAAAAAAAAACCAAAAAAAAAAAAAAAAAAAAAAAGGATGTGAATGCTGAAATTAAAATATTAGTAACGAGGGTGTAGTTCAGCCGATAACTGGACTTAGTGGGTAGACTTCACTTGTAATCAGAGCAGATCCAGAAATTTTTGTTAAAGTAGGCTAAAATAAAAGCATATTATATTTTTGCCATTAATATTATATTAGAGTGGACTAAAATATTGAAATTATACATATTTTATTTTTGAAAAAAATTGAAGGTGGGTCATGGCCCACCCTCAACTAGTCCTGCATTTGCTGGTTCAAATCTCACTAGCACGTTGTTGTTATGAGCATTACCTGAACTCTGAAACGAAGATTAGTCTCATAGCTTTCATTATGGGGACACCTCGTGGTTCACCAAAAAAAAAAATATATAGCTAAACTAAATATAAAAACGTCTTCAATATCAATTTCCATAAAGTATTAGCCCATCCATGTCTAAGTCTTCTTTCAATATTTCTAAAAGGACTTATGCAATAAAAATGTTTTTTTAATCATTTATAACTTTTAATTAAACTAAATAAAAATATCTAAAGAAATAACAATGAAAACTGAAAAGGGGCGTTTGGTTAGAGAATATTGGATTACTAAAATCTTATATTACCAAGATTAATGAAAATATTTAGAAAAATGTGTTTGGTTAGTTGATAAGTATATTATATTAATATGTTTGGTTAGAGGGAATAAATTGGTGGGTATGTTATTTAAATTACTAAATTGCCTTCTTTTTAAATATTAATATAATATTATTTTTAGTATTAATTTTTGAATAATTTCTTTTAACCTCTAATATTTCAGATTTAGCTAAAACACATTGCTTATATAAAACTTTAATTTATGACAAAATCACCCTCGCTGCCACAACAAACCATTGTCGGAAGTCTTTGAAAGTCATGGTGAGTAGCTCACCGTGACCACGAGGCTCCAATATGGCCGTTTCTGAAAACTGCCATATCAGGCCAGATCGATGGACCTGGCTGTTAACGGCCAGACCCATCAATCTGGGCGAAAATGGCCAGAATAGATCTGGCCATTTCTGGCCAGATCTGCTCCCGATATGGCCTTTTCGGCCATCAAATGGCCATATCCGGGCCTCTCGATCACGGTGGGCTGCTCACGACGACTCTAGGTGACTTCCGACGACTTCCCGCGATGGCTGACGGTGGTTTGGCTAGCGGTAGGTGACAGCAGGTGGGTGGGGGTGGTGGCTAGGGTAAGCTGAAATTTATTTTGATTTCAAGGGTAATTTTGTCCAAAAAATTAATTAAATGGGGTGAAATATAAAAGCAAGATTCATGTAAATAAATTTAAAAATAAATGTATTATTGTCCTAAAATTTTATTAATAAGGGATAAAATTGTAAAAAAAAAAAAAAAAAAAGATGACCTAAGTAATCTAATAATGCCTAAGAAAATAGAGGTAATCAAATTACCTTCAATATTACCAACAGTAGTCACTATTGATATTTAAAGATTACCAGAATTTTATATTACTTGACAAACCAAACATGGTAATCATCACTATTGATATTTGAAGATTACCAGAATTTTATATTGCTTGACAAACCAAATAGGGGTGTTCAAAAGAACCAGTTGGAACCAGAACCGGCGGGTACCCTAGGTTTGGTTCCGGTTCCTACCCAGAACCAGTCATCAATGGGTAGGTTCCAGTTCCAAATTTTTGAAACCAGAACCAGGAACCGAGACTAATATAAAATAAAATTAAAGATTAGGGGGGTTAATAAAAACTTTTGTAGAAAAAGTAATGTGAATACATTTATATTTATATTTCATAACATTTAAAGTAAGTTGGTTTGACTTTTGAGAATCTACCTTAACAAAGTAATGGAGTTTGTAATTTTAAATTTATAATTTGTAATTTTATTTTTGTTAATAAGTGCCAGGTGGGGGGGTATTTGTAAGTTTTTAAGGGTTTTTTTGCCATTTTAAAAACTTTTGGGGGGTCATGTGATTTTACAGGGTACCCAGAACCGGAACCAGAACCGGAACCGTTGTTACAGGTTCTGGATTTGGGTATCTAGGAACCGGAACCGTCGGTTCTGGTTCTGGTTCCAAATTTCAAGGAACCGTCGGTTTCGGTTCCGGTTCCTTCAAAAAATGTAGGGTACCTAGAACCGAACACCCCTAAAGCCAAACATGGTAATCAAGTAATATAATATGGTTTAAGCCAAGTAATCTCACATAACCCCCAACCAAACGCCCCAAAGTGTTTTTTCATGTAAAATATATTAATTTTAAATTAGAAAGACATATAAAAATATTTTACCCAAAAAAAAATATTTCAGAAACATTTTTTTATGAAAACAAATTATGAATTTTCATTTTTCTAAACTTAAAGAATGCAAAAGGATAATGAGAAGTGAGTTTTGGTCACTTCAAAGCTCAAACCAGTTCAGTTTTCTATTCCTCTTTTCATGTACAGAATCAGTTAAGACTAAGAGATGTCTAAAATTTCTTCTTCTAAATTTACAAACCCTGAAGTTTTCTTATCTTCTTCGAAACTCTTAACCACTCCAAAGTTTCCTTGTTTTTCCACTTTAAGCCTTTCTCTTTTCTCCAAATTCCCTCCATGTTTTCACCCAATTTCTCACTCTCCAAGAAAAGCTCTGACCTTGGTTTTGTGTAAGCCGTTTGAAGCAGAGGAAGAGCTGTCCTGTACAGAAGATGAGTGGCTCAAGAGACTCCCAGATAAGTCCAAGCCTTTGTACTCTCATAGTTTGCCCTGCATTGAAGCTTGGCTCAGAAATTTGGGGTTTTATCAGAGTAAAGATGACCGGGCTGTTTGGTTGATTGAAAAACCTGATTGGTACGCTCAGTTGTCGCTTGATGTCACTGACCTCTACATAAGGTAAAAAATTTTGGGTTTTTGTATCTGGGTTTTTGTTAATTTGGCAATTCATGTTGAAACTTGAATTGTTTTAATGTTTTCTTGAAGTTGCCAGCATTGGGTTAGCGTATTTGTATTCTTGTTTTTCTTGTTGGTGATAAAGGTTGATTTTGAATTTTTATGCTTTAATGATTTTTGGTGCTGAGAAGTTTTATGGAAATGAATGATTTCACTATGGCTGGTTACATGACGACACATAAACTTAGAAGCAATTAATTGGGTGGTGATAGTTTACATAAATATTGAATACCTTAATCTGTGTATGATAAAAATGGCGACTTGCAATAATGTGCTCAAGTGTCATTAGCTAGATGAGGCTTCAGTAGTCAAGGGCCATCAAGTGAGTGGCTTTGAATTAACTTAATTCATGAACTAGTAAATGGAGAGGTTTGAGCTTGTTACGTGAGGCCATCATCCAAACTGTAACTCATTTGGACTTGCATTCTTTTATACCTGCTGATCAGCAATAGCCATGAGTCATATTTCAACTGATTATCAGAGATCTGTATCTCACCATTAATAGATCCATCTACAAGCCAGAGTTACGTCAGTAGACACTTCAAATCTTTTTTATTCTTAACCCTGAAGCCATGGGGTAGGCTGTGGTATTTGAAATCAGCTTGATCCTGTCTTTAATGATTGAGCATGATCTACACTTAAGTGATCGTTCATCACAGGTTTTTGTAGTCTATTTCAGTCCCTATTTACAATGTTTGTTTTTCCTTTTGGAGCTTGTAAAGTGGCTGGGTTTTATGCCCAGAACAAAATTTACTGTCTTGCCGCCTTGTCAACATATGATGGTTGAACAATGGATAAAGGATCAATAAGTTATTCTATATAAGTTCAGGATTGTAGCAAGGACGCTTAAAAGCTTTAGAATCAAAACGCTTCTAAGTTTCCAGATACAAGAGTTGGTATCTGGGAATCATTGTGTAGATACACTGCTAACCAACTTGTTACTCGCATGGAGATATGCAATAATAAAACGGGACAAAATTGCAGTAAGGACGCTGAAATGGATGAGCCTGAGTGAAGAAAAGTTAGGATGGTTAATGGGTATCAATTGTGAAATTTGAACGTTGCATTGGAGGCTATCAGTACGTTTTTGAGAAGGTTTGGCAACATCTAACTATTAACCTTTGGAGTGGTGTTACCTGCTGTTATTCTCTGAAGTCTGGACAGTTTTTCTGATGATTGAGTAGTCATATTTGTCTGTTTCATAAGGTTTTCTATCTGCTGCCGGCCCTTAATTTATCGTACTCAAAATGCGGCTCCTTTGGTATAGACTATAGTTAAATAATGATGATTGTAGTCTGATAATTCACATCAAGTCTGACCCTGTAAACTCAGTCACTTATGGCTGATGTAATCCATTAGTACACAGTCAGGTTGAGAACTAGAGATTTGCATAATAACAAGAACATTTTCAAATTTAGTTTTTACTGATGTTGGTTTCCTACAATGTTCACATTATGCATTAGGAAAATTGATACTGGTTCAGCATTGCTCACGGAATTTTAGTGGACCGTTAACGCTAAGATGATCATTTCTTGTGTTGCAGGTACTTGAAGAGTGGACCTGGGAATCTGGAAAAAGATGTGGAGAGAAGATTCAGTTATGCATTGAGTAGAGAAGATATAGAGAATGCCACACTTGGAGGACCATAAGCAATCCAGCATCTGCTTTGGTCTCATTAGCAACATTTATGAAGATAACTTTTTCTCTAGGATTTCCAAAACCAGGAAGAAATTTAAATTACAAATGCTATGTTTGGTGATATAATCAATGAAATATTGGTTTCTTGATATCTTCTTTTACTGTTTTGGTCGCACCTCTCTGCTTTACTTTATCCTAATTTCTAAATACTCGTAAATTCTCATTGTTTAAAAAATTCATTAAAAAAATCTTCGAAAGATAAGGACAAACTGGGCTAAGCCCATGAATAATACGGCGCCGTGTCCTGTGGGTCTATTTTAATCTCAAAAGAGTTTGGAATCATTGTACCGCCATTCCCTTCCCGCCAAAGGCCGGCTCCTATACGTCGTCGTTGGTCTTTCTGAATTTACTCTTTCCACTTCTCCATCCCTGCAAACACCATTGCTGTTTATCTGAACTCAGATCTAAACCCTGAAACCAAAAAATTTCAAAAAGAAATTAAGAAAAAAGACCTCTATCTTATTTCATTCAATGGCAACTATACGCGATTCAATCACAGACTACAGCAAAACGCAGCGTATAGTCCTCTTAATAGACCTTAATCCACTTCTTCATCTCCAAGATCCAGAACCATTCTTAGCCACTCTGTTAACTTCAACAAAAATCCTAATTTCATTCGCTTCTCTTTCTTCTTCCCTTTTTGCTTTCAAATTCTTCTTTTCATCTCTCTCTCCACTTCTCTCCTCCTCAAAGCTCCCTTTTCCTTCTCTTTCACTCTCCTTTGGCCAACCAGAGACCACCATTCAATCACTAAACACTTTCCTTCTTAACCCTTCTCTCAAAAGTATTTTCTCCAAAACGTCCTCGTTTTCCTCGCCCCGGGCTGCCAATGTTGCCGCGTCCATGCGTCAGCTGGTTCATGACTACGCGTGGGACACGGATGGTAAGATTCTTGATTCTGTTTGCGTGAGGTCTAATGTGGTGGTTTTGTTTTCGCCAATTTTGAAATCTGTAAAATGTTCGAGTGAGTTCTTGGATGTTGATGTAAATGATGAGTGTTTGAGCGATGTGGGTTTGTTTAATGACAAGTTTCGCGGGTTTTTTGGAAGTGTAAACGATGCCTTTCGTAGGAGGGATATTCATCTTAGTTGGGTAGATGTCAAATGTGGATTAGATTCTGGTGATGCTAATGAAATTGAATTGAAATCTTGGGTTTTTGATTGCGGGATTAGGGATTTAGGTTGGGGTTTTTGCTCTAGTGATTCAATTGTTTTGGGTTCTGGTCTTGTTCATTTTGGGTTGATTTATCCAATCATAGGGGTTTCATCGTCTTCCCATTTGTCAAATTTTAATAATGATTACTCTAAAGCCATTCGTGCACAATTGAATCTCAAGATATTAGATGTTAGTGGGAAGCCTTTAGAATGCAAGGTTAGTGATCTTGAATTGGTCAATATGGAGATGTTTTCTAGGAATACAGATAAAGATAGTTTGATTCCCGTTGAGTTCATGGATTCGCAAATTCGGGGATGTGAAAAGAACAGATTTTGGGGACATTTTGGCGATAGAATCATTAAGTTCCATGTTAAGGCTGTGTATAAATATGAGGAGGGTGTAAATTTTGACGGGCTGTTTTCGGATTCCATTCTTGTGCGTGAATTTTCAGGAGAATCAGTGAATGATGGGAAGGAGAATTCTAGTGAGTTTTTTGCGGATAAGGTTCTGAAAATTCTTGCTAGGGAAATGGGTGGATTGCTGCAGAAGAAGGGCATACCCATTTGGCAAATTTTCCTCAGTTTCCTCTACAGAAGAGGTTACTGGGCTTTGGTATCTCTTCTAAATGGCAATGGTGAATCCCATATGGGTATCCTCAAGCCTTTTACAATTTTCTCAGCTCTCTTATCTATTGTAGATGATGAGTCTTGTTCTCACAGTAAAGTAAATGAATTTGGTGGAGTGGATCCGGCACCATTTGTCATGACAATGGACAATGAGATCTGTAAATCAAATGGACTTGCTGCACTAGGAGAAGTTAAAAGGAAAAAGAAAAAAAGACATTTGCATTTGCTTCAAGACCTCACATGGGATGCTTTCTGTAAGGCAGCTTCTGGAAACACCATGATAGATTTTGAAGAGGTCTACTTTGCCACAGAATGTAACTCTAAGAAGTTGAAATTTTTGAAGTGTTGGATGAAACAGATTGAGAAATCCAGCAGTTGCAGCTTGATGACCGGGGAGAAAGCCAAGCAACATACGGACATTCCAAAAGAAATGGAAACTAGACTAGCTGAGTTGCCTCAAGATAGTGAACAACCAATACCTTCAACTGCTTCCATGGGAGAGGAAGCTTTGACCAGTGCTTCTAGAATACAGGATGATGCTGCCCTTGACATGCGCTCTGAAACTTCTGAAAGTTTTTTCAGCAATCTTTCCATCAAAATGCAGCAAGGTCTTGAATCTGAAGGAGTAGACTTGGGGGCTTTGGCAGAGCGACTTGTGAACTCATCCATTTATTGGTTGTATCAAAAGCAGGACATTGAAAACACTTCTGAGAGTCAAACCCCAGCGGTAAAACCCGATGATGCTTGTAGCAGCATAGCTGTTATTGAATTGAAGAAGCTTTTACTTAGGGAGCCCAAAGACTTGATTGCAATGCACAAAAACAATGATCCTTCCACTAAGGAATCTAATCCCAGGCCTGCCAGATTTACATCAGAAAGTATAGTTAGAGAGTATCCTTTTTATATTTCTTTTTATGTGGATGCTATGCTTTGATCTTCCTATTATCTTTATATTTTATCATATATGTATATATTGGTTCTTTTATGGATCTTAAGTGGGTTATTTGGCCTCTACTACTGCAAGACTTCCTTAATGAGCACAAGATATGAATTGCAAATTTTGTTTCGCATGGAGATTCTTCAATCAGAGATCAGATC
Organism: Pistacia vera; assembly: GCF_008641045.1. Classification (NCBI taxonomy): domain Eukaryota; kingdom Viridiplantae; phylum Streptophyta; class Magnoliopsida; order Sapindales; family Anacardiaceae; genus Pistacia; species Pistacia vera. The sequence continues at coordinate 1,091,956 of NW_022196362.1, read as the reverse complement.
AAGTATTGAGGAGCCTGTGAAACAGAAATTCGTGAGGCAGATTTGCTTGCTTTTAGAGGCCATCCAGTGCCACCTGCAGGGTGGCTTCTTTGGTGATTGGAGCCTTGATAATTATGTTCAAAAGATCATTAAAGATAGGTATGTGTATTTAAATACACTAAAGCTAGGACAGCCCTTCTTAAAGTATTATGTTTACACAATATGCAGAAATGGCTTCCCAAGTCAAGGCAAATGGGTGTTCATTCATTATTAGAAAAATATTGCTTTGCACCATGTAGGCTGGTTCTGTATCTTTAACATCTTATTTGGATGACATCATACTATATTCTATTCATTACTTAAGTCTTTTCATTTTGATGAGAAACTAAATTCATTACTAAATCTTAGTTCATCACCACCAACCTAGAAATAGATGGAGCATCGACACAAGTCCTTTTTTACATGCTGTACTTACAGATTCACTTCAGCTTCAGCACCATTGATTTTTCCCGTTAAACATGCAAGCATTCCATTATTGCTTAGACAAGGAACACAAAGTAAATGTAATAAGTAACGTTTGAATGTGCATAATTTCAGGTATTGTGACACTCTTGGTGACACAGTTCACAGAATCTATACGAAAATGGACTTGTTACTTTTTGCAGATGAGGATGAAAGTCCTAATCATTTACTCAATAGTGAGGATAGTAATCAATCATGGAGGGATGAGACGGGTGAAAATTTTCGAGTAAATAAATCAGTCTCATTGGAAGATGAGTCCCTACAGCTGCATGAAAATGATGATGAGAATCCTCAAGGGATTCGAAGGGAGGAGCATGCTCGAAAAGTAATGGAAGCTCATGAGAGGCGAGAAAGGGCTCGAAGATTTGCATCTTTCACAAGTTGGGTGCCAGATTTGCAAAGAGTTTGGGCCCCAAAGCAGCCTAAGGCAATGAAACCAAAGTCAAATTGGAAGCTTCCAAAAAGAAAGGATCATAAAAGTGCAAGCTACGACAAGGTATGTGAGACTCCAATGACAGGAAACAAACGTTCTTGTTCAATAGAAAGCGATACTGATGAATACGTCCACCAAGATTCTGGGTCTCGCACTTGCAGTTCTGTTTCCAAGGCTTTGTTTCAAGATAACCGGTAGCATACCAATTTTTAAGCTATCCTGACGAGTGGCATTCTTACAGAAATCATTTGTGAAAAGAATGAAGGCTTAGTAAGAGCTAACTACTGATCATGTGCAGTTGTCTTATACCAATGAAGCTTCAGCCAAATTTGGTTCCAACTTAATCATCAGAGTTGGTACTTTTTCTTCCAACTCTAGTTTTTCTCTTAATTCTTTGTAAAATAGTTTTAATATTAATTGGTTGTAACATTGAAGTAATTTCATCTTCTCCATAGTTTATTCCATTTCCATGTACATTACAGAATTCTCAATATTATAAATCATATACAGACACAGAATTGTGCAATTTTTTCCTGAATATGCTTTTTATTCTTCTTTCAATGTTCAGTTTGCTATTATTAAAGTCACTTTGTATAGCTTCATTCTCTCCCACAGTTTGTAGGCAATAGAGTCATCATATACCACCCCATCGTAGCAGACATCAATTTTATTTTATTTTTTAATTTTATAATAAATGAGCATCTCTTATAAATACATCACCTAGATGACACTTCTTAGTTAAGGATGCCTGGTTTTTTTTTTTTTTTTTTTTTGGTTACATTCAAAACTCTTGTTTATTAATATTTATAAAGTTTAATGAATTTTGTATTGATAATAATAAATTATTAAGTAGAGAAAGGGATATATTTGACGGACGTCCTTCCACAACAAGAGGCACAAACATCGCATGTCGATACATTAAGTTGATGGTAGCCATCAAGGGCGATGGACCTTCGGTATCTATACCGTTCGGTTTATCAAATCTGTCAACGTTTATAAAGCAGTAAGTATTTTTTCAAAGATAGTAACCCATGATTAATGAAAGCCATAACTCTTCTTTCCCGCCAATTTTCGACAGCCAAACAACTTAAACCTCTGTTTTCATCAACCCAAAACACAGTGCTCACTGAAGACTTGTGTAGCAAAATATTAGACCAATACCCAGCTATAAAAACGTTGAAAGAACTCCATGCCAAGATATTGATTGACCAAAATTTTCAATCAAACCCATCATTGGGAATCAAATTGATGAGAGTTTATGCTGCTTGCGGACAAACAAGAGCCACACGCCACATATTCGATGAAATTACTGACAAGAATGTTGTTTTCTTCAATGTCATGATCAGAAGCTATGTGAACAACCATTTGTATCATGATGCTCTTCTTGTTTATAAAACCATGTCTAGACGTGGATTTGATCCTGATCATTATACTTACCCTTGTGTCTTAAAAGCATCTTCTGGGTTGAATGATTTGCAGGTTGGTTTGCAAATTCATAGTGCTGTTGTAAAAGTTGGGCTTGATTCTAATTTATTTATTGGAAATGGGTTGGTTGCCATGTATGGAAAATGTGGTTGTTTGATAGAGGCTCGACAAGTTCTTGACGAGATGCCAAGTAGAGATGTCGTTTCTTGGAATTCGATGGTTGCAGGGTATGCGCAAAATGGGAGGTTTGATGATGCATTGCAAATCTGCAGAGAAATGGAATCATTAAGGCTAAAACCTGATGCCGGTACTATGGCTAGCCTATTGCCAGCTGTGACTAACACGTCTTCAGATAATGTTTTGTATGTTAAAGAAATGTTCATGAAGTTGGCTAAGAAGAATTTGGTTCCATGGAACGTGATGATTTCAGTGTATGTGAATAATTCAATGCCTGCTGAAGCAGTTGATTTGTATTTGCAGATGGAAGAGCATGATATTGAGCCTGATGCAATCTCTATTGCTAGCCTTCTTCCTGCTTGTGGAGATCTTTCAGCTTTATTGCTGGGAAGGCAGATTCATCAGTATGTTGAGAGGAAGAAACTTCAGCCAAATTTGCTTTTGGAGAATGCATTGATTGACATGTATGCAAAATGTGGAAGTTTAACAGAAGCTAGGGCAGTGTTTGATCAAATGAAATTCCGGGATGTTGTGTCTTGGACTTCTATGATCTCTGCTTATGGAATGAGTGGGCAAGGTTGTGATGCTGTTGCACTCTTCTCAAAAATGCAAAGATCAGGTCTATCTCCCGATTCAATAGCCTTTGTATCAGTTCTCTCAGCTTGCAGCCATGCTGGGTTGTTGGAGGAGGGGCAATACTACTTTAATTTAATGACTGAGCAATATAAGATTAGTCCAAGGATAGAACACTTCGCTTGCTTGGTGGATCTTTTAGGACGGGCTGGGAGAGTAGAGAAAGCATATAGTTTTATCAGAAAGATGCCAATGGAACCTAATGAAAGAGTTTGGGGTGCTCTGTTGGGTGCTTGTCGGGTGTACTCAAACATGCATATTGGGCTCCTGGCAGATGCCTCGTTTTTCAATTAGCTCCAGAGCAGTGTGGCTACTATGCTTATTATCCAACATTTATGCAAAGGCTGGTAGATGGGAAGATGTAACAACCGTCAGGTCAATCATGAAAAGAAAGGTATCAAGAAAATGCCAGGTGCTAGCAATGTTGAGATCAACGATCGGGTTTACACCTTTTGCTGGTGACAGGTCGCATGCACAGTCCAGGAGATCTATGAGGAGTTGGATATATTGGTAGGGAAAATGAAGAGGAGGTTATATTCCAGAGACTGATTCAGCTCTTCATGATGTGGAGGAAGAGATAAGGAATGCCATCTGGCAATTCACAGTGAGAAATTGGCCATTGTCTTTGCAATCCTGAATACTAAACCTAGAACACCAATCAGAGTCACCAAGAACCTTCGAATTTGTGGTGATTGCCATATGGCAGCCAAGCTTATCTCCAAAATTGCTGAGCGTGATATCACAATCAGGGATACTAACGGTTTCACCATTTCCAAAATGGTGTCTGCTATGTGGGGATTATTGGTGATGCTGACTTGGTGTATTCACTCATGTGTTGCTCAGGTTTGGATTTGTTTGGACTAATTTATATGAAAGGCGGGAAGCTTACTATAGAAACATAACTTGGGGATATTGCAACCACCATGATCCTGAGCACAGGAGTTTACAATGATTCAAATGGTAACTGAAATAATTTTTGCTGGTACTGCCGACTCAATTCGGCCTGCTGCATAGTCGATGGTCCTCTGTTTATAATCATCTAGAGCCCATGTATTATAGTATGTTATCATTATTGCTATTTCAGGTGACTTCATATGGCTGTTGCAATGGCAACAATGGACTGAAAACTGTTATGCTATTAATGGGCTCACCACAACCCTTCCTGATAGCCATTGATGCACAGCTCGAAGGTTAGCTTTAACACTGGGTTAAATAACCATATTCATGGGCAAGCTGCAACTGATTTTTCGTTTGCTTTTGCTCTGAGGAACAACATCAAAGCTCGGCAGTAGAAATGAACTGTGCTTTGTTCTAGTATTCTACAATTTTTTTAGTACAAGTTGATTGAGAGTTTACATTGTTTCTTAGCAGATGTTGGTAGAATGAACTTGTGCTTTGTTCTAGTATTCTACAATTTTTTTATACAAGTTGATTGAGAGTTTACATTGTTTCTTAGCGGATGTTTCTAACTTACATAAATTGTCAAACCCTGTAATTTTTAACTCTTTAGACACATTCAAAAAGATGTCCGTTTGAAATTATCTCCTTTCTCTTTTCCAGTAGAGAATTCTAAGATTGAAACTTGAAAGCAATCACTTTAGATGTGGAACACAGTTGCGTTAAAGGCTGACCAAGCACTGCCTTGACTTTTCCTTTTAAACTGCAACATTAATAAATAGCCCTCTTTGACTCATTTTTCACCTGTATGCAGATAGTCTTTTCCCTAGTTGACATTTTGTTATTTTTAATGCAGATCATTAGTTCTAATTTTTAATTTTGTTAAGTTCTTTAGTTATTGGCGTAACTTATCCAAGAGTCTGTGTTCTAATCACAGGAAAAATAATTAGATTTAAAAAAAAAAAAAAAAAAAAAAAAAAACCTAAATATTGTAGATACGAAAACAACTAATCCTACTGATCTAACTGTTTAAAGCATGAAGAGACAAAGTCGGCTCGTTGCTACACACCACAATACACGACTTCAATATGGAGGGCTTGGGAGCCCAATAATAAATAATGGATGGACATAACATTATGATGATCGAGATTTTTCAGATCCTGCTCAAAATAAAATCAAAACTTCAATATTAACAGAAATAAATAACAGGAGCATGATATTTGGTCTTGGTCAGCGGTCAAAGTAAACAATACAGAAAAATTCTTCACAGCTCCAGTCCTTTAGGCTTAAGCTCCTATATAGGAGCAACCACTGCATAGATATAGCATACTTGAAAAAAAAAATGGCTACAAAATCTCAAACCACACAAATTTCTCTCCCTGCTGGCCCTTTCACCGCTTATTGGAACCTCCCATGGCGGTGGCATAGCCATCTACTGGGGCCAAAACGGCAACGAGGGTAACCTTACCTCAACATGTGACAGGAAAATATGCCTGTTAACGTAGCATTTCCAACAAGTTTGGCGGCGGGCAGACCCGGAACTCAACCTTGCAGGCCATTGCACCCTGATTCTGGCGGGTGCAAAATTGTTAGCACTGGTATAAAATATTGTCAGGGCCGAGGCATCAAGGTGATGCTTTCTCTTGGAGGGGGAATTGGTAACTATACTCTTACCTCTACTGCTGATGCAAAAATGTTGCAGAGTATTTTGTGGAATACTTTCTTGGGAGGAAGTTCAGTTCCAGACCTTTAGGTGATGCTGTTTTGGACGGAATCGATTTTGATATCGAGAGTGGTTCAACTAAGCATTGGGATAATCTTGCTCGTTTCTTATCGGCTTACAGTAAGCGTGGAAAAAAAGTGTACTTAACAGCAGCTCCTCAGTGTCCATTTCCTGATAGATTGCGGAACTGCAATAACACAGGGCTTTTTGACTATGTTTGGGTTCAATTTTACAACAACCCACCTTGTCAATACACAACAGGAGACACTTCGAATCTTTTGAATTCATGGAACAACAATTGGGCGCCATCCTTGAAGGGAGGGAAGCTTTTTTGGGGCTGCCAGCAGCCCCAGCTGCAGCTGGAAGTGGGTATATTCCTCCTGATGTGTTGAAGTCTCAAATACTTCCTGAAATTAAGAAGTCGGCTAACTATGGAGGCGTAATGCTTGGTCAAAGTTTTATGACGATCAAAATGGGTACAGTTCCACCATTAAAGCAAGTGTTTGAAGCAGCGAATTAGCTTGAAGGAAAGTGTAGAATACACTAAACAACCGGTGTCATTTTGCTTTGATTTCTCTAGTGTTATCCATTATCTCCCCATTTAATAAAATGAAAAAGCTTCTCTTTTCATGATTTGTTTCTTTTCTTGTTAATTTTATCATAATTCCATGATTAGTGCGAATGTTTGGCTGCTTTGCAAAATATTAATAGGGAATTGTTGACTTCTGAAGTCTTGGCTTCAAGGTCAAGGTAAACAATGGTGTCTATTTCTTAAGCTGAAGTGTTGTCCATTATGCCCAGTAATGGGTCGAAGTCGTTAAGGGCTAATCTTGATCTATTCGGCCCAATTAAACTTATGATGGGCGACAACGGTCCGTAAATAATGTATTGTATGTTGAAGAGTTTTGTCTAAAGTGTTATCCATTATGCCCAGTAATGGGCCGAAGTCGTTAATGGGCTGATCTTGATCCACTCAGCCCAGTCAAATTTATGATAGGCTATACCGGCCCGTAAATAATGTACTGTACGTTGAAGAGTTTCCAGTCTAAATTCTAGACGAAAGCAAATACATGCCCTTAGTGTTGCATAGCTCAAAGGAGAGGAACTCAACCACATATATATGCACCATATAGTCCACTAAATTGACGATGTAGGACAAATACAACCTTTAACAAGCTTGAAGTGAGAAGAATATCGTTGAAGTTAATTTGTGTTCAATATGGTAATTTGAAATAACTAAATATGGTTATCACTATACGAGTGATCATGGTACATACATGCATGAAAAGTGATTTTAAATTTTAGTTCACACCACAAATATGTCAAATACTCCCTCCGTTTCTTTTAATTGTCGTTTTAAGACTTTCTAAAATTTTCAAAATTAAAGTCGTTCTGCCTTTGTCTTGTCTGCACCTTTCATCATGCCTTCTCCACTTTTTATCATCCCTCTCTCTTCCATTTCATCTTGTCATTGTTTACTTTTTGCCTCTGTCCTCTTTAATTTTTATCTTTATCTTATCTCTTCCTTATTTTCCATCGCCACCTCTTCTTTCTCTAATCTGTCTCTGCTTCCATCTTTTCTCTCTTTTTCTTGTTTCCTTTTATACGTTCCTCTCTCCACTTATTTGAAGCACCCTATCGTCTCAATCTCCACCTTCACTTCTCTTTTGAGCCCTAGAAGATCAGCCTTGAACTCGTGAGTTTGGGGTTTCCTTCCAGTCCACACGGTGTTAACAAAAGCTGAAGTTTCTTGAGGGAGTTGAGAGGAAGTGACGATAGATGAGGGAAAGGAAAGTCCTTGAATGAGTTACAGACGGCACAGAAAAAGAGGATGTCTATGCGTGTGGCAAGGCGTTTAGCGATGGCGTTGAGGAGAAGTGCAGGGAGAGTGGACTAGTCTGCGTAGTGATTTGAGTTGAGAAATTTGTGATTTTTTTTTTCTTATCAAAATCATTGTCAAAATCAATTTTTGATGTTGTTGCATTATTGTCAAATTTGTGATGTCAAATTTGCATTCGTGGCTGAATTTTTGTGACTTTTGCCTATGTTTTGTTTTAGCCTATGCTGCGGGGCCTTTGATGTTGAGAAGGGCTGTGGCTGACCCAAGGGTGTGTGCTTTGCAGTAGTTTTGCTGTGGTGAGTCTTGGTTTTTCTGCTAGTTGGGGATTGAAGCTTTTGTTGGATTTCCTTAAGGTGGGCTGGAATTTTGACACTTTTTGGCTGCAAACCTTTATGTACAGATAGTGTAGTTTAATTTGTGCCTAGATGGCTTGCTTTTTTTATTGCCAGCCTTTTTTTGTCCAGTACAGACTATATAATGAAAATTCATTAGCTTATCCCTCTTTGCTTATCCATTATGAAGGTTCAGCAAATTCATTCAATGTATTTGAATATATAGAAATGCATATTGATGTAGAAGTTTCAATGCAACCACAAACAAACAAAAAGATTTTTCAAGGAAACTTCTGGATGGGAACTGTGATTAAGGAAACCTGGGTGGGAAAGTCGTTTACTCTATCAATAATAGTGTAAAAGAAAGAAAAATCCATCCACTACAATTATTAAAATGCAAGTAAGATTAAAATATAAAGTTGATTCTAGACAAAACCCTTCTCAAAGATCTTTTAAAAAATACTGCTGTAGTCATTAAGAGGCAAATGAATCTTATTATGTGTTTAGAGTAGTTTTAAATGCATTAGAAAAGACAGATGTATTAGCATTTACTAATGGGTTTGTAAACCATTTCTGTGGATAAGCATAGACTTTTCAATTGCAAATATGTGATAGCTGGACCAAACTCCTTTTACGGGGAGGAAGCTTGATTTGTGCTTTTACTTTCAGTCTTTTGCTGTCAAGAATGTGGATCTTATTTTGGTCGTTGTTCCTCTTCATTCTTTGCTGAAAACAGGTTTATTCAAGTGGGAAAAAAGTTGTCTAATGAACACAAACGACGTTGGTTTGGTGTTTTTGTTTGATTGTAACACAAGTTACTTCTTATCTCTTTAAGCCACACTGTTGATTGTCTATGCTTATCATTACAAATGATCTGCACATAATTTTTACAGCTTACCATAAGAAGAATTCGTTAGGCAGATACCAGTTGATGGATATACAACAATATATTCAAGAACAATGATGTTATGAATTTCCTCTTAGCAAATGCCAACCACCATTTATTTGGAGTGCCATTGGGTCTATATGTAACACTCTACAGTCTCCCACTTGTTTCCTCTGTTATCTGCTTCAGATAATTCCTAAATAGCTTTGCATTTTAGACTCCAAAATTTAAAAACAAATCAACAGATCAATGTCTAAGTACACTCAAAGCAGCCACTCACATCCCATTGTACCAGGGATTGTGCATTAGACTGAAACTGAACATTTGACAGTTTACAGAAATGCCAACATACCATAATAATATGATTGTGAAATAAGTAATTCTAGATTGAGATTAATGCATACAGATAAATAACATGTTGTTTTTTTTTATACCTGACGCCTAGTAGAAAAGAAACTATTTTCCAATGTTATAAACTTGAACAACTTTATTAAGAACTTCATGCTGTAATGCCATATGATGATGCAGTAGGTCATGCCAAAATAAAATCGATCATTCAAGGGGAAGATTCCACATTAGATTTAGAAAATCTATTCAAAAGACCTGAAACATTTTGAAATATATAAAGTATGTCAGATTTCAATTTCAAGATATAAATTTTAAAATTCATCAAAACCATCATCCTCTCCCCGTATTTTCTGATTTGGGAATTAAATCACCATCATTCTCACCTTCTAGTCCTTGCTCCATTGATTTTCTTCTTAGGTTTCTTCTTGGCAGGTTGTTCTTCATAGGACCTGCAGAAAAGATTAGATTTGTATATGGTGTTTACTTCATTATCTAAATATCATCGATCTCAGTTTAAGGTAAAGCTGATTTTCTATAGTGCATCTTTTGGTAGGCAGAGTGACACAAGAAAGTGTAGTGTACAGCTTTGGCACCTTGTTATATATTACCAAATAAAAGCTTATATCACAAATAGAACAGTTTTTCTTGTATGTGGAGTAGAATTGTTATACAGCAAAAAAAAAAAAAAAAAAAAAAAAAAAAAAAAACAAAAAAAAAAAAAAAAAACAAAAATCAAAGAAACACAAACTACTCCTAAAAGACAATATCTATCAGAACCCATATGAACATCATGGACAAAACAAAAATAGTCTTCAATACTAGATAGGTCAATTGTAACACTTATTGACATTGAGCAATTGCTTCTCCAATTAACGCGGGGTCAACATCTAACTACTTAGGAAGGCAATTTTGTCTCTCCAAACTATGTTTTTTCATGTACGGAACCTTATATTGTTCGAACCTCTGGCTTTCAAATTGAAATCAACCATGACTGTAAAGTTAAAAACGTTGATTCAATCTTGTTGCAAGATTCATCAAATGACTTCTGAACAGCCTCTATGAGCGCATCTATAGAGTTGGGTGCCTGTGATATTGTAGTCCCTGTATCGCATTAAAAAAACCAAGGTCTAGAACATTCATATCCGGAGAATTCGGTGGTTGACAGATCAAACGTATGTCGAAGCCATCCTTAGTAGCATTACTTTGAAAATACTCATCATCCAAACCAAATGAGGTTTCGCATTGTCTTGTTGGATAAATATTGGACTTCCTGCATCAATTCTTGGCCACTTATCTCGGATAGCCGGCAAGAGTTTCTCAATTATGTAAGATCGATAAATTTCCTTATTGATAGAATTGATTGTTTTAGTCTCCATGATTCCGGCAGAATGATTTTTACTACTCCTCCTTGCAGGTTCTTTATTTATGAAAGGAAATATCCCGATTTTTCCAGAAAATAATTCATTCCCTGATTCATCAAACCTTGGGCGTGTCACTGCAGCCAGAAACATGACTTTAGTAATAAAAGTCTTACTCTTACATGTGCGTAAAGGCTCGTCTTCGTCAGACAGGAGGTAATACTTCTCTGACTGCTTTGTCATGTAGAACACTTCTCATCAACATGAATAATATTTTCCATGGTTACAAACCTCAAACAACTGGGGTTGTTGCCATGTTCAATCATCGATAAACAAAAGCGTATTCGAGCTTTCATGTTTTCCACATTTAATAAAGGTTTTATAGCATTTGAATGATGACGTATGGAGCCCTCTTTTAATCGCCTAAACAATGTTGTCACTGACAAATTTGTGACAGCAGATAAAGACCTCAGTGACGTCCTTCTTCGCAATGGAATATTTCGAAATTGACTGGCGTCAATTTCAAGACGCTTACGCCCATAATTGAGTGCCTTTCTGCTAGATACATTAGTGCTAGAATCCAAAACTTCATTTTCTTTTCCCCGTTGCCAAATGCGTTGGACTGTACCTACTAACTGAAAATAATTGAGCCACCTCAGATGTAGTGTTTTTCTTCAATTGTCCATTAACGCTTTGCTTCAATAGAGATTTAAAAATTGCTTGTCTTTGTTCATTTGTAAGGTTTTTTCGACTCACATGTGTATAACTTTCTCGTTATGTCATCAACTTCATTCGTAGCTTCTAATGTTGGAAGAATATTTAAATAAATTTCTCCAAGTATACCTCTACTATTACATTGTTCGGCCATGGTGACTGATCGAACAGAATCAAAGAGAACAAAAACGACTGAGGGACGAAAAAAAATTAAAGAACGGAGCAGCTTAAAGAAAAGAAACAGATGAAGTTGGTGGGAGAAACAATGAATAAGACAAAATGGTTAAAATGTTATTTAAATAGGTGGGAATGTTTCCCACTTTCAAAGTCTCTCCCCTGCAAATACAGGAAAAAAATGGTGGGAGAGAGAATTTTTCTTTTTATTAAAACTTGTGCCCACACCTAAAACGTTAATTAAAAGAAAACGGAGGGAGTAATTTAGACGTTAAGGGTATCCATTGAAGATATTATTCCTTAGTGTTATTTTATTTATGATTAGGGTTGTGTCATTCTCTTGTCTTTTTTTTTTTTTTTTTTTTTTTCTTTTGGTAACTAGGATGTCCGAGCCAACTTGTGGCCCCTTAACTAATCATCGAGATCTATTGAACACCCTACAGTCCAATGAACCAAGTAAGTTAAATGTTATCGTGGTATGTATCTCAAGGTTTGGACCTAAAAACTCAAGAAAGTAAGCAAACCACTTTGACCATAAGTTCATTATTATTCTTTTTTCTTCCATTAGATACAATTAAATTCCTCACATAAACTAAATTAACCTGATAAAGCATGCATACGAAGGTAACTAATAATGAAAGGTGTATGTTATACTTACAATAAGATATTACATAGCGATACATGCAAGAATGTAAACCATATTAGAAATAATTACCGCCAGAGCTTATGTGATTCAATTGATAAGGATTTCTCTACATATGTATTGCTTCTCTTTCACTTGACTTGAAGAACAAATTATGCGAAGAACGAAATTAGAAAAAGAAGGAATAGATCAATTATAAAATATATCACTCAAAGACTTTCTCATGGAGAAACGTTGTTTAAGCAATCGAAAGAGGTTCTGAAATCAGCACTTAGGCGTTATTCGGCCGGCAAGACGGATTATTTCTAATTCAATTAGTCGAAGAAGTGAAAGTAAAACAGAAGGAAGAAGATGAGTATGACGAATTCAGAGATGACGATATAAAAGTAATAGTGAATGGTTTCAGAAGTCTTTGGTCCAATATTATTATATGTAACTTGTAATTAAATGAACAAGACAAGACGACGCTGTAATATACAGATGTCCCGGTCAGTCAGAGGATATATATAATTGCTACAAGCACATATACAGCCAGCCACATAAGTTTTAGTCATGGGGACAAGCGGCTGATTTTGCTCCAATTTCTTATTTGATTCGAATACGATTTCAAATTCAAGCTTATAGCAAATCAGATATTAGACAAAATGGTACCTCTCTCAGTACTAGCTATGTGTTGAATGATTTACCATAACATAATGAACACAAACATTGAAGAACTTTCGATCAAAGAGAAATTAACTTGCCAGACAATGTGAAGAATCATGAATGGTTTTTTTTTTTTTCTTTTTTTTTTTTAATGAATATAATTTGTGGAACATCGATCCAAGGCAAATAAAATAATCTCAAAAGGCCAACTTTAACATTGACTCTGGATAAACACAAATTAATGGCGCCCCATACTATTGGCGAAAATGTGGGTGGCACATCAACATTTATATACAAAATGGAGAGTTGAAGAACTGAATAAATAAATGCTTTGAGTCTCGTGTATTGGTAGTAGCGTCTTCGTTAATATTTTTGTAGGTACTAGGTATCCTTTGAAATTTTGGCCTAATACTAGAAAACCTTTGTGTTTTCATTGACCTAAATCACATTAACATGGCGATCGACCTCTACATGAATACTATAATGAAAATCATAATAATTTTTTATAAAATTATCACGGTTCACGGAATAATTAAGTCACGTAGCTGACATTTCAAAGAGAAACTTCCTGGCCACTCCAAGCTAGCTTGAAGACAACTCCATTGACTTAAACTAAGATCATTTTTTAATTATTTAATAATTCTAAGGTATATGCTTCAGGGTTATTCTAAAACTCTATATAAAGGGACCACTTGTTGGCATAGTAAAGCCATAAACACTTCAAATCAACAATATTTGTCGCAATTTGCAATATGGCAACAAAGTTTCAGCTTCATTGCTACTTCTTCCCTCCTAGTATTGTCTCTAGTTGAGCTCTCTCTTGCTGGTGCATCGCCATCTATGGGGTCAAAACGGCAATGAGGGAACCCTCAACCAAACTGTAACTCTGGGTTATATTCTTTCGTAAACATAGCCTTCCTTAAAAATTTGGCGGTGGCCGAAGTCCGACTGGACCTCACTGGTCACTGCAACGCCGCTGCCGGAGGCTGCAAAATCGCTACGGTAGCATAAAGAATTGTCAAAACAAAGGAATTAAGGTGATGCTTTCCATTGGCGGTGGCCTTGGAGACTACGCTAACTTCTAAAACTGACGCTAAAAACACTGCAGCTTACTTGTGGAACAATCCTCGGTGGGAAATCAGCTAAACGACCATTAGGGAATGCTGTTTTAGATGGAATCGACTTTGACATTGAGCTCGGTTCAACTCGATTTTATGATGATCTTGCACGTTATTGAAAGGATACAGCAAGCCAGGAAAGAAAGTTTACTTATCAGCAGCTCCTCAGTGTCCATTCTGATAGATACATGGGGAAAGCGCTCGACACAGGGCTTTTTGACTACGTTTGGGTGCAATTTTACAACAATGGACCGTGCCATATAGTTCAAGCGCTGGCACCAAGAACCTTATAGCTTCATGGAAGAAGTGGAATTCATCTTTAAGGGGGGGAAACTATTTTAGGGTTGCCGGCGGCTCGGAATGCGGCCGGAAGCGGGTATGTTCCTCCCAAGGTGCTGACTTCACAGATCCTTCGGTGATAAAGAAGTATAAGAAGTATGGTGGGTGATGCTTTGGTCCAAGTACTTTGACAAAATAACTGGCTATAGTTCCGCCATTAAGAAGAGTGTGTGAAGTGTTATCATCAAGAATAAGTTGGTAATGTTGTTGTTTTAGTACGTGTTCTGTACTATCGATAATGAAGAGATTGAAAATAATACATTTACATCTCTTGAATTTTTTATATAAATAAATTTGAAAAGATGTGAATGTAACAGTTTATTGCCAATAAAACCTAACGTATGCATGTTATATATTTGTCATATTTTATTCAGTAATATTAGTCTGTTGACATATCAAATCAAAATCTTTTATAGTTAATAAAAGACGATGAGATGAAAACAAAATTCATACGAACTCATAATTGAATCACGCTCAATAATTTAGAATAAAATAAAATCCATGATAATACATGTCTAAATTTACTATTCAAATCCAGTTACCAGGGCTAGCGGATATTGTAATCAGTTGTAAGAGCATACCACCGGGAAAGTCAGATACACCGGCGGCGTTGCCCGATCCAGATAACTGGCGCTGTCGTTTCATCTGTTACAAACGCATAACAGCCAAGTTTTCAGATACAATATATAATAGTAACGGCTTGATCTCTGCTTATGGAATGAGTGGGCAAGGTTGTGATGCTGTTGCACTCCTCAAAGATGCAAAATCAGGTCTATCTCCCGATTCATTAGCCTTTGTATCCGTTCCTCTTCTTGTAGCCATGCGGGTTGTTGGAGGGGGGGGGCAATATTACTTTAACTTAATGACTGAGCAATATAAGATTAGTCCAAGGATAGAACACTTCTCTGCTTGTTGGATCTTTTAGGACGGGCTGGGAGAGAGTAGAAGAAGCATATAGTTTTGTCAGACAGATGCCAGTGGAACCTAATGAAAGAGTTTGGGGTGCTCTGTTGGGTGCTTGTCGGGTGTACTCAAACATGGATACTGGGCTCCTGGCAGCCGATTATCTTTTTCTATTAGCTCCAGAGCAGTGTGGCTACTATGTCTTGTTATCCAACATTTATGCAAAGGCTGGTAGAGGGAAGATGTAACACAATCAGGTCAATCATGAAAAGAAAAGGTATCAAGAAAGCCAGGCGCTAGCAATGTTGAGATCAATGATCGGGTTTACACCTTTGTTGCTGGTGACAGATCGCATGCACAGTCCAAGGAGATCTATGAGGAGTTGGATATATTGTAGGGAAAATGAAAGAGGCAGGTTATATTCCAGAGACTGATTCAGCTCTTCATGAGTGGAGGAAGAGAATAAGGAATGCCATCTGGCAATTCACAGTGAGAAATTGGCCATTGTCTTTGCAATCCTGAATACTAAACCTAAACACCAATCAGGGTCACCAAGAACCTTCGAATTTGTGGTGACTGCCATGTGCAGCCAAGCTTATCTCCAAGATTGCTGAGCGTGATATCACAATCAGGGATACTAACAGGTTTCACCATTTCCAAATGGTGTCTACTCATGTGGGGATTATTGGTGATGCCTCACTTGGAGAAGTATGTTAAGAAACACAATTATGGATAATTTTCTGATGATTTCATTCATTGTAATTCTATATATATGGGCTAGATACAAGAACATTACAAGGAAATAATAAACAAATTTATTACATAATATTACAGAAAATATCTTATAATTATGAAAGAAATAATATCCTAATTAGAAATTGACCATATCAATCTCTTAATTATAGGATATTCTAATGACCATATCAATCTCTAATTATAGGATATTCTAACATTCCCTCTCAAGTTGGAGCATGGATATCACACATGCCTAACTTATAAAGCGTCATCAAACGCATTGTCAGCTATGACTTTGGTAAGAATGTCGGCTAGTTGGTCTTTAGACTTCATAAAAGGAAATGTAATGATCCCAGCTTCCAGTTTTTCCTCAATGAAGTGTCTACCATTTCTACATGCTTCATCCGATCATGTTGAACTGGATTGTGGCAATCTCTATAGCTGAAGTGTTATCACAATACAACTTCATTGCATCCTGAGAGTCAATCCCCAAATCTCTTAGCAAGCTCCTCAACCACAGTAGCTCACACACTCCAAAAGTCATGCCTCTGTACTCAGCTTCTACACTTGACCTTGCTACTAATGTTTCGAAGACGGACCAGGCCTTGGCTCGTTCAGGGTTAGGTTTTGTTTGATGGTTGAATTGGTCGGTTGGACCGATTTATAAAAAAAAATTAGTCCCTAAATGTTGGAAATTCATCACAAACAACCCTAAACAATTATATGACTCCCTTAAGGTTTGAAATCTATCCAAACAACCCCTGTCACGCGAAAGAGACTGGTGACGGTGGCGGCAGCGACGATCGATGGCCAATCAAAGTTTGGAATCATGGAGCTTTTGATGTATAGGTACCGAAGAATCTTATGGTGTGCAGGGAGTTCTACTGACGCCGGAATTTTTGGAATCAAAGAAGGAAGGTCGACGGTTTCATGAACAATTATGGACGGTGATCGACGGCCAATCAAAGTTGGAATGATGGGGCTTTTAATGTAGAGGTGCCGACAAATCTTATGGTGTGTCAGAGAGTTATAACGGCGTCGGAATTTGCCAGAATCAAGAAATAAGGTTGACGGTTGTGTGAACGATTTGTGGATGGCGAGCGCGAAAGGTTGGACGACGGCCACTGAAAATGGACGGGTTTGGTCGTGGAGATGCTATTAAGTCTTATGGTGGTGTTATCTCCCTTGAACGATGTTGGAATCGACGGGATTGAGTCGTGATTCGACCGCGATTCGACACTATTCTAACGGTCCAATCGCAATCACATTGGTTTGATTAAAAATACCAGTTTTCAGAGGATATCAGATCGAGGATGACACCGTTCCCGTTGAACGGTCCGACCGATCGATTTTAGAACATTGCTTACTACTACTGGCTGCTTTTTACTCCTCCAAGTCACAAGGTTTCCCCTACAAAAGTAAAGTATCCTGAAGTAAATCTCAGCTGAACTAACCCAATGCTGCATCAATGTAACTTTCTACCTTCAAATGATTGCGTTTAGTGAAAAGTAACCCTTTACTTGGAGCAACTTCAAATACCTCAATATACATTCCACGACATCCATGTGAGGTTTACGAGGATCATGCATAACTGGCTCACTACACATACTGAATAAGTAATGTTTGGCCTAGTGTGGGACAAATAAATCAATTTTCCCACAAGTCTTTGGTACCTTGCCTTATCAATAGAAGTTGTATCCAAACAATGAAACAACTTAAGATTTTGTTCAATAAGAGTATTTGCAGGCTTACATCCAAGCATATTTGTTTTAATTAAAACATCAAGAATGTATTTCCATTGAGAAGAAAAATGCCATTTTTTGATCTAGCTACCTCAATCCAAGAAAGTACTTCAAGTCACAAAGCTGTTTCATTTCAAATTCTGATGCCAAGTGTCATTGCAAGTTCTCCAGTTTCATCTTGATCATCACCTGTTACCGCCATATCGAACATAGATAATCAAAGTAGTATTCTAACCTTTCGGTGCTTTAGAAACAAAGTATGACCTGAATTGCGTTTGTTATAGCTGAAGTTTTTCATAGACTTGGAATATGCCAAATCAAGCTCTCAGATTGTTTTAAATTAAAAATGCCTTCTTGAGTTTGCACACCTTTGTATATTTGAGTACTTCTCTATACTAGGAGGAAGATCCATATACACTTCTTCTGTAAGATCTCCAGCAAGAAAGCATTTTTTTCATCAAATTGAAGAAATGGCTAATAATCCCGATTAACTGCAAATGACAAGAACACTCTAATTGTATTAAGCTTGGCAACTGGTGCAAAAGTGTCTTGATAGTCAATCCATAAGACCGTGTATACCTTTTTTCAACCAACCGAGCTTTGTACCTTTCAATGGTCACATCTACATTATACTTGACCTCAAATACCCTCTACACCCCACGGTCTCTTCCCTTCGGTAAACGCACAAGTCCCCAAGTAGCAATATTTTCAAGTGTTGCCATTTCTTCAGCCATGGTTTGGTCCATCTAGCATCTGCTAAAGCTTTCTACATTTATTAAGAATAGAGGTAGACATAACTATAGCACATAAGATGTATATGACTTGGACAATTTTTCCGAAGATACGTGAACTAATGGGATATCTAACTTTGGATTTAGAATCAAACTCATATTTAATGGTGGTATACCATGGTTAGAACAAGTTGGAAGACGATATTGAGAACGATTGAAATTCAAAATTAACATCATCAACAAACGTAGAATTATGATTAGTGGGTACCTTTAATGAGTCTTAGAAGAAGATTGATCCAGGGGTTTGTTGGTTGTAGGAGACATTTTACTATCAAGGAGAGAATCATCTTCTAGTTTAAAGTTGTTTGTCATATTATAAATCCTCAGTCACCCCGTTTTCTCCTTTTGGTTCTTCAATTGTCTGGAAGATCCAAGACAAAGAATTATTTTTTGTAACATCTCAGACGTCCGATTTCTTTTGTCTAAATCTTTGGGAAAAAATGCATGTAGTTTTCATGATCAATCACTTCATCTTGATTCTCCCCTAAAGTGGTAAACGTCATCAATGTCCTATAGAAAGTAACTTTCTCATGAAAAAACATCCATGGAACATAAAATCTCCAAGAGTATGGATCATAAAACTGTAACTTGTAGAATGATCCATATCCCACAAAAACACACTTCACTAATGCACGAGACTCAGCTTAGTCTGTTGAATGGATGAAGTAGACATAGACCACAACACAAAAATTCGAGGAGCCAAAAGTACGACCGATGGAAGAGTGCAGTGATCAGAGAGAGCATCCAATGGTCTTCTAAAATTGAAAACATAGATGTGTGTACAGTTTATTAAGTAGACCGCTGAATTCAAGGTGTCACCCTACAAGTGAAAGGGGCATGACCCCAATCAAGAAGACCGAGTAACTTCCAATAACTGTCTGTTTTTTCTCTCCGCAACACATTTTGTTGAGGAGAATAGGGACATGCTATTTGGTGAATAATCCTTACTAAGTGCATGAATTCCGTCAGTTCTTGCTTGAAGTATTCTCCCCCATTATCGGAACGAACGGCTTTTATTGGAATACCAAATTAAGTAGTTACCGTTTGATGAAACAAGCGAAATACCAAGTAGACATCTTTCTTATGCTTCAATTGATAAACCCAGGTCGTTCGAGGGCAATCATCAACAAAAGTTAAAACACCTTGTCTATTAAGAGTAGAAATTGGGGCCGGTCCCGAAACATCCAATGAATTAATGAAAAATGTAAATTTGCTTCTATTACTTCAAATGGAAAATAGTACGATGACGTTTTGCCATTACACAAGTTTCACAACTAAGATCTGAAAAGTGACACCACTAAACAAAGGGGAAATAATCTCCTAAGATAGCAAAAGAGGGATGTCCTAGTCTTTTATGCTGCAACCAATTTCCTTTTTTTTTCTTATTCATCAAATCTCTTTTAGCAAGTGAGCTTGCCCTTCTCTATTGGAATATTGTTGGAACCCATCCTCTAGATAGTGAAATCCTCCATTTTGTCTACCCACTACCATCTTCTCCTTGGTATGGATGTCCTAAAAAACACAATAAGTAGGAAAAAATAAAGCACTACAATTATGAGATTTGGTTAATTGATTAACAGAGAGAATATTACATTTTAATGATGGCACAAATAAGAAATCTTTGATTGCTAAGGTGGGCAATAACGGGATTGTAACAACTCCAATAACTGAAGATGATACGCCATTGGCATTGGTAATAGTAGTTTTGGAACATTTAGGGATAAGTAACTAAGCCTATAACGATCACAGTCATATGGTCTGTTGCATAGAGTCAATATCCAATCACTATTTCCTATAAAAGTATACCTGACTTAGCAGTTAATCCAAGAGTTGTGGCGATCCCCTTTCAAATTAATGTCTTCCTCCTTAACACTATAAGACATCTAAGACGTTTTCTTCCCATGGTGCCAATCCAGATATCCATGATTCGAAAGTATGTATCCACATATGACCAATACTATTACAATGAGTGCATTCTCGCTCTTTTGTTGGTAGGCATTTTCGGGAGGCCATTACAACCCCTTCTCCAATTTTTCCTCCAAGCATAGCATCTTGGCAATTAGTTTCCACAAACCATAGCATAAACAACTTGTAACCTAGAAGAGGTTCAGTAGCAAGTACATGACCTCGAACCCAATCTAATTGAGAGTTAAGACCAGCTAAAACATATACACACGTGGGAATTAACCTTAGTGGTATATTCACAAGACCATTGTCACACTCCTAGTACAATCATCAATATCATCAGTTCCTGCCATATTTTCTGTAGTTTGTCAAAATAAGAAAAAACAGAACCTCCATTGTGGCAGACAAAAATTACCTTGCAATGTAGTTGATAACTTTATGCATCCTGGTCGACCAAATATGTCTGTTTGGTATTCTCCCGTATTTTCTTTGTCGTAGCCAATCGAAGGAAGAGAGATTAATGTCCTTTATCATTGCATCAAGGAGTCAAGATTGACTAAGCAATTTCATCTTCCATGCTTCATATTCCTCCGAAATAACATCTTTTGATGTAGTCTTAGTACCGAAAATAAAACCTCAAGTTCCCATCGATCTTATTTTGAGCATTCAAAGAACCACTTAAATAATTGGTACTCAAGTCATTCCGGAGTGATTAGAGAAGAAGTTTCTTGCATATGGAAGCCAACCGATATAGTATAGATTCATTCTTCTTTAGAGAATCATTACTATTTCTTCTAAATCACCCATAGCAGTAAAGATAACAAAAAACTTTGCAGCGGATGATATGAATAGAAACAACATTGTGAACACATAATACAAACTACAATTCTTAGGGTAAAGAAGAGGAGATTGAAAGAGGCTTTGATACCATGTCAAAAAAACACAATGTGGAATAATTTTCTGAGATTTCACTCATTGTAATTCTACCATATATAGGCTAGATACAAGAACATTTGCAAGGAAGAATAAAAAAATTAATTACAGAATTTACAGAAATATCCTATATTATGAAAGAAATAATATCTTATAATTAAGATATTGGCCATGTGAATCTCTTAATTGTAGGATATTTAACAAAGTATTCAGTCAATATGTTGTTCAGGTTTGGATTTGTTTTAGACTAATTTATATGAAAGGCGGGAAGCTTACTATAAAAACTATAACTTGGGGATATTGTGACCACCTTGATCATGAGCACATAGTTTGCAATGATTCAAATGGTAACTGAAATAATTTTTTTGGTACTGTTGACTCAATTCAGCCTGCTGCATAGTCGAGGTCTCTATTTAAAATCATCTAGAGCCCATGTATTATAGTTATGTTATCATATTGCTATTTCAGGTGACTTCATATGGCATTGCAATGGCAACAATCACTACAAGAAAAATGTCTTTCGGCGTCTAGCAAAATTAGAACGTAGAAAGTAAAATTTAGACGCTAAATCTCTTTCGTGTCTAAATTTCATGGTCGCTACGTAGTTGCGAAATCGTTGTCGCAGAAAGTATGGGCGTCTAAATTTTTGGTTAGTCGCGGAAAGTTTTTTTTTGGCGAAGCAAATTAGCGCTAATTGCTGGTTAAAATAGTCCCGCCCCCCCAGACGCTAATTGTTCAAGGGTACTTTGGTAAAATAGTATCGCGATTAATCAATTAGTTGCAAAATGTATTTTTCGTGTCTAATAATTTGTCGTAAATGCCACAAAAATAGACGGTAAGAGTGTAAGGGTAATTTCATAAAAAGTTTCGCAACTATTTTATTAGTAGACGAATGTATCTTTTGGTGACCAAAATTTAGTGGTTAATTCTAATACTTTTAGACACTGAATATGGAAACCAAAAGGTTTTCACGAATATTTATTATAGTGACCGAATGTATCTTTAATGACCAAAATTTAGTAGTTAATTCTATAATTTAGACGGAATGTAAAATCCAAAAGGTTTTCACGACTATTTTATTACTGAACGAATGTATCTTTAATGACCAAATTTGGTGGTTAATTCTTATAATTTTAGAAGCTGAATGTGAAATTCAATTATGAAAATTACTGTTTGCAATTAAAAAATTAATTGCAAAATTGTTTTTTTTTTAGAAAATAATTAGTGGCAAAAGCATTTGTTATTAACCTAGTTTATACATTCAACATCAACAAAATAATCCATCACAATAAAAATCTGAACACTAACATCAAATATCATATTTTCATAATATGTAACATGAATTTTTATCACTTAAGAGCAAAAAATTCAAAATGCACTATTAGGTGTGCATAACCAAAACAAAGGTAGCACCCACATTTTCATCACTAGCTATCTATCTGTGCATAACTAACAAAAAAATGCCCATCCCATGTACACTATCTAACATATATATGAAACAATCCTAAAAAGATGATCCTACCCATGTCAAAATATATTGCCTATACAACAAAAAACTAACCATCAATATCTAGAGCATCTCAAGTGTCACCAGTTGAGGTTTTTGAAATAGTTGTAGTTGATAAGGACGAGTCTTTAGCAGTTGGAGATGACGATGGCTGTCGAGTTGGAGCTTTATTAGATTGTTGTAGTTCAAGGGCTATAGTTAGCTGCTGCATATCTCCAACAGGACAAATTGTTGTGTTCAAGGCTTTTATTTTATTTTTTTGTTGATCAACTAAGACGAGTTGCTCCTCCAACTGTTTAATCTATTTTCTTCTTGTTGTACTATGCAACTTTAACTCTGCTTCTGCTGCAGTATCATGATGCTTAGTGTGAAAATTCAAAATTTTGATTAAATCCGGAAGCTTTACCCAGAACTTTCACATATTTTGCTTCTGTTTTTTCACTTTCCCTGTTGGGTGTTCATCTTGCAGCTCTATCATTTTTCCTACCCATCAATTAAATGCATAATCAATAAGTCAAGCAAGAAACTAAATAATTACACATACATTATAATAATAAGTCAATGCATAATCAATAAGTCAGATAACATGAATAAATACTCGAAACCAATCACGTTAATAATATTAAGAAGATAACTAAATTACCTGTTGTAATGCAGAAGAAAAAGACAACTAAAAATTATGTCAGAACGTTTACATTGAGAAATAGTTGACAAATGGCAATTATGACATGAAAAAGCTTTGATACTATTTACTGTGGAAGAAACACCCTTAGTTTCAGAGGTTAAACACTCATAATTACTTTTCCACATTTTGATCAACTGGATGATTATTAGCATTTAAAGAAATAAGCAGAAGAAAGAAAAAACATTTTACCAGCTTTGTCAGTTGCATGGAAGAGCAGCTCCTCTATTAGGTGCTGTGCAGGATCACCATCTGGAAACTTCTCCATGAAACTCTCAACATTTGAAACCACTTCCTGATTGGTCAGATACTATAAGCCAGGATGAGAGGATCAAAAATTAATCTCTTGGGCAGAGTCTATGGGGATGAAGAGAAGGCGTGTAGGATATGTATGGAGCAGTTCCAATTACTCATTTCGAAACATTTCCAATAATGAATCGTTCAACTTGGGTGCACCAAGATGCCATGATATCATTGAGCAAGTTTTTAAAACACACCATTGGATAAAACAATACACTGGGAACTTCATCAATTGAAAAAATGAAAACAAAGTGTAATGCTCAAGTGTGGTTTTGAAGAGCAAGAATGCATAAATGAGTGAAGCATTAGCAAAATCAGTGATGATATTCTTGTGGTTTGTTAGAGCAAGGACACATATATTGAAACATAAAATAATAAGTAAGTAATGATATTCGGTTGGCTCACATGACACAGCATCAACAGAATGATATTTTTATGCACTGATAAAGGTGACCTGCAACTTGAATCATTTCCAATGCTATATCAGCATTTCCTCTATCACAACACTTTTAAAAGATATCCAAAATAACAACATTTTATTTATACACTGATTATCTGTAAAAGCCAATATGTCTTGTCCATATACCGTAGTGATGAATATTATTCATGAGGATATAATTACTAGAACATAGCAAGCAATGAGCACCTAACGAAGATATATGCTACCATGATGTACAAATCACACAACAGTAATAATCATCAACCAGAATTACCTTTATCAGAAATCCTTGCAACAAAATAGCTATTACAAAGGATATACGACAAACTTTTTCAGAAATCCAGCTCCAAATGCTCTGGTAACCTTAAGACGACTTCACTCTATCATTGACAATAACATGGCTATCATCCGGTGTTCATTCTCTATTCTTATGATTCCTGCAATATTAGTGCAAACCAAAGTTCTTAGCAATCTACATTACTTCCCTTCATTAACAAGATCATACAGTTAATTTAAGGGTAGAGATAACCATACTAGGCGGTGAAGGGCCAGCGGGACAGCCAAGGAAAAGAAGAAAGGCAAGTAGATTGAATATTTTATCTTAATGAAATATACATGCAAGTGCAATGACACATTTGGATCGGACATTATCATCTTAATATGAAGCAATCAATCCATTAAAGTTGAAACTTCATGGAAAAACCAAATGTTATCAATGAATTTCATTTGTCACCAAGTGAGCATAACTACTCTGCAATAAGCAAGGCTGACTCAATATTGAGAAAAGTCCACCGCTAACCATTTTGGTTCAATATCAGTTGTACATAGGTCTGCAAACAGTACTAGACTTTGGGAGCACACCAGCGTGTGTGTCAGAGAAGCAGCAAGGAAAAGAAAAAAAAAATGGAAAGTTTATAACAGCATTCATCCCGTTTCCAGTATACAGACAACTGCTCAGGCTTCCCAATGAAAAAGAAAACAGGGAACAGATGACAGACGTCCACTACAAACAAAAACAGAGAAAAGCAAGATTGAATTTTGATTAATCTAATCTAGAAAGGTTCACCATACAGAAATTTCAAATATTTTCATTGAAGAGTGAAAGACAATAAATTGATTAAAAAAACACGACAAGAACTTGAACTCCTCCAGTAAGAATAGAGTTGAAGCTTATGTTACTGCCGTCATTTCAGCTTGCCTAACACCTAAAAAATAGTAATAAAAACGAAAGGGTTTTTATTTATTTATCTTTTTAAAGAACAATACTACCCAAAACTTGAATCCAAAAAAAATCCAAAGCTGCAACGAAAGGCACATCAAACTCATTTTAATGGCAACTAGCAACGCTAAAAACTAAGAACTTAAAAAAAAATTAAAAATTACCACACCCACAAAGCTTATTCTTATAAACAACAATGAAGCATTATAAATAAATAAAATTTAAAAGTGGAAAACAAAATAATCACTGGCTTCATGATAATCAAATTGCTATGAAATAATCACAGGACAAATCAAATTACATAAAAACTATACCCAGCCCACCCCAAATCACGGAACAACGTCTAAGTGACAAAAAAGAAATTGAACAGTCTACTGCAAATCTAAAATCATGAAAGACAAATTCTAAAAGCAGAAGCAGGATTCTTGATTACAAAAAACCAGTTTCTTTACAATGGTTACTGAATTATAGAATATGTCATGAAAACAATAATAAGAATAAATAAAGGGAAATGAAATAGAAATTAACCTGAAAATTGATAGCTTTGTCTTAAGATCAGAAGGCAACAATGGATGCTGAGGATACTTCTTTGCCAGATACTACAAGCAAGGCCAATTATTAACAAAATCCCTCCATATTCAACAAAAGAGCACCAAGATAATATAAAATTAAAGAGTATCAAATAACTGACCAGTAAAATAGCAAAAGAATCAGAAAGAACAACATCTCATCTACCAACCGGCACATAACCAAGAGGATTGAGCTTTCCAAACTCTACAAAAAAAAAAAAAAAAAAAAAAAAAAAAAAAAAAAAAAAAAAAATCAATTATCAAACAATCAAAGTCAAACCCGCGTCCATTTTCGCCATCTGGTATTGTAATATCCTCAAAAACTCACCAGGACTGTTTTGCTCTTCCTTCACCAAGTTCATAGCTTTATATTCGTAATCTAACCCTGCAATCAAATACTCAAAACCCAGAACCAAATTCAAATATTTTTCAATTGAAGAGTAGAAAGACAATAAATTGATTAAAAAACACGACAAGAACTTGAACTCCTCCAGTAAGAATGAGTTGAAGCTTATTGTTACTGCCGTCATTTCCGCTTGCCTAACACCTAAAAATAGTAATAAAAACGAAAGGGTTTTATTTATTTATCTTTTTAAAGAACAATAATCACCCAAAACTGATCAAAAAATCATCCAAAGCTGCAACGAAAGGCACATCAAACTCATTTTAATGGCAACTAGCAACGCTAAAAACTAAGAACTTAAAAAAATTAAAAATTACCACACCCACAAAGTGTTCTTTATAAACAACAATGAAAGCATTATAAATAAATAAATTTAAAAAGTGGAAACAAAAATACCTGGCCACAAACATCACAGCAAATTCATCACTCTTTTCAAACAGTAATGGCCACCTTCATTACTCATCTTCCACCACATTCTTTATCAATAGTTTCACACAATCTGAAGATTCATTGTTCCCACACAGTCAGCTTCACAATGACCGAAATGCCCTAACTCTCTTCACAAACCCTTCTTCTCTTCAACAGCCCATATTGATTAATCCATTCAACTTTTGCCAATCGCAAAGAGAAGAAGATTGAGAAGGACAGACCAATTAGACAAATCCCAACGAGAAGAAGATTGAGAAGAAAGAGCAATTAGAAGATGATTGAAAGATTTGGGAAGAAGATTGATTGTTGCAACGAGAAACCTCGCAATTCAGTGGAAGGGCGACAAAGAGAGATTTTGGGCGAAAGAGGGGAAATGTTTCTCGTGTTTTGGGCGGAAGAATGAGTTTTTGGGTGCCGGAATTTTCGGTAGAAGAAATGGGTTATTCTAATAGTTTATAACCTTAGCTTTGATTATAATGAAAATGGGTGGGAGAATTTGCCTTGGTGAAAATTTTGAGGTGGGAAAAATTGTTTTATTTTATTATTTCTTTTCTTTTTTTTAAACCGGTTTGAAGTTTTGATTTTCTTTAACTTCAAATAAATCTTTTTAATTTAAATTGTTTTTTATTTTTAACGAAAAAATGTTTATTTTTAATTTTTTTAATAAAATCGAAAATTCGTTTTCTCTATTTCTATGGACCAAAACGAATCGTTTTTCTTGATAACTAGAAAACCACTTCGATTCCTGGTTTGGTTTGGTTTCTACATTAAATAAGTTCATAAAGGAGATAAGTCAACCCAAACAAGAAGAGGAAAAAGCCACAGTAAAAGAGAAGAGTAAACCGACTTAGTATCAAATGAAACATACAATAACAAGAAGGTGATGGAAAAATAATGCAAAAACAAAAACACACTTTCAAAAAAATTATCCCAGATAAACCAATTCACAAGTTATCAAACAAAAATCAAGTATTTGAAATCAACGCACATCGTTTGGGAAATTTGGGGAAATAGATAGGGATTTGCCTGGAGAAGAGATTGGGAATTTGGGGAAATTTACCTAAATAGTTGGACGAATGTTGACTCATTGTCTAGCTCATAGAGAGAGCTTTCTCTTCTTGTCACTTCTAGGTTCTTGAGAATGGTCTGAGGTTGGTTTCTAAGGCTAGTCTGAACCTTCCCTTCAACAGAGCTTTAGTTTAAGTAGCCACTGGTATCGAAGCTGAACTGTAGGATCTGTATAGACGCAGGAGCGCCTTGTTCGCTACTCTCTCTCTGATGATCGATGTTGGTTACAATTTGCTTTTTTACATTATATAGGCTCGCTCAGTTCGCTATTCTTGTTATTTCGAATGCTAGTTGGTGGGGATTTGTGTGGAGAAGCAAGAGCTAGGTGAGTTAGGAGATTGGGAATTGGGGAAATAGCTAGGGATTTGCGTGGAGAAGAGATTGGAATTGGGGAAATAGCTAGGGATTGCTGGTGAGAGAGTGGGAATTGGGGAATAGCTAGGGATTTGCGTGGAGAAGAGATGGGATTTGGGGAAAGGCTTGCTTTATAAAGGTTAGGGTTTTTTGTAAATAACTTTAAAAAGTAAGGCTTTTAATTAGTTTTTTATTTTTAAATATAATTATATTTTGCAAACAAATCAATGTTAACTAAATATTTAGTCAGGAAAGCATTAGTCATAGTTGCTTATAATTGAAGTCTGGCGGGAACACGTAATTTGGGGGGAACATGAATTTTTCAACTAAAATGGCAACTAAACCGAATTTAGTTGTTGTATATAATTTTTGCAATTTGTTAATATGAACACAAACATCGGTAGCTAAAAATACCTAAGACCCTTGTAATTATTGTCCAAATAGGGATATTATGGTAATTTCATTTTTCTGTAACTAATCATAATAATTACTAATAAATTCCTAATTATTTGCAACTAATTTAGCTACTAAGGGATAGTTGCAAAAAATTGTTTTTCATAACCAATAATGTAGACGCAAAATATAATATTTAAATGCAAATTGTCAAATTATGGAGGGAAAAATCGGCGCTAAAAATTGCAACTAAATTATTAGTCACTAAACAACATGTTCTACGACTAACAAAATAGTAGTAGAACATTAACTTTAGACACCAAAAGTTGGAACGTGGGGACCCCGAAATTTTAATCCTCTTTGCCTGACAATCGAATTTAGTTGGTAAATTAGCTTTGTAACTATGTCTAGTTAGTTGCTAAAAAATTGGTTGCAGAATGTAGTTTTTCTTGAAGTGAATGGACTGAAAACTGTTATGCTATTAATGGGCTCACCACGACACTTCATGACAACCATTGATGCATAACTCGAAGGTTAGCTTTAACACTGGGTTAAATAACCATATTCATGGGCAAGCTGATTTTTCGTTGCTTTTGCTCTAAGGAACAACATCAAAGCTCGACAGTAGAATGAACTTGCGCTTTGTTCTAGTATTCTATAATTTTTTATGTACAAGTTGATTGAGAGTTTACATTGTTTCTAGCAGATGTTGCAAATTACATAAATTGTCAAACGCTGTAATTTTAACTCTTTAGACACACTCAAAATTGATACTCCCTCCAAAATTATCTCCTTTCGCTTTTTAGTAGAGAATTTTAAGATTGAAAGTAATCACTTATGAGTGAGAACAAACAATTGCGTTTAAGGCAAACCAAGCATTGCCTTGACATTTCCTTTTAAACTGCAACACTAATAAATAGCCCTCTTTGACAATCATTTTCCACCTATATGCAAATAGTCATCTTCCCTAGATCACATTTGTTATATTAAAATGTAGTGTCGAACCGGTCATCACGGCAACAAAATTAACCTAAGTACCGTAGTTAGCAGTAAGCAAGGTCGAATCCAAAGGGAGCAAAACTGATAACAATGTGTATTCAAGTTATCGGAATGAAATTGGCAAAGATTGATTAAAACTAAGGAAACTAATAATTACAGGAAATTAAAAGCATAAAAAAAATTGCTAACTAAAACACAATATTAAAGGCGTTGCCCTTATGGATTGGTTCGCCCAAGACTAACTCCTACATCCTCTACTTATTGTTAGACTTCCTAAACCTATAAACACAAAATGATTTTCCGGCAATCTAGGTAAATCTAGAGGTGGGCATTTGGGACTGGGTCTAAAAACTCGGTCTAGGAGGCCTGGTCCCAAAACTGGACAAGGCCTAAGGAGGAGGACCTAGTCCCTCCTCAAGGCTCGAGCTTAGGACCGGCCCAGGCCTAGGCCCAAACCTTTTTAATCATTTTATTTTTAATCCCTTATAAAATTACATAAGACCTCTTATAAAATTTAAAATAAACCTAAATTATAGGGGGTTAAAATGAAATTTTACAAAAAAAAATTTACTTTTGTTAATAACCCCAAATATCTTATTTTTCCACACCACTCAATCTCTCATATCTCTACTCTCTACTCAAATCTCCAATCAAATTCTCATTCAATTTATATTTATTTATTTATATTATTCAAATTTTTCTATTTTTCAATATCATCTCTTATTCATATTATTATTAATTTTTTTAATTTTAATTATTTATTATTTTATCATAAATTCATATGGATTCTCGAAATGATGCATTCGAAGGATCATCCCTAAATGAGTTTTACGTTCCATCCACCAATGAAATAGAAGGGTTCAATCCATTTTCACCCATTCCTCCAGAGGTAGCAACTGCAATCTACAATTACATTCGGCCAGGATGAGGTATAGCAAACCATAAGAGTGCGAGTCAACGGGCACAGCATAGCCCAACAACCCCACCCCCCCCCCCCCCCCCCCCGCCCGATCGTCAAAGAGGGTCATATCCGATGTGGCGACACTTCACCAAATTAAAACGGCAAAGACAAATGAAGAGGGGGAAGAATCGTGTGGCAAGTAATTTCGTTGGAACCATATTAGCGCTGAGAATGGGACTGTCGCATGCGATGACACTTGGAGAAGAAGCACCCCCAATAATGCAATTACCCGGTACATCTTCAACCAGATCAGGTAGGCAATTCAAACTCAACTTAATTTTAATCCACAATCCTCAACTTTCCAAAATGACAATACAGGAAATAACAAGATTCATAGTTGCTACGGACTCTCGCATTGTTAATCTGAAAATCCTTATTATTCACATGATTAAAACTACATTTTGTCTAGCATATACCCGTGTTAAGTAAGTACAAGTAGAAGAGATATACCAAAACTTTATAAACAAATAAAATAATAAACTAAAAACAATTTCAAAATTTAAGGAATATATCTATGCACTTAAATTAGGCATTGTGCTTGTAGATCAAAAACCGATTTTTTAACTGTCACAGTATATTTTTAGAACATAATTGGGTTTACAACAAAAATTGATGGGTTTTAAACCATTATAAAAAACATAGTGCTGCTATTTATTTATCAATTCTTGAAGTTTTGCAAGATATCTATTAACTGATAAGTTGTAGCGTTAAGCTTGATAATGCGAGTACTAACACGCGGCAATACTCTTTCATTTGAAAAGAGATTGGATTCTCGTGGTGAAGGCAAATTTTTTCCACCCGAGATGTACTTGCCACATCATCAATTGATAGTAAAGCAGGTTTAGATGCTATACATTCGAAGATGGAGAAAGTGTGCGTGGCTATCGGATTTTATCGCGGCAGTAAGTAATAAAAGATGGCAGAAGTATGTCAATTATGAAGAAAGAGGACCCACCGGTTCAACCTTTGAAGTTATGTACACACATGTCTATCGGTTGGAACTGCACCTACTTGATGTTGGAAAAAGTTTTGCCAATCGTAAAACAAATTATGATTTGTCAACCGGAAACACTATCTAGAGGAAGTTAGCTATGATGATGGGTGGTTTGTGAACTTTTTTTTTTCATTTCTTAAAAATTTTTATGATTCTATTAGTACATTAAGTGGTATTTATTATCCGACTACTAATTTAGTATAGAATTTACTTCAAATTGCTAAAACTTTTGCTAAAATAGTATAATAACGTTTTAAGGGAAACTGTTTCAAAGATGGAAGAAAAATATGAGAATATTGGTTAGATATTCCATTCTTATTGGATTAAGTCTTATTGTAGATCCTAGTTTAAATACACGTAGTTAACTATATAATTACTGAGTTAGGCCCGCATTTAGGACATGATTATACGTCTTATTGACTGATTTTAATCAAAATGGATAGTCTTTTTTCTTTATATGAGACAAGTACAATGGAAATGGAAGTGGAACGTTCAGGAGAGAGATCAAGACATTGATGCAGACCTTCATCAAGGATCGAGCAAGTGGAATATATGAAACTGGTGGAGCTAACCGCTCCAGCTCGTACATACATGGACCAAATGGAGAATCGCTAACCTACAAGTGACCGTCCTTCATGCGATGAAGGAGAAACGGACTTGGATATTCTTCAATGGTGGAACCGACATGAAAGTCGATTCCCCATTGAGCCCAAAGACACATGACATTTTATTGTGTCAGTTTCTACAATTGCATCCGAGTCAAGAGTGGCGGATTGTTAAAGACAAAAGATGTTCTTAACCGATGAGATGATTGAAGTGATAACGTGTTTACGGGATTGGACTCATCAGAAAGAAGACTATAACAGCACCCTGAAGATCCCGAACTACTCGAACTCTTTAGGAATACAGTTGAATGATGTAAATATTGTTAAGATGAAGATGAATAATTTATAAAAAAAATTATTAATGTTGTTTGTGAAGCGTGATGTGTGAAATGTAATATTACATTTATGTTAAATTAACTATTATTTATTATTATTTTAAAATAATTGAACTTTAGAAACTTACTAATCTACCTCTAAAAATAACTAAAAACGTCTACAAAATTTCATTTCGCCCTAAAAATAAAAAAAGATCAAGGAAGAAAAATAAATTTTCAAGGCCCATAGGATCCGTCCGGGTCCTAAAATTGCTCATGGGCCTGGGACGGTCCCGGCCCATGAGCGACAAGTCCCAAGCCCATGAGCGATGAGTCCCAAATGGGACCAGTCCCGAAAGGACTAGTCCCAAAAGGGCCCAAGCCTAGGCCTGCTTGGGACTGGTCCTTGACCACTCTATAATATATCATGTCTCTCTGTCATTTAGTTACAGATCGATTATAAAGACTATCATCAATAACCAAAAACTCAATAAGAATACATAGTTGGTACAAAGCTAACAAGTAAACCTATCAAATTTGCATCATCCAATCAACAATTACACAATGAATGCATTCCTAGTAGAAATGATATTAAACGCTATACAACTTGATTGCAATCAACATTGAAGTAATCCAAAGTCATAATCAACATCAATAATCCAAACCGACATTCAGTTGTGCAAAAAGTTGTATATCAACAAATGTTCTCCAGGACATAATCAATTTTCACACATCAGCATCAAAAATATATAAAGTATCGTAATCAACATGAAATGAAACAAATATAATCTAAACAAACAATACTTAACCAATCGTCCATTGTTTAGTCTGGTCAATCAAATAGTCAAGAGATGTCGTGAAAAGGAGCCATGGTCGTCAATCTTGGTCTGGCCTACGCCGTAACGGGCAACCAGGAGCTCAACTACTAATGGTGGTGGCTGACGATGGCTGGAGAAGCTGAAATGGTGTGGTCATGATGGAAAATGGACAATCAGCAGCTAGAGTGGTCGATATGTGGATAAGGGAGACCAAAGGACATTAGGGAGATGAGAAGGGTCACAGCGGCAAACGATGGTGGATCAGTGAACAAAACTATTGAAATGTAGATTTGGTTATGGAGAAAATGAATCGGTGGCTAAGGAGGTGGATCGTCACTAAGAAATGAGCAAAATTACGGTTGGAAGGTGAAGAGGTGTGGCAACGATGATGGTGGATTTTAGCAATTTAAATAGTGAATGAGCTTGAAGGAAGGCAGATCGGCTACCAGGGAGTCCAAACATCGCCAGAAATGGGAGAATCGTGGCCGAAATGTGACATGTTGCGATGGTGGAAGGTGAAATGTTGCCGGTGTGGAAGGTGAAGCGTTGCCAACGTGGAAGAAGGTGGAGAAGGCGGCCGGAGATGGGGGAAGGTGAAACGTCGTTGGCCAGCGGCCAAAGGAGGTGAGTTTGGCAGCTGGTTACCTTGTTTGCGATATCTCATCTTCAATTATAGTAATGTTGACAAATATTATTTCGCCCCCTACATGATTGGAAAACGACAAAATCAACCCCAAGTGTTTATGACAATTTGACCCTTGAATAGCATAAATGAGACAAAATCAACTCTAATTAATAAATCACACCCTAAGATCAACTTACGCAATGTCAAAATTCATTCCAAACATGCACAAATTGTAAAGAAAAAACAAAATGTGATTTCTCATAAATAATCCCATAAATTCTTTAAGTGCCTCACTATGATTTCATTATTGAGCACAAATGGGTATTTTAATCATCTTAATAGAGTCATTTTCATGACTCTAACACGCAAATCGTTAGTTTTAATTTTGTATTTGTTAAATTGGCAATTAATCGTCAAATTGAGAAATTTTTACGAATGCAAAAACCTAAATATGGTACATATGAAAAGAACAACTAATCCTGAAGAAACAGTCAGCTTTGTTGCTACACGCACAATACACGACTTCAATTTGAAGGGGTCAGGAGCCGCAATAATAAATAATGGATTTGACATAACATTCTAATATGATTGAGATTCATTAATAATTTACTTAAATAAAATCAAAACTTCAATATTATGAGAAATAATAATGTTTTGCTTACAACCGAGTCAAGTTATATAAATGAATAAAAATACATAAAATTTGTGTAAAATGATTATTCTATCTTTTTTATTTTGTTTGTAGGTGTGACTCAATACTAAATATAACGTTTCTCTACCATGAATAAATAAAAGAAGCATGATTTTGGTCAGCGGTACGCTCTCAATTCAGATTAAAAGTTATATGTATAACAATGCAGAAAAATTCTTCGTCAGCTCCAGCTCATGAAGGCTTAAGCTCTCTATATAAAGGAGCAACCACTGAATAGATATAGGCATATTTGAAAAAAAAAAAAAAAAAANGGGAAGCTGTTCTTGGGGCTGCCAGCAGCCCCTGCTGCAGCTGGAAGTGTGTATATTCCTCCTGATGTGTTGAATTCTCAAACACTTCCTGAAATTAAGAAGTCGGCTAACTATGGAGGCGTAATGCTTTGGTCAAAGTTTTATGACGATCAAAATGGGTACAGTTCCACCATTAAAGCAAGTGTCTGAAGCAGCGAATTAGTTTGAAGGAAAGTGTACAATACACTAAACAACTTGGTGTCATTTTGCTTTGATTTGTCTAGTGTTATCTATTATCATACCATTTGGTAAAATGAAAAAGCTTCTCTTTTCTTGTTAATCTTTATCATAATTTCATGATTAGTGCGAATGTTTGGTTGCTTTGCAAAATATTAATAGGGGATTGTTGACTTCGAAGTCTTGACCTCAAGGTCAAGGTAAGCAATGGTGTCTATTTCTTAAGCAGAAGTGTTATCCATTTTGCTCAGTAATGGGGCGAAGTCATTAATGGGCTAATCTTGATCTATCTGGCCCAATAAAACTTATGATGGGCTACACCGGCCCCTAAATAATATGATGTATATTGAAGAATTTCCTGTCTAAAGTGTTGTCCATTATGCTCAGTAATGGGCCGAAGACGTTAATAGAGTAATCTTGATCCATTCAGCCCAATTAAACCTATGATGGGCTACACCGGCCCATAAATAATGTAATCTATGTTGTAGAATTTCCTGTCTAAAGTGCTATTCATTATGCCCAGTAATGGGCCGAAGTTGTTAATAGACTAATTTTGATCCATTCGGCCCAGATAAATTTATA
Source organism: Pistacia vera (assembly GCF_008641045.1). Taxonomy (NCBI): domain Eukaryota; kingdom Viridiplantae; phylum Streptophyta; class Magnoliopsida; order Sapindales; family Anacardiaceae; genus Pistacia; species Pistacia vera. Next base: position 1,056,321 of record NW_022196362.1, on the reverse strand, counting down.
ATGGGCTACACTAGCCCGTAAATAATATATTGAATGTTGAAGAGTTTCCTGTCTAAATTAGAGATATAAGCAAATACATGCCCTAATGTTACTAAAACTCAAAAGAGGAGAGAACCCAACCACATAAACATATACATTATAATAGTCGACTAAATTAAATTGGCGACGTGAAACAAATACAATTTAACAAGCTTGAAGTAAGAAAATATCATTGAAGTAATTTGTGTTAAATAGGTAATTTGTAAATAGCTAATTATGATCATCACAAACTAAGAGCGATCACAGGGTACATACATGCATGAAAACTGACTTAAATTTTAGTTCACATCAAATAATTGGCGTGGGTGTATCCACCAAGATATTATTCTTATTGTTAATCATATTTATGGTTGTGGGGTGGTGTCATTATTCATCTTTTTCTTCCATTAAATACAATTAAATCCTCACTAAACTAAAAATTATCCTTATAAAGCAGGCATGCTGGTGTGCAATAAATTCACATTGAGTAATACTACACATACATCATTTCATACAACATTTCTCATATAACATTATGTGACAAGATTGATGGTTAATTTAAAGTTAAAATTAACTTTCACCAATCTATCACATAATGTTATATGAGATGATGTATGGATAGTATTATCAATTCACATTGCATGGATTATGTCACATGTCCAAGGTGTGATGTCACTAGGCCATGCGTCATTATATGAGAGGCTACTTCACTGTGAAGACTGTCAAGAATTGCTTCACCGATAAGTTCTAAGCTGAGTTGTCAATTAGGCTACGTGTTATTTATGTGAGGATTACTTCATGTGTAAGCCTATATTAGGCCACATTTCACCCACGTTGGAATTACTTAGTGTGAGTCCAAAGACAATAGTATATAAATGGGTTCTCACCCTAATGGGGGATCTTTGGAACACTCTATTTTCTGTTGTAAAAAACCGTCTTATCTGTGGTAAGAATTAAGTTTGTGTATACTTGAAAAAAATACCAAAAAAAAAAAAAAAAAACACTAAAATAACATTAGACGTAGAACTTACACCTTACATCCGAACCACTTTAAAAATTATATTTTCTTTGCATTATTTTTTTTCACATTAATCCAGCATTAAAAACAACCAGTTTAGCATACACCCTTGCGCAAATTTCATGATGAAATTTCGTACTTCTCGCTGGTTTAAAAAACTGCATCAACACATACGAAGGTAATTAATAATGAGAGTGTATGTTATATTTACAATAAGCTATTCTTAGCTATACATGAAATGAATGTAACCTTTTATTTTTTTTTTTTTTTTTTATTTTTTTTGGAACCATGTTAGGATATTAATTACCGCGGAACTTATGTGTATTCAATTGGTAAAGATCTACACCTTTGTATTGTTCTCTTTCACTTGACTTGAAAAACAAATTATGCGAGAACGAAATTAGAAAAGGATACTCAAAGACTTTCTAATGGAGAAACTTTAGATAATTGCTTTATCAATCGGAAAAGATTCTGAAATCAGGGCTTAATCATACCTTAATTTTCTATTATTCGCCGCCAAGAAGGATTTTTTTCTAATTCATTTGGTCGAAGGAGTGAAAGTAAAACAGAAGAGAAAGATAAGTTTGACGAATTCAGAGTGATGATAAAAAGTAATAGTGAATGGTTTCAGAGGTCTTTGGTCCCATATTATTAACATAACTTGTAATTAAATGAACAAGACAAGACGACATGTTAATATACAGAAATCGGTCATCTGAGATATATAATTCGACAAGTACATATATGGCCAGCACATAAGTTTAGTTCATGGGACAAGCGGCTGATTTTGCTCCATTTTTATTTGATAGGATACGATTTCAAATTCAAGCTCTGAGTCAGATATTAGACAACATGGTACCTCACTCAGTACTAGCTATATTTTGAATGATTTATCATTAACATAATGAACACAAACCATTGAAGAACTTTCGATCAAAGAGAAATTAACTTGCCAACAATGTGAAGCATCATAAATGGTTTTTTTTTTTTCTATGAATAAAATTTGATAGAAAATCGATCAAGGCAAATAATTAATCTCCCAGGCATCTTTAGCATTGACTCTGGATAAACACAAATTCATGGCTCCCATAACTATTAGCGAAATGTGGGTAGCACATAGAAAATTATATAAAAATGGAGGTCGGATACTGAATAAATAAATGTTTTGAGTCTATGTGTATTGGTAGCGTTTAGTAATATATTTTGTAGGTACTAGGTACCTTATTCTTTGTAGCGTTTAGAGAACTTTTGTGTTTTCATGACCTAAATCACCATGGCGATCGACCTCTTCATGAAATATATAATGAAATCTTAATAATTTGTATATAAAATTATTCAGAGTTCACGGGATAATTAACTCACAGTAGCTAACATTTCAAGAGAAACTTCCTGGCCAATCCAAGGCAGCTTGAAGACAACTCCATCGACTTAAACTAGGTATATGCTTCAGGGTTATTCTAAAACTCTATATAAGGGGCCACTTGTTGGCATAGTGAAGCCATAAACACTTCAAATCATATATTGTATCACTCAAATAGATCAATTATAAAATATATCACTCAAAGACTTTCTCATGGAGAAATTTTAGATAATTGTTTTATCAATCGAAAAAAGGTTCTAAAATCAGCACTAAGGCGTTAATCATACTTTGTTTTCTACTATTCGGCCGACCACGACGGATTTTTTTCTAATTCTTTGGTCGAAGGAGTGAAAGTAAATAGAAGAGAAGAAGATGAGTTTGAGAATTCAGAGATGACCACAATAAAGTAATAGTGAATGGTTTCAGAAGCCTTTGGTCCAATATTATTATATAACTTGTAATTAGGTGAAAACACAAGATTCAATATTTTATATTAACTTGGTATTAGTGAACAAGACAAGGCCTATATGTTATATACAGAAATCAGTCTGATAATATATATAAATTACTAACAGTTTTTTAGAAGTTTCAAAATTAAACTAACATGTTTATTTATAACTTTATTTTTAATTTATAAACTGAGTTTACAAGCCCAAAATAATAATAATAATAATAAATAAGTTGAGAGAACCCTTTTTTTTTTTTTTTTTTTTTTTTTTTTTACTTATAAGCATTCTATACTATTTTGACTAAGTATATTATACCTTACCTCTATTTAAATTTTAAAATTTCATCATATAAGTCAAGCTTATTTTTATATTTCAAACAACTCAAGCTACTATCACGTTCATTACAAATTGAATAGATAATAAGATTCAATTGAGACATGAATTGAATATTTTGATTGAAATTTTATTTTTTAAATAATTTAATTCAATATATTTTATTAGTTTATTTGTATAAAAAATCTAAAAATTATTCATAAATTTTTAATAAATTTTGATATAAAGATTTTGTTTATTTAATTCTAAAATTAAATTATATTGTAATATGATGAATATATTTATAATATTATAATAAAAAATTGAGTTATATAATTTATATTGATAAAATATATAGTACATTTTCAGTCATTTTAATAATAAAATATAATTATAAGTCACATTTTATCACCATCATATTTATGGGTTACTTATAAGTATTTAACCAAACACGTAATTATTTAAATTTCAAATGTTTATAGCTCATTATATTATAAGATATAGCTTCTTATAAGTTATTTTCAAAACTCGACAATAGACTTAGTCAGGGGACAAGCGGCTAATTTTGTACCATTTTCTTATTGATATGAATACGATTTCAAATTCAAGTTATAGCAAATCAGTATTAGATAAAATGGTATTTTAGCAGAAGCTTATGGGGAATGATTTATCATTAAATAATAAACACAGAACATGAAGAACTTTCGATCAAAGAGAAATTAACTTGCCAGACAATGTGAAGATCCTGAATGGTTCTTTTTTTTCATAAATAAATTTGATGGAACATCGATCCGAGGCAAATAAATTAATCTCGAAAGGCCATCTTTAACATATGACTCTGGATAAACACAAATTAATGGCGCCCCATAACTGAATAAAGTGGACTGAGAGTTGAAGAAAGAAATGAATAAATAAATGTTTGAGTCTCTACTCTCATGTGTTTGTAGTAGCGTCTTAGTTAATAAATTTGTAGGTACTAGGTACCTTATTTGAAATTTGGCCTTATACTAGGAAAACCTTTGGTTTTCATTGACCTAAATCACATTCACATGACGATAGACCTCTACATGAAATACTATAATGAAAATCATAATTTTTATATAAATTATTCCACGGTTTACGGAATTTAAGTCACGTAGCTACATATTCAAAGAGAAACTTCCGGCCACTCCAAGCGCTTGAAGACAACTCCATTGACTTAAACTAAGATCATTTTTTTAATTACATAATATCTAAGGTGTAGGCTTTAGGGTTATTCCAAAACTCTATATAAAGGGGCCACCTGTTGCCATAGTAAAGCATAAACACTTCAAATCAACATATTTGTCGCATATTTGCAATCATGGCAACAAAAGCTTCAGCTTCATTGCTACTTCTTCCCCTCTAGTATTGTCTCTAGTTGAGCTCTCTCTTGTGGTGGCATCGCCATCTATTGGGGTCAAAACGGCAATGAGGGAACCCTCAACCAAACATGTAACTCTGGGTTATATTCTTCGTAAACATAGCCTTCCTTAACAAATTTGGCGGTGGCCGAACTCCCGACTGGAACCTCATGGTCACTGCAACGCGCTGCCGGGAGTGCGCAAATCGCTAGCGGTAGCATAAAGAATTGCAAAACAAAGGAATTAAGGTGATGCTTTCCATTGGCGGTGGCCTGGAGACTACTCGCTAACTTCTAAAACTGACGCTAAAAACACTGCAGCTTACTGTGGAACAATTTCCTCGGTGGGAATCAGCTAAACGACCATTAGGGAATGCTGTTTTAGATGGATACGACTTTGACATTGACTCGGTTCAACTCGATTTTATGATGATCTTGCACGTTATCTGAAAGGATACAGCAAGCCAGGAAAGAAAGTTTACTTATCAGCAGCTCCTCAGTGTCCATTCTGATAGTACATGGGGAAAGCGCTCGAACAGGGCTTTTTGACTACGTTTGGGTGCAATTTTACAACAATGGACCGTGCCAATATATCAACCGCTGGCACCAAGAAAACTTATAGCTTCATGGAAGAGTGGATTCATCTTTAAAGGGGGGGAAACTATTTTTGGGTTGCCGGCGGCTCGGAATGCGGCCGGAAGCGGGTATGTTCCCCAAGGTGCTGACTTCACAGATCCTTCCGGTGATAAAGAAGTATAAGAAGTATGGTGGGGTGATGCTTTGGTCCAAGTACTTTGACAAATAACTGGCTATAGTTCCGCCATTAAGAAGAGTGTGTGAAGTGTTATCAATCAAGAATAAGTTGTTAATGTTGTTTTAGTACGTGTTCTGTACTATCGAATATGAAGAGATTGAAAATAAATCATTACATCTCTTGAATTTATTTTTATAAATAAATTTGAAAAGATGTGAATGTAACTAGTTTATTGCCAAAAAACCACGTATGCATGTTATTATTTGTCATATTTTATTCAGTAATATTAGTCTGTTGACATATCAAGATCAAAATCTTTTATAGTAATAAAGACGATGAGATGAAAACAAATTCATACGAACTCATAATTGAATCACGCTCTTAATAATTTAGAATAAATAAATCCATGAAATACATGTCTAAATTTACTATTCAAATCCAGTTAACCAGGGCTAGCGGATATTGTAATCAGTGTGAGAGCATACCACGGGAAAGTCAGATACACCGGCGGCGTTGCCCGATGCAGATAACTGGCGCTGTCGTTTTCATCTGTTTACAACGCATAACAGCCAAGTTTTCAGAACATATATATAGTAACGGTTGATCTCTGCTTATGGAATGTGGGGCAAGGTGTGATGCTGTTGCACTCCTCAAAGATGCAAAAATCAGGTCTATCTCCCGATTCATTAGCCTTTGTATCCGTTCTTCTCTTGTTGCCATGCCGGGTTGTTGAGGGGGGGCAATATTACTTTAACTTAATGACTGAGCAATATAGATTAGTCCAAGGATGAAAACACTTCTCTTGCTTGTTGGATCTTTTAGGACGGGTGGGAGAGTAGAAGAAGCATATAGTTTTGTCAGACAGATGCCAGTGGAACCTAATGAAAGAGTTTGGGGTGCTCTGTTGGGTGCTTGTCGGGTGTACTCAAACATGGATACTGGCTCCTGGCAGCCGATCATCTTTTTCTTTAGCTCCAGAGCGTGTGGCTACTATGTCTTGTTATCCAACATTTATGCAAAGGCTGGTAGATGGGAAGATGTAACAACCATCAGGTCAATCATGAAAAGAAAAGGTATCAAGAAACGCCAGGCGCTAGCAATGTGGATCAATGATCGGGTTTACACCTTTGTTGTGGTGACAGATCGCATGCAAGTCCAAGGAGATCTATGAGGGTTGGATATTAGTAGGGAAAATGAAAGAGGCAGGTTATATTCCAGAGACTGATTCGCTCTTCATGATGTGGAGGAAGAAGAATAAGGAATGCCATCTGGCAATTCACAGTGAGAAATTGGCCATTGTCTTTGCAATCCTGAATACTAAACCTAAACACCACAGGGTCACCAAGAACCTTCGAATTTGTGGTGACTGCATGTTGCAGCCAAGCTTATCTCCAAGATTGCTGAGCGTGATATCACAATCAGGGATACTAACAGGTTCACCATTTCCAAATGGTGTCTACTCATGTGGGGATTATTGGTGATGCCTCACTTGGAGAGTATGTTAAGAAACACAATATGGAATAATTTCTGATGATTTCATTCATTGTAATTCTATAATATATGGGCTAGATACAAGAACATTTACAAGGAAATAATAAACAAATTTATTACATAATATTACAGAAAATATCTTATAATTATGAAAGAAAATAATATCCTATAATAAGAATATTGACCATATCAATCTCTTAATTATAGGATATTCTAATGACCATATCAATCTCTTAATTATAGGATATTCTAACATTCCCCCTCAAGTTGGAGCATGGATATCACACATGCCTAACTTATCTAAAGCGTCATCAAACGCATTGTCAGCTATGACTTTGGTAAGAATGTCGGCTAGTTGGTCTTTAGACTTCATAAAAGGAAATGTAATGATCCCAGCTTCCAGTTTTTCCTCAATGAAGTGTCTACCAATTTCTACATGCTTCATCCGATCATGTTGAACTGGATTGTGGGCAATCTCTATAGCTGAAGTGTTATCACAATACAACTTCATTGCATCCTGAGAGTCAATCCCCAAATCTCTTAGCAAGCTCCTCAACCATAGTAGCTCACACACTCCAAAAGTCATGCCTCTCTACTCAGCTTCTACACTTGACCTTGCTACTAATGTTTCGAAGACCGGACCAGGCCTTGACTCGTTCAAGGGTCTAGTTTTGTTTGACTGGTTGAATTGGTCGGTTGGACCGTATTCTATAAAAAAAATTTAGTCCCTAAATGTTTGAAATTCATCAAAAACAACCCTAAATAATTATCATGACTCCCTTAAGGTTTGAAATCTATCCAAAACACCCCTGTCACGCGAAGAGACTGGTGACTGGTGGTGGCAGCGATGATCGACGGCCAATCAAAGTTTGGAATCATAGAGCTTTTGATGTATAGGTACCGAAGAATCTTATGGTGGTGTCAGGGAGTTCTACTGACTTCGGAATTTTTTGGAATCAAGAAGGAAGGTCGACGGTTGCATGAACAATGGTGGACGGCGATCGATGGCCAATCAAAGTTTGGAATGATGGGGCTTTTAATGTAGAGGTGCTGACAAATCTTATGGTGGTGTTAGGGAGTTATAACGGCGTTAGAATTTTTCGGAATCAAGAACTAAGTTTGACGGTTGTTTGAACGATTTGTGGATGGCGAGCAACGAAAGGTTGGACGACGGCCACTGAAAATGAATGGGTTTTTTTATGGAGATGCTATCAAGTCTTATGGTGGTGTTATCTCCCTTGAACAATGCCGGAATTCAACAGGATTGAGTTGCGATTCGACACTATTCTAACGGTCCAACCGCAGCTCAATCCGGTTTGATTAAAAATACTAGTTTTCAGAGGATATTGGACCGAAGATGATGCCAGTTCCCGGTCGAACCGATCCGGTCTGATTTTTAGAACATTGCTTGCTACTACTAGCTGCTTTTTACTCCTCAAAGTCACAAGGTTTTCCCCTACAAAAGTAAAGTCTCCTGAAGTAAATCTTCTGTTATCAGCTGAACCAACCCAATCTGCATCAATGTAACTTTCTACCTTCAAATGATTGTGTTTAGTGAAAAGTAACCCTTTACTTGGAGCAAACTTCAAATACCTCCATATATATTCCACAGCATCCATGTGAGGTTTACGAGGATCATGCATAAACTGGCTCACTACACATACTGAATAAGTAATGTCTGGCCTAGTGTGGGACAAATAAATCAATTTTCCNATGTAACTTTCTACCTTCAAATGATTGCGTTTAGTGAAAAGTAACCCTTTACTTGGAGCAAACTTCAAATACCTCAATATACATTCCACGACATCCATGTGAGGTTTACGAGGATCATGCATAAACTGGCTCACTACACATACTGAATAAGTAATGTTTGGCCTAGTGTGGGACAAATAAATCAATTTTCCCACAAGTCTCTGGTACCTTGCCTTATCAATAGAAGTTGTATCCAAACAATGAAACAACTTAAGATTTTGTTCAATAAGAGTATTTGCAGGCTTACATCCAAGCATATTTGTTTTAATTAACACATCAAGAATGTATTTCCATTGAGATAAGAAAATGCCATTTTTTTGATCTAGCTACCTCAATCCAAGAAAGTACTTCAAGTCACAAAGCTGTTTCATTTCAAATTCTGATGCCAAGTGTCATTGCAAGTTCTCAGTTTCATCTTGATCATCACCTGTTACCGCCATATCGTCAACATAGATAATCAAAGTAGTCATTCTAACCTTTCGGTGCTTTAGAAACAAAGTATGACCTGAATTGCTTTGTTTATAGCTGAAGTTCTTCATAGACTTGGTGAATATGCCAAATCAAGCTCTCAGATATTGTTTTAAATTATAAAATGCCTTCTTGAGTTTGCACACCTTTGTTATATTTGAGTACTTCTCTATACTAGGAGGAAGATTCATATACACTTCTTCTGTAAGATCTCCATGCAAGAAAGCATTTTTTTCATCAAATTGAAGAAATGGCTAATCCCGATTAACTGCAAATGACAAGAACACTCTAATTGTATTAAGCTTGGCAACTGGTGCAAAAGTGTCTTGATAGTCAATCCCATAAGACCGTGTATACCTTTTTTCAACCAACCGAGCTTTGTACCTTTCAATGGTCACATCTACATTATACTTGACCTCAAATACCCATCTACACCCCACGGTCTTCTTCCCTTCGGTAAACGCACAAGTTCCCAAGTAGCAATATTTTCAAGTGTTGCCATTTCTTCAGCCATGGCTTAGGTCCATCTAGCATCTGCTAAAGCTTTCTGCATTTTATTAAGAATAGAGGTAGACGATAACTGTAGCACATAAGATGTATATGACTTGGACAATTTTTCCGAAGATACGTGACCACTAATGGGATATCTAACTTTGGATTTAGAATCAAACTCATATTTAATAGGTGGTATACCATGGTTACAACGAGCTGGAAGACGATATTGAGACGATTGAAATTCAAAATTAACATCATCAACAAACGTAGAATTATGATTAGTGGGTACCTTTAATGAGTCTCAGAAGGAGATTGATCCAGTGGTTGTGTTGGATTGTAGGAGACATTGTACTATCATGGAGAGAATCATCTTCTGAGTTTAAAGTTGTTTGTTCATCTATAAATTCCTCAGTCACCCCGTTTTCTCCTTTTGGTTCTTCCAATTGTCTGGGAAAGATCCAAGACAAAGAATTATTTTTTGTAACATCTCCAGACGTCCGATTTCTTTTGTCTAAATCTTTGGGAAAAAATGCATGTAGTTTTTCATGATCAATCACTTCATCTTGATTCTCCCACTAAAGTTGTAAATTAGTCATCAATGTCTTATAGAAAAGTACTTTCTCATGAAAAATAACATCCATGGAAACATAAAATCTCCAAGAGTATGGATCATAAAACTTGTAACTTGTAGAATGATCCCATATCCCACAAAAACACACTTCACTAATGCACGAGACTCAAGCTTAGTCTGTTGATATGGATGCAAGTAGACATAGACCACAAACACAAAAATTCGAGGAGCCAAAAGTACGACCGATGGAAGAGTGCAGTGATCAGAGAGAGCATCCAATGGTCTTCTAAAATTGAAAACATAGATGGTGTACAGTTTATTAAGTAGACCGCTGAATTCAAGGTGTCACCCTACAAGTGAAAGGGGGCATGACCCCCAATCAAGAAAGACCGAGTAACTTCCAATAACTGTCTGTTTTTTCTCTCCGCAACACCATTTTGTTGAGGAGAATAGGGACATGCTATTTGGTGAATAATCCTTACTAAGTGCATGAATTCCGTCAGTTCGTGCTTGAAGTATTCTCCCCCATTATCAGAACAAACGACTTTTATTGGAATACCAAATTAAGTAGTTACCATTTGATGAAACAAGCGAAATACCAAGTAGACATCTTTCTTATGCTTCAATTGATAAACCCAGGTCGTTCGAGTGCAATCATCAACAAAAGTTACAAACCACCTTGTCCTATTAAGAGTAGAAATTGGGGCCGGTCCCGAAACATCCAAATGAATTAATGAAAAATGTAAATTTTGCTTCATTATTACTCAAATGGAAAATAGTACGATGACGTTTTGCCATTACACAAGTTTCACAACTAAGATCTGAAAAGTGACATCCACTAAACAAAGAGGGAAATAATCTCCTAAGATAGCAAAAAGAGGGATGTCCTAGTCTTTTATGCTGCAACCAAATTTCCTTTTTTTTCTTATTCATCAAATCTTCTTTTAGCAAGTGAGCTTGCCCTTCTCTATTGGAATATTGTTGGAACCCATCCTCTAGATAGTGAAATCCTCCATTTTGTCTACCACTACCAATCTTCTCCTTGGTATGGATGTCCTAAAAAACACAATAAGCAGGAAAAAATAGAGCACTACAATTATGAGATTTGGTTAATTGATTAACAGAGAGAATATTACATTTTAATGATGGCACAAATAAGAAATCTTTGATTGCTAAGGTGGGCAATAACGGGATTGTACCAACTCCAATAACTGAAGATGATACGCCATTGGCATTGGTAATAGTAGTTTTGGAACATTTAGGGGATAAGTAACTAAGCCTATAACGATCACAAGTCATATGGTCTGTTGCACTAGAGTCAATTATCCAATCACTATTTCCTATAAAAGATATACCTGACTTAGCAGTTAATCCAAGAGTTGTGGCTAGATCCCCTTTCAAATTAATGTCTTCCTCCTTAACACTATAAGACATCTGAGACGTTTTCTTACCCATTGGTGCCAATCCAGATATCCATGGATTCGAAAGTATGTATCCACATATGACCAATACTATTACAATGAGTGCATTCTCGATCCTTTTGTTAGGTAGGCATTTTCTGGGAGGCCATTACAACCCCTTCTCCAATTTTTCCTCCAAGCATAGCATCTTGGCAATTAGCTTCCACACAAACCATAGCATAAACAACTTGTAAACCTAGAAGAGGTTCAGTAGCAAGTACATGACCTCGAACCCAATCTAATTGAGAGTTAAGACCAGCTAAAAACATATACACACGTTGGGAATTAACCTTAGTGGTATATTTCACAATACCATTGTCACACTCCATAGTACAATCATCAATATCATCAAGTTCCTGCCATATTTTCTGTAGTTTGTCAAAATAAGAAAAAACAGAACCTCCATTGTGGCAGACAAAAATTACCTTGCAATGTAGTTGATATACTTTTCATGCATCCTGGTCGACCAAATATGTCTGTTTGGTATTCTCCCGTATTTTCTTTGTCGTAGCCAATCGAAGGAAGAGAGATCTAATGTCCTTTATCATTGCATCAAGGAGTCAAGATTTGACTAAGCAATTTTCATCTTCCCATGCTTCATATTCCTCCGAATAAACATCTTTTGATGTAGTCTTAGTACCCGAAATAAAACCTCAACGTTTCCTCCCATCGATCTTATTTTGAGCATTCAAAGACCACTTAACATAATTGGTACCATCAAGTCATTCCGGAGTGATTAGAGAAGAAGTTTCTTGCATATGGAAGCCAACCGATATAGTAATAGATTCATTCTTCTTTAGAGAATCATTACTACTTTCTTCTAAATCACCCATAGGCAGTAAAGATAACAAAAAACTTTGCAGCGGATATGATGATAAACAACAATTGTGAACACTATACCAAACTACAATTCTTAGGGTAAAGAAAGGAGATTGAAAGAGGCTTGATACCATGTCAAAAAAACACAATTGTGGAATAATTTTCTGATGATTTCACTCATTGTAATTCTACCATATATAGGCTAGATACAAGAACATTTGCAAGGAAAGAATAAAAAAATTAATTACAGAATATTACAGAAAATATCCTATAATTATGAAAGATAATATCTTATATTAGAATATTGCCATGTGAATCTCTTAATTGTAGGATATTCTACACAAGTATTCACGTCAATATGTGTTCAGGTTTGGATTTTTTTAGACTAATTTATATGAAAGGCGGGAAGCTTACATAAAAACTATAACTTGGGGATATTGTGACCACCTTGATCATGAGCACATAAGTTTGCAATGATTCAAATGGTAACTGAAATAATTTTTTCTGGTACTGTTGACTCAATTCACCTGCTGCTAGTCTGTGTCCTCTATTTATAAATCATCTAGAGCCCATGTATTATAGTTATGTTATCTATTGCATTTCAGGTGACTTCATATGGCTTTGCAATGGCAACAATCACTACAAGAAAAATGTCTTTCGGCGTCTAGCAAAATTAGACGTAGAAGTAAATTTAGACGCTAAATCTCTTTCGTGTCTAAATTTCATGGTCGCTACGTAGTTGCGAAATCGTGTCGCAGAAAGTATGGGCGTCTAAATTTTTGGTTAGTCGCGGAAAGTTTTTTTTTGGCGAAGCAAATTAGTCGCTAATTGCTGGTTAAAATAGTCCCTCCCCCCAGACGCTAATTGTTCAAGGGTACTTTGGTAAAATAGTATCGCGATTAATCAATTAGTTGCAAAATGTATCTTTTCGTGTCTAATAATTTGTCGTAAATGCCACAAAATTAGACGGTAAGAGTGTAAGGGTAATTTCATAAAATTTTCGCAACTATTTTATTAGTAGACGAATGTATCTTTTGGTGACCAAAATTTAGTGGTTAATTCTAATACTTTTAGACACTGAATATGAAACCAAAAGGTTTTCACGACTATTTATTGTGACCGAATGTATCTTTTAATGACCAAAATTTATTATTAATTCTAATATTTTAGACGCTGAATGTAAATCCAAAAGGTTTTCACGACTATTTTATTACTGAACGAATGTATCTTTTAATGACCAAATTGGTGGTTAATTCTTATAATTTTAGACGCTGAATGTGAAATTCAATTATGAAAAATTACTGTTTGCAATTAAAAAATTAATTGCAAAATATGTTTTTTTTTTAGAAAATAGTGGCAAAAGCATTTTGTATTAACCTAGTTTATACATTCAACATCAACAAAATAATCCATCACAATATAAAAATCTGAACACTACATCAAAATATCATTTTCAATATATAGTCCATACATGAATTTTTATCACTTAAGAGCAATAAAAATTCAAAATGCACTATAGGTGCATAACCAAAACAAAGGTAGCACCCACATTTTCATCACTAGCTATCTATCTGTGCATAACTAACAAAAAATGCCCATCCCATGTACCTATCTAACATATATATGCAAACAATCCTAAAAAGATGATCCTACCCCATGTCAAATATATATTGCCTATAACACAAAAACTAACCATCAATATCTAGAGCATCTCAAGTGTCACCAGTTGAGGTTTTTGAAATAGTTGTAGTTGATAAGGACGAGTCTTAGCAGTTGGAGATGACATGGCTGTCGAGTTGGAGCTTTATTAGATTGTTGTAGTTCAAGGGCTATAGTTAGCTGCTGCATCATCTCCAACAGGACAAATTGTTGTTGTTCAAGGCTTTTTATTTATGTTTTTGTTGATCAACTAAGACGAGTTGCTCCTCCACTGTTTAATCTTATTTTCTTCTTGTTGTACTATGCACTTAACTCTGCTTCTGCTGCAGTATCATGATGCTTAGTGTGTGAAATTCAAAATTTTGATTAAATCCGAAGCTTTACCCAGAACTTTCTCACATATTTTTGCTTCTGTTTTTTCACTTTCCCCTGTTGGTGTTTCATCTTGCAGCTCTTATCATTTTTTCCTACCATCAATTAAATGCATAATCATAAGTCAAGCAAAAACTAAATAATTACACATACATTATAATTATAGTCAATGCATATCAATAAGTCAATAACCATGAATAAATTACTCGAACCAATCACGTTAATAATATTAAGAAGATAACTAAAATTACCTGTTGTAATGCAGAAGAAAACGACTAAAAATTATGCAGAACGTTTACATTGAGAAATAGTTGACAAATGGCTTAATATTGACATGGAAAAAGCTTTGATACTATTTACTGGGAAAACACCCTTAGTTTCAGAGGTTAAAACCTCATAATTACTTTTCCACATTTGTGTACAACTGATGATTATTAGCATTTAAAGAATAGCAGCAAAAGAAAAAACATTTTCCCACTTTGTCAGTTGCATGGAAGAGCAGCTCCTCTATTAGGTGCTGTGCAGGATCACCATCTGGAAACTTCTCCATGAAACTCTCAACATTTGAAACCACTTCCGATTGGTCAGATACTGATATAAGCCATCGGATGAGAGGATCAAAAATTAATCTCTTGGGCAGAGTCTATGGTGATGAAGAGAGGCGTGTAGGATTGTATGGAGCAGTTCCAATATACTCATTTCGAAACATTTCCATAATGAATCGTTAACTTGGGCTGCACCAAGATGCCATGATATCATTGAGCAGTTTTTAAACACACCATTGGATAAAACAATACCTGGGAACTTCATCAATTGAAAAAATGAAACATAAGTGTAATGCTCAAGTGTGGTTTTGTAAGAGCAAGAATGCATAAATGAGTGAAGCATTAGCAAAATCAGTGAGATATTCTGTGGTTTGTTAGAGCAGGACATATATTGAAACATTAAATAATAAGTAAAGTAATGATATTCGGTTGCTCACATGACACAGCATACACAAAATGATATTTTTATGCACTGATAAAGGTGACCTGCAACTTGAATCATTTCCAATGCTATATACACATTTCCTCTATCACACACTTTTAAAAGATATCCAAAAAAACAACATTTTAATTTACACTGCATTATCTGTAAAAGCCATATGTCTTGTCCATATACCGTAGTGATGAATATTATTCATGAGGATATAATTTACTAGAACATAGCAAGCAATGAGCACCTATACAAGATATATGCTACCATGATGTACAAATCACCAACAGTAATAATCATCAACCAGAATTACCTTTTATCAGAAATCCTTGCAACAAAATAGTATTACAAGGATATACGACAAACCTTTTTCAGAAATCCAGCTCCAAATGCTCTGGTACCCTTAAGAGACCTTCCACTCTATCATTGACAATACATTGGCTATCATCCGGTGTTCATTCTCTATTCTTATGATTTCCTGCAATATTAGTGCAAACCAAAGTTCTTAGCAAATCTACATTACTTCCGTTCATTAACAAGATCATACAGTTATTTAAGGGTAGAGATAACCATACTGCGGTGAAGGCCAGCGGACGGCCAAGGAAAGAAGAAAGGCAAGTAATTGATATTTTATCATTAATGAAAATATACATGCAAGTGCAATGACACATTTGGATCGGACATTATCATCTTAATATAGCAATCAATCCATTAAGTTGAAACTTCATGGAAAACCAAATGTTATCAATGAATTTCATTTGTCACCAATTGAGCATAACTACTCTGCAATACACAGGCTGACTCAATATTGAGAAAAAGTCCACGCTAACCATTTTGGTTCAATATCATGTACATAGGGTCTGCAAACAGTACTAGACTTTGGGAGCACACCAGCGTGTGTGTCAGAGAAGCAGCAAGGAATAAGAAAAAAAAATGGAAAGTTTATAACAGCATTCATCCCGTTTCCAGTATACAGACAACTGCTCGGCTTCCCAATGAAAAAAACAGGGAACAGATGACAACGTCCACTACAACAAAAACAGAGAAAAGCAAGATTGCAATTTTGATTAATCTAATCTAGAAAGGTTCACCATACAGTCAATTTCAAATATTTTTCAATTGAAGAGTAGAAAGACAATAATTGATTAAAAAAACACGACAAGACTTGAACTCCTCCAGTAAGAATAGAGTTGAAGCTTATTGTTACTGCCGTCATTTCACTTGCCTAACACCTAAAAATAGTAATAAAAACGAAGGGTTTTTATTTATTTATCTTTTTTAAAGAACATAATCACCCAAAACTTGAATCCAAAAAATCATCCAAAGCTGCAACGAAGGCACATCAAACTCATTTTAATGGCAACTAGCAACGCTAAAACTAAGAACTTAAAAAAAATTAAAAATTACCACACCCACAAAGCTTATTCTTATAAACACAATGAAAGCATTATAAATAATAAATTTAAAAAGTGGAAACAAAAATAATCACTGGCTTCATATAATCAAATTGCTATGAAATAATCACAGGACAAATCAAATTACATACAAAACTATACCCAGCCCACCCCAAATCACGGAACAACGTCTAAGTGACAAAAATGAAATTGAACATCTACTGCAAATCTAAAAATCATGAAAGACAATTCTAAAAGCAGAAGCAGGATTCTTGATTAACAAAAAACCAGTTTCTTTACAATGGTTACTGAATTATAGAAAATGTCATTGAAAACAATAAAGAAATAAATAAAGGGAAATGAAATAGAAATTAACCTGAAAATTGATAGCTTTTGTCTTAAGATCAGAAGGCAACAATGGATGCTGAGGATACTTCTTTGCAGATACTACAAGCAAGGCCAATTTATACTAAAAATCCCTCCATATTCAACAAAGAGAGACACCAATAATATAATTAAAGAGTATCAAATAACTGACCAGTAAAATAGCAAAAGAATCAGAAAAACAACATCTCCATCTACCAAAACCGGCACATAACCAGAGATTGAGCTTTCCAAACTCTACAAAAAAAAAAAAAAAAAAAAAAAAAAAAAAAAAAAAAAAATCAATTATCAAACAAATCAAGTCAAACCCGCGTCCATTTTCGCCATCTGGTATTGTAATTATCCTCAAAACCAACACACCAGACTGTTTTGCTCTTCCTTCACCAAGTTCATAGCTTTATATTCTAATCTAACCCTGCAATCAAATACTCAAATACCCAGAACCAAATTTCAAATATTTTTCAATTGAAGAGTAGAAAGCATAAATTGATTAAAAACACGACAGAACTTGAACTCCTCCAGTAAGAATAGAGTTGAAGCTTATTGTTACTGCCGTCATTTCCGCTTGCCTAACACCTAAAAATAGTAATAAAAACGAAGGGTTTTATTTTATTTATCTTTTTAAAGAACAATAATCACCCAAAACTTGAATCCAAAAAATCATCCAAAGCTGCAACGAAAGGCACATCAAACTCATTTTAATGGCAACTAGCAACGCTAAAAACTAAGAACTTAAAAAAAATTAAAAATTACACACCCCCAAAGCTTGTCTTTATAACAACAATGAAAGCATTATAAATAAATAAATTTAAAAAGTGGAAAACAAATACCTGGCCACAAACATCACAGCAAATATCATCACTCTTTTTCAAACAGTAATGGCCACCTTCATTACTCATCTTCCACCACATTCTTTATCAATAGTTTCCACACAATCTGAAGATTCATTGTTCCCACACAGATCAGCTTCACAATGACCGAAATGCCCTAACTCTCCTTCACAAACCCTTCTTCTCTTCAACAGCCCATATTGATTAATCCATTCAACCTTTTGCCCTAATCGCAAAGAGAAGAAGATTGAGAAGGACAGACCAATTAGACAAATCCCAACGAGAAGAAGATTGAGAAGAAAAGAGCAATTAAAGATTGATTGAAAAGATTTGGGAAGAATGATTGTTGCAACGAGAAACCTCTGCAATTCAGTGGAAGGGCGACAAAGAGAGATTTTGGGCGAAAGAGGGGGAAATGTTTCTCGTTTTTGGGCGGAAGAATGAGTTTTTGGGTGCCGGAATTTTCGTAGAAGAAATGGGTTATTCTAATAGTTTATAACCTTAGCTTTGATTAAATGAAAATGTGGGAGAATTTGCCTTGGTGAAAATTTTGAGGTGGGAAAAATTGTTTTATTTATATTCTTTTCCTTTTTTTAAACCGGGTTTGAGTTTTGATTTTCTTAACTTCAATTTATAATCTTTTTATTTAAATTGTTTTTTTATTTTAACGAAAAAATGTTTATTTTTTAATTTTTTTTATAAAAATCGAAAATTCAGTTTTCCTCTATTTCTATGGACCAAAACCGAATCGATTTTCTTGATAACTGAAAACCACTTCGATTCTGGTTTGGTTTGGTTTCTACATTAATAAGTTCATAAAGGAGATAAGTCAACCCAAACAAAAAAGAGAAAAACCACAGTAAAAAAGAAGAGTAACCGACTTTAGTATCAATGAAACATTACAGTAACAAGAAGGTGATGGAAAAATAATGCAAAACAAAAACACACTTTCAAAAAAATTATCCGAGATAAACCATTTCACAAGTTATCAACAAAAATCAAGTATTTGAAATCAACGCACATCGTTTGGGAAATTGGGGGAAATAGATAGGGATTTGCTGGAGAAGAGATTGGGAATTTGGGGAAATTTACCTAAATAGTTGGACGAATGTTGACTCATTTTCTAGCTCATAGAGAGAGCTTTCTCTTCTTGTCACTTCTAGGTTCTTGAGAATGGTCTGAGGTTGGTTCTAAGGCTAGTCTGGAACCCTTCCCTTCAACAAGAGCTTAGTTTAAGTAGCCACTGGTATCGAAGCTGAAACTGTAGGATCTGTTATAGACGCAGGAGCTTGCTTGTTCGCTACTCTCTTCTCGATGACGATGTTGGTTACAATTTGCTTTTTTACATTATATAGGCTCGCTCCAGTTCGCTATTCTTGTTATTTCGAATGCTAGTTGGTGGGGGATTGTGTGTGAGAAGACAAGAGCTAGGTGAGGTTAGGAGATTGGGAATTTGGGGAAAAGCTAGGGATTTGCGTGGAAAGAGATTGGGAATTTGGGGAAATAGCTAGGGATTGCGGGGAGAAGAGATTGGGAATTTGGGGAAAGGCTTGCTTTATAAAGGTTAGGGTTTTTTGTAAATAACTTTAAAAAGTAAGGCTTTTAATTAGTTTTTTAATTTTTAAATATAATTATATTTTGCAAACAAATCAATTTGTAACTAAATATTTAGTCAGGAAAGCATTAGTCATAGTTGCTTATAATTGAAGTCTGGCGGGAACACGCTAATTTGGGGGGAACATGAATTTTTCAACTAAAATTGGCAACTAAACCGAATTTAGTTGTTGTATATAATTTTTTGCAACTATTGTTAATATGAACACAAACATCGGTAGCTAAAAATACCTTAAGACCCTTGTAATTATTGTCCAAATATGGGATATTATGGTAATTTCATTTTTCTGTAACTAATCATAATAATTACTAATAAATTCCTAATTATTTGCAACTAATTTAGCTACTAAGGGATAGTTGCAAAAAATTGTTTTTCATAACCAATAATGTAGACGCAAAATATAATATTTTAAATGCAAATTGTCAAATTATGGAGGGAAAAATCGGCCGCTAAAAATTGCAACTAAATTTATTAGTCACTAAAACAACATGTTCTACGACTAACAAAATAGTAGTAGAACATTAACTTTAGACACCAAAAGTTGGAACGTGTGGACCCCGAAATTTTAATCCTCTTTGCCTGACCAATCGCAATTTAGTTGGTAAATATAGCCTTCTGTAACTAGTTCTAGTTAGTTGCTAAAAAATTGGTTGCAGAATGTAGTTTTTCTTGAAGTGAATGGACTGAAAACTGTTATGCTATTAATGGGCTCACCACGACACTTCATGACAACCATTGATGCATAACTCGAAGGTTAGCTTTAACACTGGGTTAAATAACCATATTCATGGGCAAGCTGATTTTTCGTTTGCTTTTGCTCTAAGGAACAACATCAAAGCTCGACAGTAGAATGAACTTGCGCTTTGTTCTAGTATTCTATAATTTTTTTTATGTACAAGTTGATTGAGAGTTTACATTGTTTCTTAGCAGATGTTGCTAAATTACATAAATTGTCAAACACTGTAATTTTTAACTCTTTAGACACACTCAAAAATTGATACTCCCTCCAAAATTAATCTCCTTTCTGCTTTTTAGTAGAGAATTTTAAGATTGAAAGTAATCACTTTATGATGTGAGAACAAACAATTGCGTTTAAGGCAAACCAAGCATTGCCTTTGACATTTCCTTTTTAAACTGCAACACTAATAAATAGCCCTCTTTGACAATCATTTTCCACCTATATGCAAATAGTCATCTTCCCTAGATCACATTTTGTTATTATTAAAATGTAGTGTCGAACCGGTCATCACGGCAACAAAATTAACCTAAGTACCGTAGTTAGCAGTAAGCAAGGTCGAATCCAAAGGGAGCAAAAACTGATAACCTAATGTGTATTCAAGTTATCGGAAATGAAATTGGCAAATTGATTGATTAAAACTAAGGAAACTAATTAATTACAGGAAATTAAAAGCATAAAATAAATTGCTAACTAAAACACAATATTAAAGGCGTTGCCCTTATGGATTTGGTTCGACCCAAGACTAACTCCTACAATTCCTCTACTTATTGTTAGACTTCCTAAACCTATAAACANTTTTATTACTGAACGAATGTATCTTTTAATGACCAAAATTTGGTGGTTAATTCTTATAATTTTAGACGCTGAATGTGAAATTCAATTATGAAAAATTACTGTTTGCAATTAAAAAATTAATTGCAAAATATGTTTTTTTTTTTAGAAAATAATTAGTGGCAAAAGCATTTTGTATTAACCTAGTTTATACATTCAACATCAACAAAATAATCCATCACAATATAAAAATCTGAACACTAACATCAAATATCATATTTTCATATATATAGTCCATACATGAATTTTTATCACTTAAGAGCAATAAAAATTCAAAATGCACTATTAGGTGTGCATAACCAAAACAAAGGTATGCACCCACATTTTCATCACTAGCTATCTATCTGTGCATAACTAACAAAAAAATGCCCATCCCATGTACACTATCTAACATATATATGCAAACAATCCTAAAAAGATGATCCTACCCCCATGTCAAAATATATATTGCCTATACAACAAAAAACTAACCATCAATATCTAGAGCATCTCAAGTGTCACCAGTTGAGGTTTTTGAAATAGTTGTAGTTGATAAGGACGAGTCTTTAGCAGTTGGAGATGACGATGGCTGTCGAGTTGGAGCTTTATTAGATTGTTGTAGTTCAAGGGCTATAGTTAGCTGCTGCATCATCTCCAACAGGACAAATTGTTGTTGTTCAAGGCTTTTTATTTTATGTTTTTGTTGATCAACTAAGACGAGTTGCTCCTCCAACTGTTTAATCTTATTTTCTTCTTGTTGTACTATGCAACTTTAACTCTGCTTCTGCTGCAGTATCATGATGCTTAGTGTGTGAAAATTCAAAATTTTGATTAAATCCGGAAGCTTTACCCAGAACTTTCTCACATATTTTTGCTTCTGTTTTTTCACTTTCCCCTGTTGGTGTTTCATCTTGCAGCTCTTATCATTTTTTCCTACCATCAATTAAATGCATAATCAATAAGTCAAGCAAGAAACTAAATAATTACACATACATTATAATTAATAAGTCAATGCATAATCAATAAGTCAGATAACCATGAATAAATTACTCGAAACCAATCACGTTAATAATATTAAGAAGATAACTAAAATTACCTGTTGTAATGCAGAAGAAAACGACTAAAAATTATGTCAGAACGTTTACATTGAGAAATAGTTGACAAATGGCTTAATATTGACATGGAAAAAGCTTTGATACTATTTACTGTGGAAGAAACACCCTTAGTTTCAGAGGTTAAACCTCATAATTACTTTTCCACATTTTGTACAACTGGATGATTATTAGCATTTAAAGAAATAAGCAGAAAAGAAAAAACATTTTACCAGCTTGTCAGTTGCATGGAAGAGCGCTCCTCTATTAGGTGCTGTGCAGGATCACCATCTGGAAATTCTCCATGAAACTCTAACATTTGAACCACTTCCTGATTGGTCAGATACTGATAAAGCCATCGGATGAGAGGATCAAAAATTAATCTCTTGGGCAAGAGTCTATGGTGATGAAGAGAAGGCGTGTAGGATATGTATGGAGCAGTTCCAATATACTCATTTCGAAACATTTCCAATAATGAATCGTTCAACTTGGGCTGCACCAAGATGCCATGATATCATTGAGCAAGTTTTAAAACACACCATTGGATAAAACAATACACTGGGAACTTCATCAATTGAAAAAATGAAACATAGTGTAATGCTCAAGTGTGGTTTTGTAAGAAAGAATGCATAAATGAGGGAAGCATTAGCAAAATCAGTGATGATATTCTGTGGTTGTTAGAGCAAGGACACATATATTGAAACATTAAAATAATGTAAAAGAGATATTCGGTTGGCTCACATGACACAGCATACAACAGAAATGATATTTTTATGCACGATAAAGGTGACCTGCAACTTGAATCATTTCCAATGCTATATACAGCATTCCTCTAACAACACTTTTAAAAGATATCCAAAATAACAACATTTTAATTTATCACTGCTATCTGTAAAAGCCAATATGTTTGTCCATATACCGTAGTGTGAATATTATTCATGAGGATATAATTTACTAGAACATAGCAAGCAATGAGCACCTATAACGAAGATATATGCTACCATGATGTACAAATCACCAAACAGTAATATCAACAGAATTACCTTTTATCAGAAATCCTTGCAACAAAATAGCTATTACAAAGGATATCAGACAAACCTTTTTCAGAAATCCAGCTCCAAATGCTCTGGTACCTTAAGACGACCTTCACTCATCATTGACAATACATTGGCTATCATCCGGTGTTCATCTCTATCTTATGATTTCCTGCAATATTAGTGCAAACCAAAGTTCTTAGCAATCTACATTACTTCCCTTCATTAACAAGATCATACGTAATTTAAGGGTAGAGATAACCATACTGGCGGTGAGGCCAGGGGACAGCCAAGGAAAGAAGAAAGGCAAGTAGATGAATATTTTATCATTAATGAAAATATACATGCAAGTGCAATGACACATTTGCGGACATTATCATCTTAATATGAAGCAATCAATCCATTAAAGTTGAAACTTCATGGAAAAACCAAATGTTATCAATGAATTTCATTTGTCACCAAGTGAGCATAACTACTCTCAATAAGCACAGGACTGCAATATTGAGAAAAAGTCCACGCTAACCATTTTGGTTCAATATCATGTGTACATAGGTCTGCAAACAGTACTAGACTTGGGAGCACACCAGCGTGTGTGTCAGAGAAGCAGAAGGAATAAGAAAAAAAAAAATGGAAAGTTTATAACAGCATTCATCCCGTTTCCAGTATACAGACAATGCTCAGGCTTCCCAATGAAAAAGAAACAGGGAACAGATGACAGACGTCCACTAAAACAAAAACAGAGAAAAGCAAGATTGCAATTTTGATTAATCTATCTAGAAAGGTTCACCATACAGTCAAATTTCAATATTTTTCAATTGAAGAGTAGAAAGACAATAAATTGATTAAAAAAACACGACAAGAACTTGAACTCCTCCAGTAAGAATAGAGTTGAAGCTTATTGTTACTGCCGTCATTTCAGCTTGCCTAACACAAAAAATAGTAATAAAAACGAAAGGGTTTTTATTTATTTATCTTTTTAAAGAACAATAATCACCCAAAACTTGAATCCAAAAATCATCCAAAGCTGCAACGAAAGGCACATCAAACTCATTTAATGGCAATAGCAACGCTAAAAACTAAGAACTTAAAAAAAATTAAAAATTACCACACCCACAAAGCTTATTCTTTATAAACAACAATGAAGCATATAAATAATAAAATTAAAAAGTGGAAAACAAATAATCACTGGCTTCATGATAATCAAATTGCTATGAAATAATCACAGGACAAATCAAATTACATACAAAACTATACCCAGCCCACCCAAATCACGGAACAACGTCTAAGTGACAAAAAATGAAATTGAACAGTCTACTGCAAATCTAAAAATCATGAAAGACAAATTCTAAAAGCAGAAGCAGGATTCTTGATTAACAAAAAACCAGTTTCTTTACAATGGTTACTGAATTATAGAAATATGTCATTGAAAACATAATAAGAATAAATAAAGGGAAATGAAATAGAAATTAACCTGAAATTGATAGCTTTTGTCTTAAGATCAGAAGGCAACAATGGATGCTGAGGATACTTCTTTGCCAGATACTACAAGCAAGGCCAATTTATACTAAAAATCCCTCCATATTCAACAAAAGAGACACCAAGATATATAAAATTAAAGAGTATCAAATAACTGACCAGTAAAATAGCAAGAATCAGAAGAACAAACATCTCCATCTACCAAAACGGCACATACAAGAGGATTGAGTTTCCAAACTCTACAAAAAAAAAAAAAAAAAAAAAAAAAAAAAAAAAAAAAAAAAATCAATTATCAAACAAATCAAAGTCAAACCCGCGTCCATTTTCGCCATCTGGTATTGTAATTATCCTCAAAAACTCACCAGGACTGTTTTGCCTTCCTTCACCAAGTTCATAGCTTTATATTCGTAATCTAACCCTGCAATCAAATACTCAAATACCCAGAACCAAATTTCAAATATTTTTCAATTGAAGAGTAGAAAGACAATAAATTGATTAAAAAAACACGACAAGAACTTGAACTCCTCCAGTAAGAATAGAGTTGAAGCTTATTGTTACTGCCGTCATTTCCGCTTGCCTAACACCTAAAAATAGTAATAAAAACGAAAGGGTTTTTATTTATTTATCTTTTTTAAAGAACAATAATCACCCAAAACTTGAATCCAAAAAATCATCCAAAGCTGCAACGAAAGGCACATCAAACTCATTTTAATGGCAACTAGCAACGCTAAAAACTAAGAACTTAAAAAAAATTAAAAATTACCACACACAAAGCTTGTTCTTTATAACAACAATGAAAGCATTATAATAAATAAAATTAAAAAGTGGAAAAAAATAACCTGGCACAAACATCACAGCAAATACATCACTCTTTTTCAAACAGTAATGGCCACCTTCATTACTCATCTTCACCACATTCTTTATCAATAGTTCCCAACAATCTGAAGATTCATTGTTCCCACACAGATCAGCTTCACAATGACCGAAATGCCCTAACTCTCCCTTCACAAACCCTTTCTTCTCTTCAACAGCCCATATTGATTAATCCATTAACCTTTTGCCCTAATCGCAAGAGAAGAAGATTGAGAAGGACAGACCAATTAGACAAATCCCAACGAGAAGAAGATTGAGAAGAAAAGAGCAATTAGAAGATTGATTGAAAAGATTTGGGAAGAAGTGATTGTTGCAACGAGAAACCTCTGCAATTCAGTGGAAGGGCGACAAAGAGAGATTTTGGGCGAAAGAGGGGGAAATGTTTCTCGTTTTTGGGCGGAAGAATGAGTTTTTGGGTGCCGGAATTTTCGGTAGAAGAAATGGGTTATTCTAATAGTTTATAACCTTAGCTTTGATTTAATGAAAAATGGGTGGGAGAATTTGCCTTGGTGAAAATTTTGAGGGGGAAAAATTGTTTTATTTATTATTTCTTTTCTTTTTTTTAAACCGGGTTTGAAGTTTGATTTTCTTTAACTTCAATTATAATCTTTAATTTAAATTGTTTTTTTATTTAACGAAAAAATGTTTATTTTTTAATTTTTTTTAATAAAATCGAAAATTCAGTTTTCTCTATTTCTATGGACCAAAACCGAATCGATTTTCTTGATAACTAGAAAACCACTTCGATTCCTGGTTTGGTTGGTTTCTACATTAAATAGTTCATAAAGGAGATAGTCAACCCAAACAAGAAAGAGGAAAAGCCACAGTAAAAGAGAAGAGTAAACCGACTTTAGTCAAATGAAACATTACAATACAAGAAGGTGATGGAAAAATAATGCAAAAACAAAACACACTTTCAAAAATTACCCAGATAAACCAATTCACAAGTTATCAAACAAAAATCAAGTATTTGAAATCAACGCACATCGTTTGGGAAATTTGGGGAAATAGATAGGGATTTGCCTGGAGAAGAGATTGGGAATTTGGGGAAATTTACCTAAATAGTGGACGAATGTTGACTCATTGTCTAGCTCATAGAGAGAGCTTTCTCTTCTTGTCACTTCTAGGTTCTTGAGAATGGTCTGAGGTTGGTTCTAAGGCTAGTCTGGAACCCTTCCCTTCAACAAGAGCTTTAGTTTAAGTAGCCACTGGTATCGAAGCTGAAACTGTAGGATCTGTTATAGACGCAGAGCGCCTGTTCGCTATCTCTCTCTGATGATCGATTTGGTTACAATTTGCTTTTTTACATATTAGGCTCGCTCCAGTTCGCTATTCTTGTTATTTCGAATGCTAGTTGGTGGGGGATTTGTGTGGAGAAGACAAGAGCTAGGTGAGGTTAGGAGATTGGGAATTTGGGGAAATAGCTAGGGATTTGCGTGGAGAAGAGATTGGGAATTTGGGGAAATAGCTAGGGATTTGCGTGGAGAAGAGATGGAATGGGGAAATATGGGATTGCGTGGAGAAAGATTGGGAATTTGGGGAAAGGCTTGTTTATAAAGGTTAGGGTTTTGTAATAAACTTAAAAAGTAAGGCTTTTAATTAGTTTTTAATTTTAAAATAATTATATTTTGCAAACAAATCAATTTGTAACTAAATATTTAGTCAGGAAAGCATTAGTCATAGTTGCTTATAATTGAAGTCTGGCGGGAACACGCTAATTGGGGGGAACATGAATTTTTCAACTAAAATTGGCAACTAAACCGATTTAGTGTTGTATATAATTTTTTGCAACTATTGTAATTGAACAAAACATCGGTAGCTAAAAATACCTTAAGACCCTTGTAATTATTGTCCAAATATGGGATATTATGGTAATTTCATTTTTCTGTAACTAATCATAATAATTACTAATAAATTCCTAATATTTGCAACTAATTTAGCTACTAAGGGATAGTTGCAAAAATTGTTTTTCATAACCAATAATGTAGACGCAAATATAATATTTTAATGCAAATTGTCAAATTATGGAGGGAAAAATCGGCCGCTAAAAATTGCAACTAATTTATTAGTCACTAAAACAACATGTTCTACGACTAACAAAATAGTAGTAGAACATTAACTTTAGACACCAAAAGTTGGAACGTGTGGACCCCGAAATTTAATCCTCTTTGCCTGACAATCGCAATTTAGTTGGTAAATATAGCCTCTGTAACTAGTTCTAGTTAGTTGCTAAAAAATTGGTTGCAGAATGTAGTTTTTCTTGAAGTGAATGGACTGAAAACTGTTATGCTATAATGGGCTCACCACGACACTTCATGACAACCATTGATGCATAACTCGAAGGTTAGCTTTAACACTGGGTTAAATAACCATATTCATGGGCAAGCTGATTTTCGTTTGCTTTTGCTCTAAGGAACAATCAAAGCTCGACAGTAGAATGAACTTGCGCTTTGTTCTAGTATTCTATAATTTTTTTATGTACAAGTTGATTGGAGTTTACATTGTTTCTTAGCAGATGTTGTAAATTACTAAATTGTCAACCCTGTAATTTTAACTCTTTAGACACACTCAAAAATGATACTCCTCCAAAATAATCTCCTTTCTGCTTTTTAGTAGAGAATTTTAAGATGAAAGTAATCACTTTATGATGTGAGAACAAACATTGCGTTAAGGCAACCAAGCATTGCCTTTGACATTTCCTTTTTAAACTGCAACACTAATAAATAGCCCTCTTTGACAATCATTTTCCACCTATATGCAAATAGTCATCTTCCCTAGATCACATTTTGTTATTATTAAAATGTAGTGTCGAACCGGTCATCACGGCAACAAAATAACCTAAGTACCGTAGTTAGCAGTAAGAGGTCGAATCCAAAGGGAGCAAAAACTGATAACCTAATGTATTCAAGTTATCGGAAATGAAATTGGCAAATTGATTGATTAAAACTAAGGAAACTAATTAATACAGGAAATTAAAAGCATAAAATAAATTGCAACTAAAACACAATATTAAAGGCGTTGCCCTTATGGATTTGGTTCGACCCAAGAACTAACTCCTACAATTCCTCACTTATTGTTAGACTTCCTAAACCTTAAAACACAAAATGATTTTCGGCAATCTAGGTATAATCTAGAGGTGGCATTTGGGACTGGGTCTAAAAAACTCGGTCCTAGGAGGCCTGGTCCCAAAACTGGACCAGGCCTAAGGAGGAGGTAGTCCCTCCTCCAAGGCTCGAGCTTAGGCCGGTCCCAGGCCTAGGCCCAAACCTTTTACATTTATTTTAATCCTTATAAAATTACATAAACCTCTTATAAAATAAATAAACCTAAATTTAGGGGTTAAAGAAATTTTACAAAAAAAATTTACTTTTGTTAATAACCCCAAATCTCTTATTTTTCCACACCACTCAATCTCTCATCTCTTACTCTTACTCCAAAATCTCCAATCAAATCTCATTCAATTTATATTTATTTATTATTTATTCAAATTTTCTATTTTTCAATATCATCTTATTCATATTATTATTAATTTTTTTATTTTAATTATTTATTATTTATATAAATTCATATGGATTCTCGAAATGATGCATTCGAAGGATCATCCTAAATGAGTTTTACGTTCCATCCACAATGAATAGAAGGGTTCAATCCATTTTCACCATTCCTCCAGAGGTAGCAACTGCAATTCTACAATTACATTCGGCCGGATGAGGTATAGAAACACATCGAGTTGCGAGTCAACGGGCACATGCATAGCCCACACAACCCCCCCCCCCCGCCGATCGTCAAAGAGGGTCATATCCGATGTATGGCGACACCTTCACCAATTAAAACGGCCAAAGACAAAAAGAGGGGGAAGAAGTGTGGGTATGTAATTTCTTGGAACCATTATGCGCTGAGAATGGGACTTCGACGATGCGATGACACTGAGAAGAAGCACCCCAAATAATGCAATTACCGGTACATCTTAACCAGATCAGTAGGCAAATTCAAACTCAACTTAATTTAATCCAATCCTCAACTTTCTCAACATGACACAGGAAATAACAAGATTCATAGTTGTACGGACTCTCGCATTTGTTAATCTGAAATCCTTATTTATTCACATGATTAAAACTACATTTTGTCTAGCATATACCCCGTTAGTAGAAGTACAAGTAGAAGAGATATACAAAACTTTATACAAAATAAATAATAAACTTAAAACAATTTCAAAATTTAAGGAATATATCTATTGCACTATTAGGCATATGTGCTTGTAGATCAAAAACCGATTTTTTAACGTCACAGTATATTTTTAGAACATAATTGGGGTTTACAAAAAACATTGATGGGTTTTAAACCATTATATGAAAAACATAGTGCTGAAACTATTTATTTTACAATTCTTGAAGTTTTGCAAGAATATCTATTAACTGATAGAGTTGTAGTGCTAACGCTTGATAATGCAGCTGCTAACACCACGACAATCTTTTTATTTGAAAAGAGATTGGATCCGCGTGGTGAAGGCAATTTTTTTCACCAGAGATGTGTTTGCCACATCATCAATTTGATAGTTAAACCAGGTTTAGATGTTATACATTCGAAGATGGAGAGGGTGCGCACGGCTATCGGATTTATCGTCGGCAGTAGCAATAAAAGATGGCAAGAGTACGTCAAATATTGCAAGAAAGAGGACCCATCGGTTCGACCTTTGAAGTTATGTATAGACATGTCTATCGATTGGAACTCCACCTACTTGATGTTGGAAAAAGTTTTGCCAACCGCAAAACAAATTACAGATTTCGTCAACCAGAAGCACTATCCAGAGGAAGTTGTCAGCTATGATGATTAGGCGGTTTGTGAACTTTTTTTATTAATTTCTTAAAAAAAAAATTATGATTCTACTAATACATTAATTGATATTTATTATCCGACTACCAATTTAGTGTTAAATATTTTACTTCAAATTGCAAAAACTTTTGCTAAATATAGATATAATAACGTTTTAAGGGAAATTGTTTCAAAGATGGAAGAAAAATATGATAAATATTGGTTAGATATTCCATTCTTATATGGATTAGGTCTTATTGTAGATCCTAGGTTTAAATTACACGTAGTTAACTATATAATTACTGAGTTAGGCTAGCATTTAGGACATGATTATACGTCTTATTTGACTGATTTTAATCAAAAATTGGATAGTCTTTTTTCTTTATATGAGAACAGGTACAATGGAAATGAAAATGGAATGTTCAGGAGAGACGATCAAGACATTGATGCAGACCTTCGTCAAGGATCAAGCAAGTGGACATATATGAAACTTGGTGGAACTAACAGCTCCAACTCGTACATAGATGGACCAAATGAGCTGAATCGCTACCTACAAGTTGACCTGTCCTTCATGACGATGAAGGAGAAACGTGACTTGGATATTCTTCAATGGTGGAACCGACATGAAAGTCGATTCCCCATTGTAGCCCAAATGACACG
The DNA here is from genome assembly GCF_008641045.1 of Pistacia vera. NCBI lineage: Eukaryota > Viridiplantae > Streptophyta > Magnoliopsida > Sapindales > Anacardiaceae > Pistacia > Pistacia vera. The sequence goes on along the minus strand of NW_022196362.1, from coordinate 1,025,249 downwards.
TGACATTTTATTTGTGTCAGTTTCTACAATTGCATCCGAGTCAATGAGTGGCCGGATTGTTGAAGACAAAAGATGTTCTTTAACCGATGAGATGATTGAAGTGATAACGTGTTTACGGGATTGGACTCATGCAGAACGAAGACTACAACAGCACCCTGAAGATCCGAAACTACTCGAACTCTTTAGGAATACAGATTTGAATGATGTAAATATTGTTGACAATGAAGATGAATAATTTAATAAAAAAAAATTATTTAATTGTTTATTTGTGAAGTGTGAATGTGTGAAATGTGAATATTACATTTATGTTAAAATTAACTATTAATTTATTATTTTTTAAAATTAATTAAACTTTTAGAAACTTATTAATCTACCATTGAAAAATACTAAAAACCCTCTACAAAATTTCATTTCACCCCTAAAATATAAAAAAAGATCAGGGAGGAAAAATAAATTTTCAAGGCCTATACTACCGGTCTTAAGGACCGGTTCGGGTCCTAAAATTGCTCATGGGCCTGGGACGAGCGACAGGTCTCAAATGGGACTAGTCCTAAGAGGGCCTAGGCCTGGGCCTGCTTGGGACTGGTCTTTAACCACCTCTAGTATAATCTATACTGTCTCCTTGTCATCTTAGTCACAGATCGATTAGTTAAAGACTATCATCAATTAACCAAAAACTCTAACAATGAAATACCACTAGTTGGTACAAAGCCAACAAGTACAACCTATCAACTTCGCATCATTCAATCAACCAATTACACAATGAATGCATTCCTAGTAGAAATGATATTAAACGCTAATGCAACTTGATTGCAATCAACATTGAAGCAATTCAAAGTCATAATCGACATCCAATAATCCCAAACCGGCATTCAACTGTGCAAAAAGTTGTATATCAACAAACATTGTAAATTTGCTTCATTATTTTAAATGGAAATAGTACGATGACTTTTGCCATTACACAAGTTTCACAACTAAGATCTGAAAAGTACATCCACTAAACAAAGAGGGAAATAATCTCCTAAGATAGCAAAAGAGGGATGTCCTAGTCTTTTATGCTGCAACCAGATTCCTTTTTTTTATTCATCAAATCTTCTTTCAGCAAGTGAGCTTGCCTTCTCTATTGGAATATTGTTAGAACCCATCCTCTAGATAGTGCAATCTCCATTTTGTCTACCACTACCAATCATCTCCTTGGTATGGTGTCTAAAAAACACAATGAGTAGGAAAAAATAAAGCACTACAATTATGAGATTTGTTAATGATTAACAAGAGTATTACATTTTAATGATGCACAAATAAGAAATCTTTGATTGCTAAGTGCAATAACGGATTGTACCAACTCCAATAATTGAAGATGATATGCCATTGCATTGGTAATAGTATTTTGAACTTTAGGGGATAATAATAAGCCTATAACATCACAAGTCATATGGTAGTTGCACCAGAGTCAATTATCCAATCACTATTTCCTGTAAAAGACTACCTGACTTAGCATTTAATCCAAGAGTTGTGCTAGATCCCCTTTCAAATTAATGTCTTCCTCCTTAACACTATAAGACATCTGAGACTTTTCTTACCCTTTGGTGCCAATCCAGATAACCATGGATTCGAAAGTATGTATCCACATATGACCATACTATTACAATGAGGTCATTTCGATCCTCTTTGAGTAGCATTTTCTGAAGAGGCCATTACAGCCGTTCTCCAATTTTTCCTCCAACATAGCATCTTGGCAATTAGTTTCCGCACAAACCATAGCATAACAACTTGTAAACCTAGAAGAGGTTCAGTAGCAAGTACATGACCTCGAACCCCATCTAATTGAGAGTCAAGACCAGCTAAAAACATATACACATGTTGGGAATTAACCTTAATGGTATTTATTCACAACCATTGTCACACTCCATAGTACATCATCAATACCATCAAGTTCTTGCCATATTTTCTGTAGTTTGTCAAAAAAGAAAAAATAGAACCTACATTGTGCAAACGAATTACCTTGCAATGCAGTTGATAGACTTTTCATGCATCCTGGTTGACCAAATATGTCTGTTGGTATTCTCCCATATTTTCTTTGTCGTAGCCAATCGAAGGAAGAGAAATCTAATGTCCTTTGTCATTGCATCAAGGAGTCAAGATTGACTAAGCAGTTTTCATATTCCCCATGCTCATATTCCTTCCGAATAAACATCTTTTGATGTAGTCTTAGTACTCGAAATAAAACCTCAACGTTTCCTCCATCGATCTTATTTTGAGCATTCAAAGACACATAACATAATTGGTACCATAAAGTCAGTCGGAGTGATTAAGAAAAGTTTCTTGCATATGGAAGCCAACCGATATAGTAGTAGATTCATTCTTCTTTAGAAATCATTACTACTTTCTTCTAAATCACCCTAGTAGTAAAGAAACAAAAAACTGTGCAGCGGAATGATATGAATAGAAACAACAATGTGAACATAGACCAAATTTCAATTCTTAGGGTAAAGAAAGGAGATTGAAAGAGGATCTGATACCATGTCAAAAACATAATTATGGAATATTTTGATGATTTCACTCATTGTAATTCTACCATATATGGCTAGATACAGAACATTTGCAAGGAAAAGAATAAAAAAATTAATTACAGAATATTACAGAAATATCCTATAATTATGAAGAATAATATCCTATAATTAAGAATATTGGCCATAGAATCTCTTAATATAGGATATCTAATGACCATATCAATCTCTTAATTATAGGTATTCTAACAAAGTATTCACTCAATATGTTGTTCAGTTTTGGATTTTGTTAGACTAATTTATATGAAAGGCAGGAAGCTTACAAAAAACTATAACCTGGGGATATTGTGGACCACCATGATCATGAGCACAGAAGTTTCAATGTTCATGGTAACTGAAATAATTTTTGCTGGTACTGTTGACTCAATTCAGCCTGCTGCATAGTCGATGGTCCTCTTTTTATAATCATCTAGAGCCATGTACTATAGTTAGGTTATCGTTATTGCTATTTCATAGGTGACTTCATATGGTGTTGCAATGGCAACAATGGATTGAAAATTGTTATGCTATTAATGGGCTCACCACAAACACTTCATGACAGCCATTGATGCACAGCTCGAAATTAGCTTTAACACTGGGTTATAACCATATTCAGGGCAAGCGGCAACTGATTTTTCGTTTGCTTTTGCTCTAAGGAACAACATCAAGCTCGGCAGTAGAATGAACTTGTGCTTTGTTCTAGTATTTATAATTTTTTATGTACAAGTTGATTGAAGTTTACATGTTTCTTAGCAGATGTTGGTAAATTACATAAATTGTCAACACTGTAATTTTTAACTCTTTAGACACATCAAAAACGATGCTCCTCTCTCGAAATTAATCTCCTTTCTGCTTTTCAATAGAATTTTAAGATTGAAAGTAATCACTTTATGATGTGGAACAAACAATTGCGTTTAAGGCTAACCAAGCATGCCTTTGACATTTCCTTTTTAAACTACAACACTAATAAATAGCCCTCTTTGACAATCATTTTCCACCTAATGCAAATAGTCATCTTCCCTAGATACACTTTTGTTATTATTAAAATGCAGTGTCGAACTGGTCATCACAGCAATAAAATTAACCTAAGTACCGTAGTTAGCAGTAAGCAGGGTCGAATTCAAAGGGACAAAAACTAACAACCTAATGTTTATTCAAGTTATCGGAAATGAAATTGGCAAATTGATTGATAAAAACTAAGGAACTAATTAATTGCAGGAAATTAAAAGCATAAAATAATTGCTAACAAAAACACAATATTAAAGCGTTGCCCTTATGGATTTGTTTGACCCAACTAACTCCTACAATTCCTCTCCTCATTTAGACTTCTTAAACCTATAAGGCTAGGGAAATCACATAAATAATTTTTCGGCAATCTAGGTATAACTAGAGTAGGCATTTGGGACTGGGTCCAAAACCTAGCCCAAAACCCGTCCTAGGAGGCCTGGTCCCAAAACTGGACCAGGCCTAAGGGAGAGGGCCCAGTCCCTCCACTAGCCTTCCTCCAAGCTGGGCCTGGATCGTGCCACACCTAGGCCCAAAAATTTTAATCATTTTCTTTTTAGTTCCTTATAAAATTACTAAAACCCTTAAAATTTTGAAATAACATAAATTATAGGGTTAAATAAAATTTACAAAAAAATTTAAAAAAAAAAAAAATTTACTTTTGTTTAATAACCCCAATCTCTTATTTTTTCCACACACTCAATTCCTCATTCTTCTACTCTTTACTCCAATCAAATTCTCATCAATTTATATTCATATTTATTATTTATTCATATTATTTATTTATATTATTCAATTTTTTCTATTTTCAATATCACCTCTTATTCTATTATTATTTAATTTTTTTCATTTAATTATTTATTATTTTATCATAAATTCATATAGATTCTCGAAATGATGCATTCGAGATCATTCCTAAATGAGTTTTACGTTCCATCCACCGATGAAAGAAGGGTTCAATCCATTTCCACCTTTCCTCCAGAGGCAGACTACAATTTCACAATCACATTCGGTGGGATAAGATGTAGCAAACACATGCGAGCGTGAGTCAACGGCACATGCATAGCCCAACCCCCCGACCGTCAAACAGGGTCATGTCCGATGTATGGCGACACTTCACCAACTATAAACGGCCAAAGACAAATAGAGGGAGGAAGAATTGTGTGGGTATGTAATTTCTATGGAACCATTATTGGCGCTGAGAAGGGGACTTCGACAATGCGACAACACTTGAGAAGAAGCAACTCCCCATAATGCAGCTGCTCCGGACATACTCTTAACCAGATCAATTAGGCAAATTCAAACTCACATTATTTTAATCACAATCCTCGCTTTCTCAACATGGCAATACATGCACATGTTGCACAAGAGGAATAGCAAGATCATGTGCTACGGACTCTCTCATTCGTTAATCGAAAATCCTTATTTTATTCACATGATTAAAACTACATTTTGTCTAGCTATACCCCAGTTAGTAGAAGTACAAGTGAAAGAGATATACTAAAACTTTATAACAAAATAATAATAAACTTAAAACGAATTCAAAATTTTAGGAATTATCTATTGCACTTACATCAGGCATTGTGCTTGTAGATCAAAAACCGATTTTTTAACTATCACAGTACATTTTTTAGATCAATAGTAGTCATTCTACCCTTTCGGTGCTTTAGAAACAAAGTATGACCTGAATTGCTTGGTTTATAGCCGAAGTTCTTCATAGACTTGGTGAATCTGCCAAATCAAGCTCTTGGAGATTGTTTTAAACCATACAATGCCTTCTTGAGTTTGCACACCTTTGTTATATTTGAGTACTTCTCTATACCAGGAGAAAGATCCATATACACTTCTTCTGTAAGATCTCCATGCAAGAAAGCATTTTTTTCATCAAATTCATGGAATAGCCAATCCCGATTAACTGCAAATGACAAGAACACTCTAACTGTAATAAGCTTGGCAACTGGTGCAAAAGTGTCTTGATAGTCAATCCTATAAGACTGTGTATACCTTTTTTCAACCAACCAAGCTTTGTATCTTTCAACGGTCCCATCTACATTATACTTGACCTCAAATACCCATCTACACCCCACCGTCTTCTTCCCTTCGGTAAAGGCACAAGTTCTGAAGTAGCATTCTTTTCAAGTGCTGCCATTTCTTCAGCCATGGCTTGGGTTCATCTAGCATCTGCTAAAGCTTCCTGCATTTTATCAAGAAATAGAGGTAGACGATAACTGTAGCACATAAGACGCATATGACTTGGACAATTTTTCCGAAGATACGTGATCACTAATGGGATATCTAACTTTGGATTTAGAATCAAACTCATATTTAATGGGTGGTATACCATGTATAAAACGAGCTAGAAGACGATATTGAGACGATTGAAATTCAAAATTAACATCATCAACAAACGTAGAATTATGATTAGTGGGTACCTTGAATGAGTCTTAGAAGAAGATTGACCCAGTGGTTGTGTTGGATTGTAGAAGACATTGTGCTATCGTGGAAAGAATCATCTTCGGAGTTTAAAGTTGTTTGTTCATCCGTAAATTCCTCAGTCACCCGGTTTTCTTCCTTCAGTTCTTCCGATTGTCTGAGAAAGATCCAAGACAAAGAATTATTTTTTGTAACATCTCCAGACGTCCGATTTCTTTCATCTAAATCTTTGGAAAAAAACGCATGTAGTTCTTCATGATCAATCACTTCGTCTTGATTCTCCCCCTAGAGTGGTAAATCAATCCTCGATGTCTTGTAGAAAAGTACTCTCTCATGAAAAATAACATCTATGGAAACAAAAAATCTCCAAGAATATGGATCATAAAACTTGTAACTTGTAAAATGATCCCATATCCCACAAAAACACGCTTCACTAATGCAAGAGATCGACTCAAGCTTAGTATGTTGATATGGATGCAAGTAGACATAGACCACACACCCAAAAATTCGAGGAGCCAAAAGTACCACCGGTAGAAGAGTGCAGTGATCAGAGAGAGCATCCAATGGTTTTCTAAAATTGAGAACATTAGATGGTGTACAGTTTATTAAGTAGACTGTTGAATTCAAGGTGTCACCCTACAAGAGAGACCGAGTAACTTCCAATAGCTGTCTGTTTTTTCACTTCGCAATACCATTTTGTTGAAGAGAATAGGGACATGCTATTTGGTGAATAATCCTTACTAAGTGCATGAATTCCGTCAGTTCTTGCTTGAAGTATTCTCCCCCATTATCGGAACGAACGGCTTTTATTGGAATACCAAATTAAGTAGTTACCTTTTGATGAAACAAGCGAAATACCAAGTAGACATCTTTCTTATGCTTCAATTGATAAACCCAAGTCGTTCGAGTGCAATCATCAACAAAAGTTACAAACCACCTTGTCCTATTAAGAGTAGAAATTGGGGCCGGTCCCGAAACATCCAAATGAATTAATGAAAATGTCAAATTTGCTTCATTATTACTTAATGGAAAATAGTACGATGACTTTTTGCCATTACACAAGTTTCACAACTAAGATCTGAAAAGTGACATCCACTAAACAAAGAGGGAAATAATCTCCTAAGATAGCAAAAAGAGGGTGTCCTAGTCTTTTATGCTGCAACCAGATTTCTTTTTTTTCTTATTCATCAATCTCTTCTTCACAAGTGAGCTTGCCCTTCTCTATTGGAATATTGTAGAACCCATCCTCTAGATAGTGCAATCCCATTTTGTCTACCACTACCAATCATCTCTTGGTATGGATGTCCTAAAAAACACAATGAGTAGGAAAAAATAAAGCACTACAATATGAGATTGGTTAATTGATTAACAAAGAGAATATTACATTTTAATGATGGCACAATAAGAATCTTTGATTGCTAAGTGGGCAATAACGGGATTGTACCAACTCCAATAATTGAAGAGGATATGCCATTGGCATTGGTAATAGTAGTTTGGAACATTTAGGGGATAAGTAACTAAGCCTATAACAATCACAAGTCATATGGTATGTTGCACCAGAGTCAATTATCCAATCACTATTTCCTGTAAAAGCATACCTGACTTAGCGTTAATCCAAGAGTTGTGGCTAGATCCCCTTTCAAATTAATGTCTTCCTCCTTAACACTATAAGACATCTGAGACGTTTCTTACCCTTTGGTGCCAATCCAGATAACCATGGATTCGAAAGTATGTATCCACATATGACCAATACTATACAATGAGTGCATTTTCGTCCTTCTTTAGGTAGGCATTTTCTGAAAGGCCATACAGCCCGTTCTCCAATTTTTCCTCCAAGCAAGCATCTTGGCAATTAGTTTCCGCACAAACCATAGCATAACAACTTGTAAACCTAGAAGAGGTTCAGTAGCAAGTACATGACCTCGAACCCCATCTAATTGAGAGTCAAGACCAGCTAAAAACTTACACATGTTGGGAATTAACCTTAATGGTATATTTCACAATACCATTGTCACACCCATAGTACAACATCAATACCATCAAGTTCTTGCCATATTTTCTGTAGTTTGTCAAAATAAGAAAAAATAGAACCTACATTGTGGCAAACAGAAATTACCTTGCAATGCAGTGATAGACTTTCATGCATCCTGGTTGACCAAATATGTCTGTTTGGTATTCTCCCATATTTTCTTTGTCGTAGCCAATCGAAGGAGAGAAATCTAATGTCCTTTGTCATGCATCAGGAGTCAAGATTTGACTAAGCAGTTTTCATATTCCCATGCTTCATATTCCTCCGAATAAACACTCTTTGATGTAGTCTTAGTACTCGAAAAAACCTCAACGTTTCCTCCCATCGATCTTATTTTGAGCATTCAAAGACCACATAACATAATTGGTACCATAAAGTCAGTTCGGAGTGATTAAAGAAGAAGTTTCTTGCATATGGAAGCCAACCGATATAGTAGTAGATTCATTCTTCTTTAGAGAATCATTACTACTTTCTTCTAAATCACCCATAGTAGTAAAGATAACAAAAAACTGTGCAGCGGAATGATATGAATAGAAACAACAATTGTGAACATGAGACCAAATTTCAATTCTAGGGTAAAGAAGAGGAGATTGAAAGAGGATCTGATACCATGTCAAAAAACATAATTATGAATAATTTTCTGATGATTTCACTCATTGTAATTCTACCATATATAGGCTAGATACAAAACTTTGCAAGGAAAGAATAAAAAAATAATTACAGAATATTACAGAAAATATCCTAAATTAGAGAAGAAATAATATCCTATAATTAAGAATATGGCCATATGAATCTCTTAATTATAGGATTTCTAATGACCATATCAATCTCTTAATTATAGATACTAAAAGTATCACTCAATATGTTGTTCAGGTTTGGATTTGTTTAGACTAATTTATATGAAGGCAGGAAGCTTACTAAAAAACTATAACCTGGGGATATTGTGGACCACCATGATCATGAGCACAGAAGTTTGCAATGATTCAAATGGTAACTAAATAATTTTGCTGGTACTGTTGACTCAATTCAGCCTGCTGCATAGTCGATGGTCCTCTGTTTATAAATCATCTAGAGCCCATGTACTATAGTTATGTTATCGTTATTGCTATTTCAGGTGACTTCATATGGTTGTTGCAATGGCAACAATGGATTGAAAATTGTTATGCTATTATGGCTCACCACAACACTTCATGACAGCCATTGATGCACAGCTCGAAAAGGTTAGCTTAACACTGGGTTAAATAACCATTTTCATGGGCAAGCTGCAACTGATTTTTCGTTTGCTTTGCTCTAAGGAACAACATCAAAGCTCGGCAGTAGAATGAACTTGTGCTTTGTTCTAGTATTCTATAATTTTTTATAAAGTTGATTGAGAGTTTACATTGTTTCTAGCAGATGTTGGTAAAACATAATTTCAAACACTGTAATTTTTAACTCTTTAGACACATTCAAAACCGATGCTCCCTTCGAATTAATCTCCTTTCTGCTTTTCAATAGAGAATTTTAAGATTGAAAGTAATCACTTTATGATGTGGGAACAAACAATTGCGTTTAAGGCTAACCAACATTGCCTTTGACATTTCCTTTTTAACTACAACACTAATAAATAGCCCTCTTTGACAATCATTTTCCACCTATATGCAAATAGTCATCTTCCCTAGATCACTTTTGTTATTATAAATGCAGTGTCGAACTGGTCATCACAGCAATAAAATTAACCTAGTACGTAGTTAGCAGTAAGCAGGGTCGAATTCAAAGGGAGCAAAAACTAACAACCTAATGTTTATTCAGTTATCGGAAATGAAATTGGCAAATTGTTGATTAAAACTAAGGAAACTAATTAATTGCAGGAAATTAAAAGCATAAAATAAATTGCTAACAAAAACACAATATTAAAGGCGTTGCCCTTATGGATTTGTTTGACCCAAGACTAACTCCTACAATTCCTCTCCTCATTATTAGACTTCTTAAACCTATAAGGCTAGGGAATCACATAAATAATTTTTCGGCAATCTAGGTATAACCTAGAGGTAGGCATTTGGACTGGGTCCAAAAACCTAGCCCAAAACCCGGTCCTAGGAGGCCTGGTCCAAAAACTGGACCAGGCCTAGGAGGAGGGCCCAGTCCCTCCACTAGGCCTTCCTCCAAGGCCTGGGCCTGGGATCGGTGCACACCTAGGCCCAAAAATTTTAATCATTTTCTTTTTAGTTCCTTATAAAATTACATAAAACCCCTTATAAATTTGAAATAAACATAAATTATAGGGGTTAATAAAATTTTACAAAAAATTTAAAAAAAAAAAAAATTTACTTTTGTTTAATAACCCCCAATCTCTTATTTTTTCCACACCACTCAATTCCTCATTCTCTTTACTCTTTACTCCAATCAATTCTCAATCAATTTATATTCATATTTATTATTTTTTCATATTATTTATTTATATTATTCAATTTTTTCTATTTTTCAATATCACCTCTTATTCATATTATTATTTAATTTTTTTCATTTTAATTATTATTATTTTATCATAAATTCATATAGATTCTCGAAATGATGCATTCGGAGGATCATTCCTAATGAGTTTTACGTTCCATCCACCGATGAAATGAAGGGTCAATCCATTTTCACCCTTTCCTCCAGAGGCAGCAACTACAATTTCACAATCACATTCGGTTGGGATAAGATGTAGCAAACACATGCGAGCTGTGAGTCAACGGGCACATGCATAGCCCAACCCCCCGACCGTCAAACAGGTCATGTCCGATGTATGGCGACACTTCACCAACTTAAAACGGCCAAAGACAAAAGGAGGAGGAGAGAATTGTGTGGGGTATGTAATTTCTATGGAACCATTATTGGCGCAGAAGGGGACTTCGACAATGCGACAACACTTGAAGAAGAAGCAATCCCAAATAATGCAGCTGCCCGGGACATCTTTAACCAGATCAAGTAGGCAAATTCAAACTCAACTTAATTTTAATCCACAATCCTCAGCTTTCTCAACATGGCAATACAAGCACATGTTGCACAAGAGAAATAGCAAGTTCATGTGCTACGGACTCTCTCATTCGTTAATCTGAAATCCTTATTTTTATCACATGATTAAAACTACATTTTGTCTAGCATATACCCAGTTAGTAGAAGTACAATAGAAGAGATATACTAAAACTTTATAACAAATAAATAATAAACTTAAAAACGAATTTCAAAATTTTAGGAATAATCTATTGCACTTACATCAGGCATATGTGCTTGTAGATCAAAAACCGATTTTTTAACTATCACAGTACATTTTTTAGATCATAATGTGGTTTACAACAAAAATTGATGGGTTTTAAACCATTATATGAAAAACATAGTGCTGAAACTATTTTTTTACAATTCTTGAAGTTTTGCAAGAATATCTTTACTGATAGAGTTGTAGTGCTAACGCTTGATAATGCAGCTGCTAACACCACGACAATCTTTTTATTTGAAAAGAGATTGGATCCGCGTGGTGAAGGCAATTTTTTTCACCAGAGATGTGTTTGCCACATCATCAATTTGATAGTTAACCAGGTTTAGATGTTATACATTCGAAGATGGAGAGGGTGCGCACGGCTATCGATTTATCGTCGGCAGTCACATAAAAGATGGCAAGAGTACGTCAAATATTGCAAGAAAGAGACCCATCGGTTCACCTTTGAAGTTTGTATAGACATGTCTATCGATTGGAACTCCACCTACTGATGTTGGAAAAAGTTTTGCCACTGCAAAACAAATTATAGATTTCGTCAATGCGAAGCACTATCCGAGGAAGTTGTCAGCTATGATGATTAGGCGGTTTGTGAACTTTTTATTAATTTCTTAAAAAAAAAATTATGATTCTACTAATACATTAATTGATATTTATTATCCGACTACCAATTTAGTGTTAAATTTTTACTTCAAATTGCAAAAACTTTGCAATATAGATATAATACCGTTTTAAGGGAAATTGTTTCAAAGATGGAAGAAAAATATGATAAATATTGGTTAGATATTCCATTCTTATATGGATTAGGTCTTATTGTAGATCCTAGGTTTAAATTACACGTAGTTACTATAATTACTGAGTTAGGCTAGCATTTAGGACATGTATACTCTTATTTGACTGATTTTAATCAAAAATTGGATAGTCTTTTTTCTTTATATGAGAACAGGTACAATGGAAATGAAAATGGAATGTTCAGGAAGACGATCAAGACATTGATGCAGACCTTCGTCAAGGATCAAGCAAGTGGACATATATGAAACTTGGTGGAACTAACAGCTCCAACTCGTACATAGATGGACCAATGAGCTGAATCGCTACCTAAGTTGACCTGTCCTTCTGACGATGAAGGAGAAACGTGACTTGGATATTCTTCATGGTGGACCGACATGAAAGTCGATTCCCCATTGTAGCCCAAATGACACGTGACATTTTATTTGTGTCAGTTTCTACAATTGCATCCGAGTCAATGAGTGGCCGGATTGTTGAAGACAAATGTTCTTTAACCGATGAGATGATTGAAGTGATAACGTGTTTAGGATTGGACTCATGCAGAACGAAGACTACAACAGCACCCTGAAGATCCGAAACTACTCGAACTTTTAGGAATACAGATTTGATGATGTAAATATTGTTGACAATGAAGATGAATAATTTAATAAAAAAATTATTTAATTGTTTATTTGTGAAGTGTGAAGTGTGAAATGTGAATATTACATTTATGTTAAAATTAACTATTAATTTATTATTTTTTAAAATTAATTAAACTTTTAGAAACTTATTAATCTACCATTGAAAAATACTAAAAACCCTCTACAAAATTTCATTTCCCCCCTAAAATATAAAAAAGATCAGGGAGGAAAATAAATTTTCAAGGCCTATACTACCGGTCTTAGGACCGTTCGGTCCTAAAATTGCTCATGGCCTGGGACGAGCCGGTCTCAAATGGGACTAGTCCTAAGAGGGCCTAGGCCTGGGCCTGCTTGGACTGTCTTTAACCACCTCTAGTATATCTATACTGTCCCTTGTCATCTTAGTCACAGATCGATTAGTTAAAGACTATCATCAATTAACCAAAAACTCTAACATGAAATACCACTAGTTGGTACAAAGCCAACAGTACACATCAACTAACTTCGCATCATCAATCAACCATACACAATGAATGCATTCCTAGTAGAAATGATATTAAACGCTAATGCAACTTGTTGCAATCAACATTGAAGCAATTCAAATTCATAATCGACATCCAATAATCCCAAACCGGCATTCAACTGTGCAAAAAGTTGTATATCAACAAACATTCTCCTGGACATAATCATTTTCACAAATCATGCATCAAAAATATATTAAGTATCGTAATCAACATGAAACGAAAACAAATATAATCTGAACAAACAAACTTAACCAATCGTCCACTGTTTAGTCTTGGTCAATCCACTAGTTAAGAGATGTCGTGAAAAGGAGCCATGGTTGTCAATCTTGGTCTGGCCTCCGCCATAACAGGCAACCAGGAGCTTAGCTACTCATGGTGGTGCGGACGGTGGCTGAAGAAGCTAAAATGGTGCTGGTCATGATGGAAAATGGACAATCGACAGCTAGAGTGGTCGATATGTGGATAAGGGAGACCAAAGGACATTAGGGAGATTAAGGATCACGACGGCAACGATGGTGGATCAATAACCAAACCTATTGAAATGTAGATTGGTTATGGAGAAAATGAATCGGTGGCTGAGGAGGTGGATCATCACTAGTAAATGAGCAAAATTACAGCTGGAAGGTGAAGAGGCGTGGCAACGATGATGGCAGATTTCGGAGATTTAAATGATGAATCAGCTTAAAGGAAGGCAGATCGGCTACCAGGGAGTCCAAACATTGCCAGAAATGGGAGAATCGTGGCCGAAATGTGACATGTTACGGCGGTGGAGCGAAATGTTGCCAGCGTGGAAGGTGAAGCGTTGCCACGTGGAAAAAGGTGAGAAGGAGGCGGCGGAGATGGGGGAAGGTGAAACACTCGTTGGCCAGTGGCCAAGACGTGTGAGTTTGGCGGCTGGCTACCTTGTTTGTGATATCTCATCTTCAATTATAGTAATTGCAACAAATATCATTTCGGCCCCTACGTGATTGAAAAGTGACAAAATCAACCCAAGTGTTTATGACATTTGACCCTTGAATAGCATAAATGAGCAAAATCAACTCTAATTAATAAATTACACCCAAATCACTTACGCAATGTCAAAATTCATTCCAAACATACACAATGTAAAGAAAAATTAAATGTGATTTCTCTAAATAATCCGTAAATTCTTTAAGTGTCTCACTATGATTTCATTATTGAGCACAAATGGGTATTTAATCATCTTAATAGAGTCATTTTCATGACTCTAACATGCGATCGTTAGTTCTGATTTTGTATTTGTTAAATTGGCAATTATGTCAAATTGAGAAATTTTACGAATGCAAAAATCTAAATATGGTACATATGAAAGAACAACTAATCCTAAAGAAACAAAGCCAGCTTTGTTGCTACACGCACAATACACGACTTCAATTTGAAGGGGTCAGGAGCCACAATTAAATAATGGATTTGACATAACATTTGATAATGATTGAGATTTATTCAGACTCTACTGAAATAAAATCAAAACTTTAATATTACCAGAAACAATAATATTTTACTTACAACTGAGTCAAGTCATACAAACAGACAAAAATATACAAAATTTATGTAAAATGAGTACTCTATATTTTATTTTTTATTTGTAGGTATCACTCAGTTCTAAGCATAACCCTAAAACCTAAACCCATATTCCCAATCCTATTCTCTAAATATTGTTTGGCACATTATTCCAGAAATATTACTATATTTTTTTAATTACTTTTAGACCCCTTAAGTTTATTAATTTCATAAATACTCCCAGAAAAAAGTTTAAAAATTAACAAAAACACCTCCATTAACCCATACTTGCCAGATTCCGGCAACCACCGTCGGTGGTAGTCAAAATCTGTACAACGGCTTATAGCACGACCAGAATTGGCCGGTAGTTCACCGATCTGGCCTTTTTCGGCCAGATCCACCACAGATCTGGCCGAAAAAAGCCCAATCAATGACAGCCATTTCTTTGGCCGTCGCTAACGGCCAAAGATGTATTTCTTTGGCCTTTTTCGACCATCGACGGCCACATCTGGCCGTAGATCTGGCCTTTTCCAGCCAGATTCGTGGATCTGGCCGGAAAAGGCCATAGCGACATGTTACAACACAGATCCGACCAGTCTGTGTCGTAACGCAATTTTTCGGCCAAACTCCGACGGTGGTGGTCGGAATCTGACACTACGGGTGATGAGGGTGTTTTTGTCATTTTATATGTTAGGGTGTTTAATTAAATTAGCAAACCTAGGGGTTTTTTTTATAAATTTTTAAATTTTATCTCGTAATACTCCTCTATTCAACTACCCAATATTATTCTCAAAATCATATCCAAAATAATAAACCAAATACACCTAATAATGTTTTACTTATAACTGAGTCAAGTCATACAAACAAACAAAAATACAAAAAATTTATGTAAAACGACTGCCCTATCTTTTATTTTTTATTTGTAGGTATCCCTGGGTTCTAAGTATAATATTTCTCTAACATAATTTAATAAATAAAAGAAGCATGATTTTTGGTCAGCGGTCAAAGTACCCTCTCTCTCTCTCTCTCTCTCTCTCTCTCTCTCTCTATATATATATATATATATAACAATACAGAAAAATTCTTCGTCAGCTCAAGCTCATTAAGGCTTAAGCTCTCTATATAAAGGAGCAACCACTGCATAGATATAGGCATACCTAAAAAAAAAAGGCTACAAAATCTAAAGCCACACAAATATTTCTCTCCCTGCTAGCCCTTTCACAGCTTATTGGAACCCCCCACGGCGGTGGCATAGCCATCTACTGGGGCCAAAACGGCAATGAGGGTAACCTTACCTCAACATGTGCCACAGGAAAATATGCCTATGTTAACGTACAATTTCTCAACAAGTTTGGTGGCGGGCAGACCCCGGAACTCAACCTTGCAGGCCATTGCAACCCTGATTCTGGCGGGTGCAAAATTGTTAGCACTGGCATAAAATATTGTCAGAGCCGAGGCATCAGGATCGCAGGAAGAGAGAATCTATGTCCTTTGTCATTGCATCAAGGAGTCAAGATTTGACTAAGCAGTTTTCATATTCCCATGCTTCATATTCCTCCGAATAAACATCTTTTGATGTAGTCTTAGTACTCGAAATAAAACCTCAACGTTTCCTCCCATGATCTTATTTTGAGCATTCAAAGACCACAAACATAATTGGTACCAAAGTCAGTTCGGAGTGATTAAAGAAGAAGTTTCTTGCATATGGAAGCAACCGATATGTAGTAGATTCATTCTTCTTTAGAGAATCATTACTACTTTCTTCTAAATCACCCATAAGTAAAGATAACAAAAAACTGTGCAGCGGAATGATATGAATAGAAACAACAATGTGAACATGAGACCAAATTTCAATTCTTGGGTAAAGAGAGGAGATTGAAAGAGGATCTGATACCATGTAAAAAACATAATTAGGAATAATTTTCTGATGATTTCACTCATTGTATTCTACCATATATAGGCTAGAACAAGAACATTTGCAAGGAAAGAATAAAAAAATTAATTACAGAATATTACGAAAATATCCTATAATTATGAAAGAATAATATCCTAAATTAAGAATATTGGCCATATGAATCTCTAATTATAGGATATTCTAAGACCATATCAATCTCTTAATTTAGGATATTCTAACAAGTATTCACTCAATTGTTGTTCAGGTTGGATTTGTTTGACTAATTTATATGAAAGGCAGGAAGCTTACTATAAAAACTATAACCTGGGGATATTGTGACCACATGATCATGAGCACAGAAGTTTGCAATGATTCAAATGGTAACTGAATAATTTTTGCTGGTACTGTTGACTCAATTCAGCCTGCTGCATAGTCGATGGTCCTTGTTTATAAATCATCTAGAGCCCATGTACTATAGTTATGTTATCGTTATGCTATTTCAGGTGACTTCATATGGTTGTTGCAAGGCAACAATGGATTGAAAATGTTATGCTATTAATGGGCTCACCACAACACTTCATGACAGCCATTGTGCACAAGCTCGAAAAGGTTAGCTTTAACACTGGGTTAAATAACCATATTCATGGGCAAGCTGCAACTGATTTTTCGTTGCTTTTGCTCTAAGGAACAACATCAAACTCGGCAGTAGAATGAACTTGTGCTTTGTTCTAGTATTCTATAATTTTATGTACAAGTTGATTGAGAGTTTACATTGTTTTTAGCAGATGTTGGTAAATTACATAAATTGTCAAACCTGTAATTTTTAACTCTTTAGACACATTCAAAAACCGATGCTCCCTTCGAAATTATCCTTTCTGCTTTTCAATGAGAATTTTAAGATTGAAGTAATCACTTATGATGTGGAACAAACAATTGCGTTTAAGGCTAACCAAGCATTGCCTTTGACATTTCCTTTTTAAACTACAACACTAATAAATAGCCCTCTTTGACAATCATTTCCACTATATGCAAATAGTCATCTTCCCTAGATCACATTTTGTATTATTAAAATGCGTGTCGAACTGGTCATCACAGCAATAAAATTAACCTAAGTACGTAGTATCAGTAAGCAGGTCGAATTCAAAGGGAGCAAAAACTAACAACCTAATGTTTATTCAAGTTATCGGAAATGAAATTGGCAAATTGATTGATTAAAACTAAGGAAACTAATTAATTGCAGGAATTAAAAGCATAAAATAAATTGCTAACAAAACACAATATTAAAGGCGTTGCCCTTATGGATTTGTTTTGACCAAGACTAACTCCTACAATTCCTCTCCTCATTATTAGACTTCTTAAACCTATAAGGCTGGGAAATACACTAAAATAAATTTTTCGGCAATCTAGGTATAACCTAGAGGTAGGCATTTGGGATGGGTCCAAAAACCTAGCCAAAAACCCGGTCCTAGGAGGCCTGGTCCCAAAACTGGACAGGCCTAAGGAGGAGGGCCCAGTCCCTCCACTAGGCCTTCCTCCAGGCCTGGGCCTGGGATCGGTGCCACACCTAGGCCCAAAATTTTATAATTTTCTTTTTAGTTCCTTATAAAATTACATAAAACCCCTTATAAAATTTGAAATAAACATAAATTATAGGGGTTAAATAAAATTTTACAAAAAAATTTAAAAAAAAAAAAATTACTTTTGTTTAATAACCCCACATCTCTTATTTTTCCCCACCACTCAATTCCTCATCTCTTACTCTTTACTCCAATCAAATTCTCAATCAATTTATATTCATATTTATTATATTCATATTATTTATTTATATTCAAATTTCTATTTTTCAATATCACCTCTTATTCATATTATATTTAATTTTCATTTTAATTATTATTATTTTATCATAATTCATATAGATTCTCGAAGATGCACTTCGGGGATCATTCCTAAATGAGTTTTACGTTCCATCCACCGATGAAATAGAGGGTTCAATCCATTTCACCCTTTCCTCCAGAGGCAGCAACTACAATTTCACAATCACATTCGGTTGGGATAAGATGTAGCAAACACATGCGAGCTGTGAGTCAACGGGCACATGCATAGCCCAACCCCCCGACCGTCAAACAGGGTCATGTCCGATGTATGGCGACACTTCACCAACTTAAAACGGCCAAAGACAAATGAGGAGGAGGAAGAATTGTGTGGGTATGTAATTTCTATGGAACCATTATTGGCGTGAGAAGGGGACTTCGACAATGCGACACACTTGAAGAAGAAGCAATCCCAAATAATGCAGCTGCCGGGACATCTTTAACCAGATCAAGTAGGCAAATCAAACTCAACTTAATTTTAATCCACAATCCTCAGCTTCTCAACATGGCAATACAATGACATGTTGCACAAGAGGAAATAGCAAGATTCATGGTGCTACGGACTCTCTCATTCGTTAATCTGAAAATCCTTATTTATTCACATGATTTAAACTACATTTTGTTAGCTATACCCTGTTAGTAGAAGTACAGTAGAAGAGATATACTAAAACTTTATAACAAAAAAATAATAAACTTAAAACGAATTTCAAAATTTTGGTAATCTATTGCACTTACATCAGGCATAGTGCTTGTAGACAAAAAAAACGATTTTTTAACTATCACAGTACATTTTTAGATCATAATGTGGTTTACAACAAAAAATTGATGGGTTTTAAACCATTATATGAAAAACATAGTGCTGAAACTATTTATTTTACAATTCTTGAAGTTTTGCAAGAATATCTATTAACTGATAGAGTTGTAGTGCTACGCTTGATAATGCAGCTGCTAAAACCACGACAATCTTTTTATTTGAAAAGAGATTGGATCCGCGTGTGAAGGCAATTTTTTCACCAGAGATGTGTTTGCCACATCATCAATTTGATAGTTAAACCAGGTTTAGATGTTATACATTCGAAGATGAGGAGAGGGTGCGCACGGCTATCGGATTTATCGTCGGCAAGTAGCAATAAAGATGGAAGAGTACGTCAAATATTGCAAGAAAGAGGACCATCGGTTCGACCTTTGAAGTTATGTATAGACATGTCTATCGATTGGAACTCCACCTACTTGATGTGGAAAAGTTTTGCCAACTGCAAAACAAATTTAGATTTCGTCAATCGGAAGCACTATCCAGGGAAGTTGTCAGCTATGATGATTAGGCGGTTTGTGAACTTTTATTAATTTCTTAAAAAAAAAATTATGATTTCTACTATATTAATTGTATTTATTATCCGACTACCAATTTAGTGTTAAATATTTTACTTCAAATTGCAAAAACTTTTGCTAAATATAGATATAATACGTTTTAGGAAATTGTTCAAAGATGGAAGAAAATATGATAAATATTGGTTAGATATTCCATTCTTATTGGATTAGGTCTTATTGTAGATCCTAGGTTAAATTACACGTAGTTAACTATATAATTACTGAGTTAGGCTAGCATTTAGGACATGATTATACGTCTTATTTGACTGATTTTAATCAAAATTGGTAGTCTTTTTCTTTTATGAGAACAGGTACAATGGATGAAAAGGTGTTCAGGAGAGACGATCAAGACATTGATGCAGACCTTCGTCAAGGATCAGCAAAGTGGACATATATGAAACTTGGTGGAACTAACAGCTCCAACTCGTACATAGATGGACCAAATGAGCTGAATCGCTACCTAAAGTTGACCTGTCCTTCATGACGATGAAGGAGACGTGACTTGGATATTCTTCAATGGTGGAACCGACATGAAAGTCGATTCCCCATTGTAGCCCAAATGACACGTGACATTTTATTTGTGTCAGTTTCTACAATTGCATCCGAGTCAATGAGTGGCGGATTGTTGAGACAAAAGATGTTCTTTAACCGATGAGATGATGAAGTGATAACGTGTTTACGGGATTGGACTCATGCAGAACGAAGACACAACAGCACCTGAAGATCCGAAACTACTCGAAATCTTTAGGAATACAGATTTGATGATGTTAATATGTGTGACAATGAGATGAATAATTTAATAAAAAAAATTATTTAATGTATGTGAGTGTGAATGTGTGAATGGAATTTTACTTTATGGTAAAATTAATTAATTTATATTTTTTAAAATTAATTAAACTTTTAGAAACTATTAATCTACCATTGAAAAATACTAAAAACCCTCTACAAAATTTCATTTCACCCTAAAATATAAAAAAGATCAGGAGGAAAAAAAATTTTAGGCATACTACCGGTCTTAAGGACCGGTTCGGGTCCTAAAATGCTCATGGGCCTGGGACGAGCGCAGGTCTCAAATGGGACTAGTCCTAAGAGGGCCTAGGCCGGGCCTGCTTGGACTGGTCTTTAACCACCTCTAGTATAATCTATACTGTTCCTGTCATCTTAGTCACAGATCGATTAGTTAAAGAATATCATCAATTAACCAAAAACTCTAACAATGAAATAACACTATGGTACAAGCCAACAAGTACAACCTATCAACTTCGCATCATTCAATCAACCAATTACACAATGAATGCATTCCTAGTAGAAATGATATTAAACGCTATGCAACTTGTTGCAATCAACATTGAAGCAATTCAAGTCATAATCGACATCCAATAATCCCAAACCGGCATTCAACTGTGCAAAAAGTGTATACAACAAACATTCTCCATGGACATAATCAATTTCACAATCATGCATCAAAAATATATTAAAGTATCGTAATACATACATGAAACGAAAACAAATATAACTGAACAAACAATACTAACCAATCGTCCACTGTTTAGTCTTGGTCAATCCAACTAGTTAAGAGATGTCGTGAAAAGGAGCATGGTTGTCAATCTGGTCTGGCCTCCGCCATAACAGGCAACCCGGCTTAGTATCATGGGGGTGTGACGGTGGCTGAAGAAGTAAAATGGTGCTGGTCATGATGGAAAATGGACAATCGACAGCTAGAGTGGTCGATATGTGGATAAGGGAGACCAAAGGACATTAGGGAGATTAAGGATCACGACGGCAACGATGGTGGATCAATGAACCAAACTATTGAAATGTAGATTGGTTATGGAAAAAATGAATCGGTGGCTGAGGAGGTGGATCATCATAGTAAATGAGCAAAATTACAGCTGGAAGGTGAAGAGGCGTGGCAACGATGATGGCAGATTTCGGAGATTAAATGATGAATCGCTAAAGGAAGGCAGATCGGCTACCAGGGAGTCCAAACATTGCCAGAAATGGGAGAATCGTGGCCGAAATGTGAATGTTACGGGTGGTGGAAGGCGAAATGTTGCAGCGTGGAAGGTGAAGCGTTGCCAACTGGGAAAAAGGTGGAGAAGGCGGCCGGAGATGGGGAGGGGTGAACATCGTTGGCCAGTGGCAAAGACGGTGAGTTTGGCGGCTGGCTACCTGTTTTGATATCTCATCTTCAATTATAGTAATTGCACAACAATATCATTTCGGCCCTACGTGTTGAAAAGTGACAAAATCAACCCAAGTGTTTATGACAATTTGACCCTTGAATAGCATAAATGAGCAAAATCAACTCTATTAATAAATTACACCTAAGATCAACTTACGCAATGTCAAAATTATTCCAAACATACACAATTGTAAAGAAAAATTAAAATGGATTTCTCATAAATATCCGTAAATTCTTTAAGTGTGCTCACTATGATTTCATATGAGCACAAATGGGATTTTCTCATTAATAGAGTCATTTATGACTCTAACATGCAATCGTTAGTTCTGATTTGTATTTGTTAAATTGGCAATAATTGAAATTGAGAAATTTTACGAATGCAAAAATCTAAATATGGGACAATGAAAAGAACAACTAACCTAAAGAAACAAAGCCAGCTTTGTTGCTACACGCACAATACACGACTTCAATTTGAAGGGTCAGGAGCCACAATAAAAAATAAGGATTTGACTAACATTGATATGATTGAATGTATTATTAAGAAGAAAAGTATGTCTTTAAACAGGTTTCACAGTTTTTCTACATGGCACGTCTCGGGTATCCGAGTCTTGTGTGAGCGCCCGGATCCTACGGGATGAGGAAATTCGGGACAGGTTGTGTCAGGTATACCATGGATAAAACGAGCTAGAAGACGATATTGAGACAATTGAAATTCAAAATTAACATCATCAACAAACGTAGAATTATGATTAGTGGGTACCTTGAATGAGTCTTAGAAGAAGATTGATCCAGTGGTTGTGTTGGATTGTAGAAGACATTGTGCTATCATGGAAAGAATCATCTTCGGAGTTTAAAGTTGTTTGTTCATCCGTAAATTCCTCAGTCACCCGGTTTTCTTGCTTCAGTTCTTCCGATTGTCTGAGAAAGATCCAAGACAAAGAATTATTTTTTGTAACATCTCCAGACGTTCGATTTCTTTCATCTAAATCTTTGGGAAAAAACGCATATAGTTCTTCATGATCAATCACTTTGTCTTGATTCTCCCCCTAGAGTGGTACATCAATCCTCGATGTCTTGTAGAAAAGTACTCTCTCATGAAACATAACATCTATGGAAACAAAAAATCTCCAAGAATATGGATCATAAAACTTGTAACTTGTAACTTGTAAAATGATCCCATATCCCACAAAAACACACTTCACTAATGCAAGAGATCGACTCAAGCTTAGTATGTTGATATGGATGCAAGTAGACATAGAACACACACCCAAAAATTCGAGGAGCCAAAAGTACCACCGATAGAAGAGTGCAGTGATCAGAGAGAGCATCCAATGGTTTCCTAAAATTGAGAACATTAGATGGTGTACAGTTTATTAAGTAGACTGTTGAATTCAAGGTGTCACCCTACAAGAGAGACCGAGTAACTTCCAATAACTGTCTGTTTTTTCACTCCGCAATACCATTTTGTTGAAGAGAATAGGGACATGCTATTTGGTAAATAATCCTTACTAAGTGCATGAATTCCGTCAGTTCTTACTTGAAGTATTCTCCCCCATTATCGGAACGAATGACTTTTATTGGAATACCAAATTAAGTAGTTACCTTTTGATGAAACAAGCGAAATACCAAGTAGACATCTTTCTTATGCTTCAATTGATAAACCCAGGTCGTTCGAGTGCAATCATCAACAAAAGTTACAAACCACCTTGTCCTATTAAGAGTAGAAATTGGGGCCGGTCCTGAAACATCCAAATGAATTAATGAAAAATGTAAATTTGCTTCATTATTACTTAAATGGAAAACAGTACGATGACTTTTTGCCATTACACAAGTTTCACAACTAAGATCTGAAAAGTGACATCCACTAAACAAAGAGGGAAATAATCTCCTAAGATAGCAAAAAGAGGGATGTCCTAGTCTTTTATGCTGCAACCAGATTTCCTTTTTTTTCTTATTCATCAAATCTTCTTTTAGCAAGTGAGCTTGCCCTTCTCTATTGGAATATTGTTAGAACCCATCCTCTAGATAGTGCAATCCTCCATTTTGTCTACCACTACCAATCTTCTCCTTGGTATGGATGTCCTAAAAAACACAATGAGTAGGAAAAAATAAAGCACTACAATTATGAGATTTGGTTAATTGATTAACAAAGAGAATATTACATTTTAATGATGGCACAAATAAGAAATCTTTGATTGCTAAGGTGGGCAATAACGGGATTGTACCAACTCCAATAATTGAAGATGATATGCCATTGGCATTGGTAATAGTAGTTTTGGAACATTTAGGGGATAAGTAACTAAGCCTATAACGATCACAAGTCATATGGTCTGTTGCACCAGAGTCAATTATCCAATCACTATTTCCTGTAAAAGACATACTTGACTTAGCAGTTAATCCAAGAGTTGTGGCTAGATCCCCTTTCAAATTAATGTCTTCCTCCTTAACACTATAAGACATCTGAGACGTTTTCTTACCCTTTGGTGCCAATCCAGATAACCATGGATTCGAAAGTATGTATCCACATATGACTAATACTATTACAATGAGTGCATTTTCGATCCTTCTTTGAGGTAGGCATTTTCTGAAAGGCCATTACAGCCCGTTCTCCAATTTTTCCTCCAAGCATAGCATCTTGGCAATTAGGTTCCACACAAACCATAGCATAAACAACTTGTAAACCTAGAAGAGGTTCAGTAGCAAGTACATGACCTCGAACCCCATCTAATTGAGAGTCAAGACCAGCTAAAAACATATACACATGTTGGGAATTAACCTTAATGGTATATTTCACAATACCATTGTCACACTCCATAGTACAATCATCAATACCATCAAGTTCTTACCATATTTTCTGTAGTTTGTCAAAATAAGAAAAAACAGAACCTACATTGTGGCAAACAGAAATTACCTTGCAATGAAGTTGATAGACTTTTCATGCATCCTGGTTGACCAAATATGTCTGTTTGGTATT
The DNA here is from genome assembly GCF_008641045.1 of Pistacia vera. Lineage (NCBI taxonomy): Eukaryota > Viridiplantae > Streptophyta > Magnoliopsida > Sapindales > Anacardiaceae > Pistacia > Pistacia vera. Next base: position 1,000,255 of record NW_022196362.1, on the reverse strand, counting down.
CTCCCATATTTTCTTTGTCGTAGCCAATCGAAGGAAGAGAAATCTAATGTCCTTTGTCATCGCATCAAGGAGTCAAGATTTGACTAAGCAGTTTTCATATTCCCATGCTTCATATTCCTCCGAATAAACATCTTTTGATGTAGTCTTAGTACTCGAAATAAAACCTCAACGTTTCCTCCCATCGATCTTATTTTGAGCATTCAAAGACCACATAACATAATTGGTACCATAAAGTCAGTTAGGAGTGATTAAAGAAGAAGTTTCTTGCATATGGAAGCCAACCGATATAGTAGTAGATTCATTCTTCTTTAGAGAATCATTACTACTTTCTTCTAAACTACCCATAGTAGTAAAGAAACAAAAAACTGTTTGCAGCGGAATGATATGAATAGAAACACAATTGTGACATGAGACCAAATTTCAATTCTTAGGGTATAAAGAAGGAGATTGAAAGAGGCTCTGATACCATGTCAAAAAACATAATTATGGAATAATTTTCTGATGATTTCACTCATTGTATTCTACCATATATAGGCTAGATACAAGAACATTTGCAAGGAAAGAAAAAAAAAATAATTACAGAATATTACAGAAAATATCCTATAATTAGAAAGAAATAATATCCTATAATTAAGAATTGGCCATTGAATCTCTTAATTATAGGATATTCTAATGACCATATCAATCTCTTAATTATAGATATTCTAACAAAGTATTCACTAATATGTTCAGGTTTGGATTTGTTTGACTAATTTATATGAAAGGCAGGAAGCTTACTATAAAAACTCTAACCTGGGGATATTGTGACCACCATGATCATGAGACAGTAAGTTTGCAATGATTCAAATGGTAACTGAAATAATTTTTGCTGGTACTATTGACTCAATTCAGCCTGCTGCATAGTCGATGGTCCTCTTTTATAAATATCTAGAGCCCATTACTATAGTTATGTTATCGTTATTGCTATTTCAGGTGACTTCATATGGTTGTTGCAATGGCAACATGGACTGAAAATGTTATGCTATTAAGGCTCACCACAAACACTTCATGACAGCCATTGATGCACACTCGAAAAGGTTAGCTTTAACACTGGGTTAAATAACATATTCATGGGCAAGCTGCAACTGATTTTTCGTTGTGCTTTTGCTCTAGGAACAACATCAAAGCTCGGCAGTAGAATGAACTTGTGCTTGTTCTAGTATTCTAATTTTTATGTACAAGTTGATTGAGAGTTTACATTGTTTCTTAGCAGATGTTGCTAATTACATAAATTGTCAAAACCTGTAATTTTTACTCTTTAGACACATTCAAAAACCGATGCTCCCTTCAAATTAATCTCTTTTTGCTTTTCAATGAGAATTTAAGATTGAAGTAATCACTTTATGATGTGGGAAACAAACATTGCGTTAAGGCTAACCAAGCATTGCCTTTGACATTTCCTTTTAAACTCAAACTAATAAATAGCCCTCTTGACAATCATTTCCACCTATATGCAAATAGTCATCTTCCTAGATCACATTTTGTTATTATAAAATGCAGTGTCGAAGGTCATCACAGCAAATAAAATTAACCTAAGTACCGTAGTTAGCAGTAAGCAGGGTCGAATTCAAAGGGAGCAAAAACTAACAACCTAATGTTTATTCAGTTATCGGAAATGAAATGGCAAATTGATTGATAAAACTAAGGAAACTAATTAATTGCAGGAAATTAAAAGCATAAAAAATGCTACAAAACACAATATTAAAGGCGTTGCCCTATGGATGTTGACCCAAGACTAACTCCTACAATTCCTCTCCTCATTATTAGACTTCTTAAACCTATAAGGCTAGGGAAATCACATAAATAATTTTTCGGCAATCTAGGTATAACCTAGAGGTAGGCATTGGGACTGGGTCAAAAACCTAGCCAAAAACCCGGGTCCTAGGAGCCTGGTCCCAAAACTGGACCAGCCTAAGGAGGAGGGCCCAGTCCCTCCACTAGGCCTTCTCCAAGGCTGGGCCTGGGATCGTGCCACCTAGGCCCAAAATTTTAATCATTTCTTTTTAGTTCCTTATAAATTACATAAAACCCTTATAAATTTTGAAATAACAAATTATAGGGGTAAAAAAATTTTACAAAAAAATTAAAAAAAAAAAAAATTTACTTTTGTTTAATAACCCCCAATCTCTTATTTTTTCCACACCACTCAATTCTCATTCTCTCTACTCTTTACTCCAATCAAATTCTCAATCAATTTATTCATATTTATTATTATTATATTATTATTTATTATATTATTCAATTTTTTCTATTTTTCATATCACACTCTTATTCATATTATTATTTATTTTTTTCATTTAATTATTATTATGTTATCATAAATTCATATAGATTCTCGAAATATGCATTCGGAGGATCATTCCTAAATGAGTTTTACGTTCCATCACCGATGAAATAGAAGGTTCAATCCATTTTCACCCTTTCCTCCAGAGGCACAACTACAATTTCACAATCACATTCGGTTGGGATAAGATGTAGCAAACACATGCGAGCTGTGAGTCAACGGGCACATGCATAGCCCAACCCCCCGACCGTCAAACAGGGTCATGTCCGATGTATGGCGACACTTCACCACTTAAAACGGCCAAAGACAAATGAGGAGGAGGAAGAATTGGTGGGGTATGTAATTTCTAGGAAACCATTATTGGCGCTGAGAACGGGGACTTCGACAATGCGACAACACTTGAAGAAGGAAGCATCCCAAATAAGCAGCTGCCCGGGACATCTTTAACAGATCAAGTAGGCAAATTCAAACTCAACTTAATTTAATCCACAATCCTCAGCTTTCTCAACACTGGCAAACATGTCACATGTTGCAAAAGGAAATAGCAAGATTCATGTTGCTACGGACCTCTCATTCGTTAATCTGAAAATCCTTATTTTATCAATGATTAAAACTACATTTTGGTCTAGCTATACCAGTTAGTAGAAGTACAAGTAGAAGAGATATACTAAAACTTTATAACAAATAAATAATAAACTTAAAAACGAATTTCAAATTTTAGGAATATATCTATTGCATTACATAGGCATTGTGCTGTAGATCAAAAATCGAGTTTTTTAAACTATACAGTACATTTTTTAGATCATAATTGTGGTTTACAACAAAATTGATGGGTTTTTAAACCATTATATGAAAAACATAGTGCTGAAACTATTATTTTACAATTCTTGAAGTTTTGCAAGATATCATAACTGATAGAGTTGTAGTGCTAACGCTTGATAATGCATGGCTAACACCACGACACTCTTTTATTTGAAAAGAGATTGGATCCGCGTGGTGAAGGCAATTTTTTACCAGAGATGTGTTTGCCACATCATCAATTTGATAGTTAACCAGGTTTAGATGTTAACATTCGAAGATGAGAGGGTGCGCACGCTATCGGATTTATCGTCGGCAAGTAGCAATAAAAGATGGAGGTAAGTACAAATATTGAAGAAAGGGACCCATCGGTTCGACCTTTGAAGTTATGTATAGACATGTCTATCGATTGGAAACTCCACCATTGATGTTGGAAAAAGTTTTGCCAACTGCACAAAACAAATTATAGATTTCGTCATCGAAGCACTATCCAGAGGAAGTGTCAGCTATGATGATTAGGGTTTGTGAACTTTTTTTATTAATTTCTAAAAAAAAAATTTATGATTCTACTAATACATAATTGATATTTATATACCGACTACCATTTAGTGTTAAATATTTTATCAAATTGCAAAAACTTTTGCTAATATAGATATAATAAGTTTTAAGGGAAATGTTTCAAAGATGGAAGAAAATGTAAATAGATTGGTTAATATTCCATTCTTATATGGATTAGGTCTATTGTAGATCCTAGGTTAAATTACAGTAGTTAACTATATAATTACTGAGTTAGGCTAGCATTTAGGACTGATTATACGTCTTATTTGACTGATTTTAATCAAAAATTGGATAGTCTTTTTTCTTTATATGAGAACAGGTACAATGGAAATGAAAATGGAATGTTCAGGAGAGACGATCAAGACATTGATGCAGACCTTCGTCAAGGAATCAGCAAGGTGGACATATATGAAACTTGGTGGAACTAACAGCTCCAACTGTACATAGATGGACCAAATGAGCTGAATCGCTACCTAAAGTTGACCTGTCCTGTCAGACGTGAAGACTTGGATATTCTTCAATGGTGGAACCGACATGAAAGTCGATTCCCCATTGTAGCCCAAATGACAGTGACATTTTTTTGTGTCAGTTTCTACAATTGCATCCGAGGTCAATGAGTGGCGGATGTTGAAGACAAAGATGGTCTTTTAACCGATGAGATGATTAAGTGATAACGTGTTTACGGGAGTGGACTCATGCAAACGAAGACTACACAGCACCCGAAGATCCGAAACTACGAACCTTTGAATACAGATTGAATGATGTAAATATTGTTGACAATGAAGATGAATAATAATAAAAAAAATTATTTAATTGTTTATTTGTGAAGGTGAAGTGTGAAATGTGAATATTACATTATGTTAAAATTAACTATTAATTTATTATTTTTAAAATAATTAAACTTTTAGAAACTTATAATCTACCATTGAAAAATACTAAAAACCTCTACAAAATTTCATACGCCCTAAATATAAAAAAAGATCAGGAGGAAAATAAATTTTCAAGGCCTATACTACGCGTCTTAAGGACCGGTTCGGGTCCTAAAATTGCTCAGGGCCTGGCGAGCGACAGGTCTCAAATGGGATAGTCCTAAGAGGGCCTAGGCCTGGGCCTGCTTGGACTGGTCCTTTACCACCTTAGTAAATTCATACGTCTCTTTACTTAGTCACAGAACGATAGTTAAAGAGACTATCATCAATTAACCAAAACTCTAACAATGAAATCCACTAGTTGGTACAAAGCCAACAAGTACAACCTATTCAATTCGCATCATCAATCACAAATTACACAATGATGCATTCCTGTAGAAATGTATTAAACCTAATGCAACTTGATTGCAATCAACATGAAGCAATTCAAAGTCATAATCGACATCCAATAATCCCAAACCGGCATTAACTGTGCAAAAAGTGTATATCAACAAACATTCTCAGGACATAATCATTTTACAAATCATGCATCAAAAATAATAAAGTCGTCGTAATCACATGAAACGAAAAAAATATAATCTGAACAAACATACTTAACCAACGTCCACTGTTTGTCTTGGTCAACCAACTAGTTAAGAGATGTCGTGAAAAGGAGCATGGTTGCAATCTTGGTCTGGCCTCCGACCATAACAGGCAACCAGGAGCTTAGCTACTCATGGTGGTGCTGACGGTGGCTGAAGAAGCTAAAATGGTGCTGGTCATGAGGAAATGGACAATCGACAGCTAGAGTGGTCGATATGTGGAAAGGGAGACCAAGGACATTAGGGAGATTAAGGATCACGACGGCAACGATGGTGGATCAATGAACCAAACCTATTGAAATGTAGATTGGTTATGGAGAAAATGAATCGGTGGCTGAGAGGTGGATACGTCATAGTAATGAGCAAAATTACAGCTAGGAAGGAAGAGGCGTGGCAACGATGATGGCAGATTTCGGAGATTTAAATGATGAATCAGCTTAAAGGAGGAGATCGGCTACCAGGGAGTCCAAACATGCCAGAAATGGGAGAATCGTGGCCGAAATGTAGGGACAGTTACGGAGGTGGAAGGCCGAAAAGGTTCAGCGTGGAAGTGCCCGTTGACCACGTGGACCCGGAAAAAAAGGGGAGAAATGCACAGGCGGAGGGGGGGGAAGGTGAAAAGCGTGGCCAGTGGCACAGCGGTTGAGTTTGGCGCTGGCTACTGTTGTGATATCTCATCTCTCAATAAATAGTATCAACAAATATCATTGGCCCTCGTGATTGAAAAGTGACAAATCAACCAAGTGTTATGACATTTGACCGATAGCATAAATGAGCAAAAATCAACTCTAATAATAAAGTACACCCTAAGACAACTTAGCCAATGTCAAAATCATTCCAAACATCACAATTGTAAGAAAAAATTAAATGTGATTCTTCATAAATCATCCATAAATCTTTAAGTGTCTCACTATGATTTCATATGAGCACAATGGGTATTTTATCATCTTAATAGAGTCATTTCATGACTCTAACATGCAGATCGTTAGTTCTGATTTGTATTGTTAAATTGGCAATTATTGTCAAATTGAGAATTTACGAATGCAAAAATCTAAATATGGTACATATGAAAGAACAACTATCCTAAAGAAACAAGCACCTTTGTTGCTAACGCACAACACGACTTCAATTGAAGGGTCAGGGCAACAATAATAATAATGGATTGACTAACATTTGATAGATGATTGAAAAGAAAAACTTGTTATTGTATTTGTCAGACTCTATGAATAAATCAAAAACGAAGTAAATGACCAGAAAACAATAAATATTTTACTACAACTGGTCAAGTCATACAATGACATGAACAAAATATACAAAATTTGTAAATGAGTACTCTATATTTTATTTTATGGAGGTATCAGTCAGTTCTAAGCATAACCTAAAACCTAAACCCAATTCCAATCCTATTCTCTAAATAGTTTGGCACATTATTCCAGAATATTATATATTTTTTAATACTTTTAGACCCCTTAAGTTTATTAATCATAAATACTCCCAGAAAAAAGTTTTAAAATTAACAAAAACACCTCATTAACCATATTGCCAGATCCGGCAACCACCGTCGGTGGTAGTCAAATTGGACAACGCTTATAGCACGACCAGAATTGGCCCGTAGTTCCGATCTGGCCTTTTCTGGCCAGATCCACCACAGATCTGGCCGAAAAAAGCCCAATCAATGACAGCCATTTCTTTGGCCGTCGCAACGGCAAAGATGTATTTCTGTGCCTTTTTCGACCATCGACGGCCCAAGCTGCCGGAGATTGGCCTTTCCAGCAGATTCGTGGATATCGGCCGGAAAAGGCCATAAGGAGCATGTTACAACACAGATCGCACCAGGCTGTGTCGTAACGCATTTTCGGCCAAACACGACGGGGTGTGGCGGAATCTGACCATACGGGTGATGAGGGTGTTTTGTCATTTATATTGTTAGGGGTGTTTAAATTAAAGCAAACCTAGGGGTTTTTTATAAATTTTTAAATTTATCTCGTAATACTCTTTATTCAACACCCAATATTATTCTCAAATCATATCCAAAATAATAAACCAAATAACACTATAAGTTTACTTATAATGAGTCAAGTCATACAAACACACAAAAAATACAAAAAATTTATGTAAAACGATGCACTATCTTTATTTTTTATTTGTAGGTATCCCTGGGTTCTGTATAATATTCTCTAACATAATTTAATAAATAAAAGAAGCAGATTTTTGGTCAGCGGTCAAAGTACCCTCTCTCTCTCTCTCTCTCTCTCTCTCTCTCTCTCTAATAATAATATCTATAAACAATACAGAAAAATTCTTCGTCAGCTCAAGTCTTAAGGCTTAAGCTCTCTATATAAAGGAGCAACCCTGATAGATATAGGCATACCTAAAAAAAAAAGGCTACAAAATCTAAAGCCACACAAATATTTCTCTCCCTGTAGCCTTTCACAGCTTATTGGAACCCCCACGGCGGGGTGGCATAGCCATCCTGGGGGCCAAACGGCAATGAGGGTAACCTTCCCTAACATGTGCCCAGGAAAATATGCCTATGTTAACGTACACTTTCTCAACAAGTTTGGTGGCGGGCAGACCCCGGAAACTCAAACCTGCAGGCCATTGCAACCCTGATTCTGGCGGGTGCAAAATTGTTAGCACTGGCATAAAATATTGTCAGAGCCGAGATCAGGGTGATGCTTTCTCTGGAGGGGGAATGGTAACTATACTTACCTCATACTGTTGATGCCAAAAACGTTGCAGGTTATTTGTGGAATACTTTCTTGGGAGGAAGTTCAAGTTCCAGCACCTTAGGTGATGCTGTTTGGATGGAATCGATTTTGATATCGAGAGTGGTATACTAACATGGGATAACTTGCGTCGTATTTGGGATAATCTTGCTCGTTTCTTATCGGCTTACAGTTAGCCTGGAAAATAAGTGTAATTAACAGCAGTCCTCAGTGTCCGTTTCCTGATAGATTACTGGGAAACTGCAATTAAAACAGGGCTTTGACTATGTTTGGGTCAGTTTTACAACAACCCACCTTGCCAATCACAACAGGAGACACTTCGAGTTTGAATTCATGGAAAAACAATTGGGCGCCATCCTTGAAGGGAGGGAAGCTGTTTCTGGGGCTGCCAGAGCCCCTGCTGCAGCTGGAAGTGTATATTCTTCTGATGGTTGAATCTCAAACACTTCCTGAAATTAAGAAGGTCGGCTAACTTGGAGGCGTAATGCTTTGGTCAAGTTTTATGACGATCAAAATGGGTACAGTTCCACATTAAAGCAAGTGTCTGAAGCAGCGAATTAGTTGAAGGAAAGTGTACATACACAAACAACTTGGTGTCATTTTGCTTTGATTTGTCTAGTGTTCTTATTACATCCATTTGGTAAAATGAAAAAGCTTCTCTTTCTTGTTAATCTTTATCATAATTTCTGATTAGTGCGAATGTTTGGTTGTCTTGCAAAATATTAATAGGGGATTGTTGACTCGAAGTCTTGACCTCAAGGTCACGGTAGCAATGGTGTCTATTTCTTAAGAGAAGTTTATCCATTTTGCTCAGTATATGGGCGAAGTCATTAATGGGCTAATCTTGATCATCTGGCCCAATAAAACTTATGATGGGCTACACCGGCCCCTAAATAATAGATGTTATTGAAGAATTCTGTACTAAGTGTTGTCCATTATGCTCAGTAAGGGCCGAAGACGTTAATAGAGTAATCTTGATCCCTTCCGCCCAATTAAACCTATGATGGGCTATACCGGCCCATAAATAAGTAATCTATGTTGTTGAATTCCTGTCTAAAGCGCTATCATTATGCCCATAGTAAGGGCCGAAGTTGTTAATAGAATATTTGATCCATTCGGCCCAGATAAATTTATAATGGGACACTTAGCCCGTAAATAATATATGAATGTTGAAGAGTTTGTCTAAATTCTGTAGATGTAGCAAATCACATGCTTAATATTGCATAAACTAAAAAGATGAGAGAACCAACCATATATAATATATATATATATATTGAAGTGAAAAAAATATCATTGAAGTTATTGTGTTAGAATATGAATATTTGTAAATAACTAATAGATCATCACAAACCAAGGCGATCAAGGGTACATACATGCATGAAAAGTGGCTTTAAATTTTGTTCAAATCAAATACTTTAGGCCGTGGGGGTCCATAGATTAGAAGATATTATTATTCGCATTAATCATTTTATGGTTGTGGGTGTGTGTCATTATTCATCTTTTTCTAATAAAACAATTAAATTCCTCACGTAAACTAAAATTATCCTATAAAGCATGCAAACTGTTGTGCAGTAAATACATTGCATGGATGAGTCACATGTCCCAAGGTGTGATGTCCCTAAGCCATGTGTCATTCTATGAAAGTTATTTCACTTGTAAGACTGTCAAGAATTACTTCATTGATAAGTCTCTAAAGCGGGGTGTCAATCATGTAGGATTACTTCATGTGTAAGCCTATATCAGGCACATTTCACTCACGTTATGATTACTATGTGTGAGTCCACCAAGGCAATAGTACATAAACAGGTTTTTCACGCTAATGGGGGATCTTATGTATAAGCTGCTTATACTGGAAAAACACAAAAAAAAAAAAAAAAAAAAAAAAAAAAAAAAAAAAACATAAATAATATAGACGTAGGACTAACCTAATACTGGAACAACTTTAAAATTATATGTTCTTTGCGTTGATTTATTGTTTTCCATTAATCCAACATTAAAAAAAAACGGTTTACCCATACGCCCTTGCACAAATTTCATGATGAATTTAAGTACTGCTGGTTGGTTAAAAAATCGCATCACACATATGAAGTAATAATAATGGAACTTGTACGTTATATTACCCTAAGCTGTTACTTAGCATACATGAAATGAATGGAACCATTTTTTTTTTTTTTTTTTTGGAGGACCATGTTAGGATATTAATTACGCCGGAACTTATGGGTATTCAATGATAAAGATTTCTACACCTTTGTATTGCTTCTCTTCACTTGACTTGAAAAACAAATTATGCGAAGAACGAAATTAGAAAAGGAAGGAATAGATCAATTATAAATATAATCCAAAGACTTCTTCATGGAGAAACTTTAGACAATTGTTTATCAAGCGAAAAAAAGATTCTGGAAATCAGCACTTAGGGTGTTAATCGTACCTTAATTTTCTATATTTGGCCCTGGCCAAGACGGATTTTTTCTAATCATTGGTCGAAGGAGTGAAAATAAAACGAAGGGAAGAAGATGAGTATGACGAATTCAGAGAGTGACGATAAAAGTAATAGTGAATGGTTTCAGAGTTTTTTGGTCCAAATTTATTATACATGACTTGTAATTAAATGAACAAGACAAGACCGACATGTTAATATACAAAGTTGGTTGAGTCTCGAGATAGATAATTGCTAAGGACATGAGCACGGGAGGACATCCTAGCCATCACATGTTAGAGTTTTAGTCATGGGGACGAAGCGGCTGATTTGCTCCATTCTATTGATCGAATACGATTTCAAATTCAAGCTGATAGCAAATCACATTAAGACAAAAATGGTACCTCACTCAGTACTAGCTTATTTTGAATGGTTTATCATTAACTAATGAACACAAACCATTGAAGAACTTTCGATCAAAGAGAAGTTAACTTGCCAGACAATGTGAAGAATCAAGATGTTTTTTTTTTTTTTTTTTTTTTTTTTTTTTTATTTATGAATTAGTGATAGAACATCGATCCAAGGCAAGTAAATTAATCTCCAAAAAGCCATCTAACTTAATGACTCTGTAATACAACATTCATGGCTCCCCATAACTATTGGCGAAATTGTGGGGTGGCACATCAAAAATTTATATAAAATGGAGAGTTGAAGAACTGAATAAATAAATGTTGGGTCTCATGTCTATCGGTGGGTTAGTTAATATATTGCAGGAGAGGTACCTTATTCTTTGAAATTTTGGCCTTATAATAGAAAACTTTTGTGTTTCATTGACCAAATCGCATGGCGATCGACTCTGCATGAAATCTATAATGAAAATCTAATAATTTGTATATAAAATTATTCAAGAGTTCACGGGATAATAACTCTAGAGCTAACATTTCAAAGAGAAAAATCTGGCCACTCCAAGCTAGCTTGAAGACAACTCCATTGACTTAAAAGGTATAGCTTCAGGGTTATTCTAAAATCCTATATAGAGGGACCATTATTGGCATAGTGAAGCCATAAACACTTCAAATCCACAATATTTGTCGCATGTTTGACACATGGCAACAAAATGTCAGCTTCATTGCTATTCTTCCAATCCTAGTATTGCTCTAGAGAGCTCTTCTTGCTGTGGGCATCGCCATCTACTGGAGGTCAAAACGGCCCGAGGGAACCTCAAACCAAACATGTAACTCTGGGTATATTCTTTCGTAAACATAGCCTTCCTCAACAAATTTGGCGGTGGCGAACTCCACGACATGGACCCCACTGGTCACTGCAACGCTGCTGCCGGAGGCTGCAGCAAATCGCTAGCGGTAGCATAAAGAATTGCCAAAACAAAGGAATTAAGGTGATGCTTTCCATTGGCGGTGGCCTTGGAGACTACTCGCTAACTTCTAAAACTGACGCTAAAAACACTGCCGCTTACTTGTGGAACAATTCCTCGGTGGGAAATCAGCAAACGACCATTAGGTAATGCTGGTTAGTGGATCGACTTTGCAATTGAGGCGGTTCAACTCGCTTTTATGATGATCTTGACGTTATCTAAAAGAATACAGCAAGCCAGGAAAGAAAGTTTACTTATCAGAGCTCCAGTGTCATTCTGTAGATACATGGGGAAAGCGCTCGACACAGGGCTTTTTGACTACGTTTGGGTGCAGTTTTACAACAACGGGCAGTGCCAATATAGTTCACACGCGCTGGCACCAAGAACCTATAGCTTCAGGAAGAAGTGGAATTCATCTTTAAAGGGGGAGAAAATTATTTTAGGGTTGACAGCGGCCGGAAGCGGCTACATTTCGAGGTGTGATTTCACAGATCCTTCCGGTGATAAAGAAGTATAAGAAGTAGTGGGGTGCTGCTTTGGTCCAAGTACTATTACAATAAAACAGCTGCTATAGTTCGCCATTAAGAAGAGTGTGTGAAGGGTTATCAATCAAGAATAAGTTGTTAATGTTGTTGTTTTAGTACTGGTCTGTACTATCGAATAATGAAGAGATTGAAAATAAATACATTTACGTCTCTTGAATTATTTATATAAAAAATTTGAAAAGATGTGAATGGAACTAGTTTATTGTCAGTTTGTCATATTTATCAGTGATATTAATCTGTTGACATATCAAGATCAAAATCATTTATAATTATAAAAAGACGATGGTGAACAAAATTCATACGAAATCATATCTGAATCATGTCTTATAATAAAGAATAAATAAAATCCATGATAAAATGTGTCTTCATTACTATTCAAATCGGGAACCAGGGGCTAGCGGATATTGGAATCAGTTGTAAGAGCATACCACCGCGGAAAGTCAGATACACCGACGGCGTTGCCTGATGCGGATAACTGGCACCGTCGTTTTCATGTTCGACGCATAACAGCCAAGTTGAGTTATATGGATATATAGTAACGGATGGTTTAGCGGGGTCACTGTGTTTGTCGGTTGCTAACAGTAACATCAGTTGCGAATCAGTGCTCCGTGGAAAGTGCGGCTGATGATGAATAGTTACTGCAGTTTCAGCGTCACGACAAATTTACGTGCGCAACTATTGAAAGGCCTGTGCGCCTCGTATTTTTCTGCAAAGCATTGCTTCAAAATTTGTCCGTAGGACAAGAGATTAGTATGCACAGTAATTTTTTTTTTTTTTTTAACTTAATACTATATTTATAAGGATTCACGTAGCTTTTTTTAATGCCAATGTCGAAAGCTCAATCATCTCGGCTGGAGCTAAATTTAGATTATTTCGATACAGCGCAGGACGGATACAGTTGCAATACTATGGGTATTCTATCCGGTGCACAATCAGTGTTTGTAGGTCCCAGAGCCTTTGGTCGTTTTGCGCCAATTGTTTCCCTTCTCTGGCGCGCTGCAGTTGGTGCGGTGTGGGTTTTCGTCTTTTTCTACGCTTTCACGGACTGCAGGCATTTTGGCGCGATAGTACTGCTTATGGATTCAGGTGGCACGACTCGATCCAATCGGTCCAACCTTTGGCTGAAGTTTAGAAAGTATATTGACACTCTCAAGGTAATACTCATGATGGCTAAGTCGAGCACAAGCTTAAAGGAAATATCCCCAGATATTCTAGACTAGCGGCACTACCTGGGGGACTTCTTCTGCCATAATTGGTTCGTTACGATTCGAAACAGGGAACTATTTGCTGTGGTGAGACCGATTAGTCAGAGATTTTCTAATGAGGAGCAGATAAAATCAGGCCCTACTTCTAGCGCCAAACTGTTGATGTTTGATTTGACACCAACTACTCGCATGCGTAAATGCTAAAAGACTAGAAGTTACACGAGTATGGGGATGCTGAGTTAAATTATGGGTGAGAAGCGATATTTAAAGTGGTTCGGATGCTAGAATCGAATCTACGTCCTACTTTGTATTAAAAAAAGGTAAATCAAGTCGCGTGCAGCAAGTTGAATTACCGTTTAGAGAGAGAATACAAAGAGAGAGAGGAGAGAGAGAGAGAGAGAGAGAGAGAGTAAAGCTTATTCCGGAGTAAAACTAGTCAATCCCGCAAATGAGAGGGAAAACCTCTATTTATCGTGGGTATTGGACGAAGATCTCCAGCTATATATTTGTCTTCCTATTTTAGCTGGTCAAATATTTGTATCTTTATCCTAGCCTTAATTTACTCTGTCAAATATTTATATTCCTCTTTAGTATCCTTGATTTAAGGACCTCTTTTGTATATAAACGCATTATGTATTATGATAATTGCAAGAGAGAAAATTGCAGTAGACCTCTCCTATTTTTGTCAGTGGCCAGTAGAGGTGGGCAGGGACCGGTCCCAAGCAGACCCAGGCCTGGGCCCGTTTGGGACTGGTCCCAAATGGGACCAGTCACTCATGGGTCCCTGGCCCATGAGAAAAATTAGGACTCGGACCAGGCCTAAGGCCTGGTAGGGACTGGTCCCATGGGCCCAGGACCGGTCCTAGGACCAGTCCCATGGGCCCAGGACCGGTCCTAGGACCAGTCCCATGGGGCTTTGATAATTAATTTCCCCCCCCCCCCCCTCAATTTTTTTTATATTTTGGGGGCAAAATAAAATTTTATGGAGGGTTTTTAGTATTTTTTAGGGGTAAAATTTATAAATTTTTTAGACCTGGAAGATTTTTTTTTTTTTTATAAATTTTGTAAAATTTCATTTTAGCCCTCTTAATTTATATTTATTTCAAATTAACAGGGGGTTTTATGTAATTTGGTAGGGGACTATATTGAAAAAATATAAATTTTTTTGGGTCCGGGCCCTCCTCCTTAGGCCTGGTCCTGTTTTGGGACCAGGCCTCCTAGGTCCGGTCCTCTCGAGGACCGGTCCTAGGACCGGGTTTTGGAGCTGGGCTTTTGGGCCCGGTCCCAAATACCCAGCTCTAAGTGGGAGAGTTCAAGGTAATGATTACTAAATCTACCAGCATGTAAGTATCGTGCAAATCCTTCTTTGCGTCTCATTGCTTACCTGTCCGAGAGATTTCCTTGACTTGTGCAGGGTTTTGACACGTGGGCGATCTCTAACCACTTACAAGCCTGGCACTCACCCATTATGCTGACAGGGACCATGCCACTTGCGCCATTGTGCGATGTGGCTGCATCTGGACGGCACTGAACCTTCATGAACTTTGATTGGCCCTTGCTGACGAGACTCCGCGTCAGTCCTACTTTTTCAAGCATAACACCTGGAAAAAAAGTGTACTTAACAGCAGCTTGTCAATGTCCATTTCCTGATAGATTACTAGGAACTGCAATTAACACAAGGCTTTTTAACTACGTTTGGGTTCAATTTTACAACAACCCACCTTGCCAATACACTACAGGAAAAACTTCAAATCTTTTGAACTCATGGAACAACAATTGGGCGCCATCCTTGAAGGGAGGGAAGCTGTTTTTGGGGCTGCCAGCAGCCCCTGCTGCAGCTGGAAGTGGGTATATCCCTCCTAATGTGTTGAATTCTCAAATACTTACTGAAATTAAGAAGTCGGCTAATTATGGAAGCGTAATGCTTTGGTCAAAGTTTTGTGATGATCAAAATGGGTATAGTTCCACCATTAAAGCAAGTGTTTGAAGCAGCGAATTAGCCTGAAGGAAAGTGTACAATACACTAACAACATGGTGTCATTTTTCTTTGATTTTTCTAGTGTTATCCATTATCTTACCATTTAATAAAATGAAGAAGCTTCTGGTTTCATGATTTGTTTCTTTTCTTGTTAATCTTATCATAATTTCGTGATTAGTGTGAATGTTTGGTTGCTTTGCAAAATATTAATAGGGGATTGTTGACTTCGAACCCTGTTTTAAAAACCAGAAGGACCGGTCGGTCGGACCTGTGGACCGGGAACAGTAGCTTCTCGGTCCGGTTAGGTCTCAGGGGGGTTTTTGAAATATTTTAAAATTATGAGGGTTACTTTGTAATCTTATAGGGGTATTTAGAAGATATATCAAAAGTTTGGGGACTAATTGGTAATTTTATTGGGGGATTTTGGAATAATAAAAATTGTAGGGACCAATTTAAACTTTTTTAGGGGAATTTTATAATATATTGAGATTAAAGGGTTAATATGTAATTTTTTTAAAATAAAATATTGCCGACATCATTGGTCCAACCAACCGGTCCAACCGGTTGGACGATTGAACCGTGACCCGCGACAGCAAAACGGTTTGCCCTCTGGTCCGGGTTTTTAAACAATGCTTCTGAAGTCTTGCTTCAAGGTCAAGGTAAACAATGATGTCTATTTCTTAAGCAGAAGTGTTGTCCATTTAGCCCAGTAATGGTCGAGTCGGTAATGGATTAATCTTGTACCATTTAGCCCAGTTAAATTTATGATGGGCACCGGCCCATAAATAATGTATTGCATGTTGAAGAGTTTCCTGTGTAATTCTAGATGTAAGCAAATACAAGTCCTTAATGTTGCATAATTCAAAGGAGGGAACTCAACCAAATATATAAATATATACATCACAATAGCCAACTAAATTGGCGATATGTAACAAATAAAAGCTTGAAGCAGAGAAGAATATTATTGAGTTAATTTGTGTTGAATATGGTAATTTGTAAATAACTTAATATGATCTTCACAAACTAAAGCCCCAAGGTAAATACATGCATGAAAAGTGATTTATTTTAGTTCACATCAAATAATTTAGCCCGTAAGGGTATCCATTGAAGATATTATTTCTTAGCGTTAATTGTATTTGATTGTGGGTGTGTGTTTCATTACTCATCTTTTTCTTCCATTAAATTCCTCACGTAATTCTTAAAATTATCCTTACAAAGCATGCATAGTATGTGCGCTAAATCCACACGGTATGGATTCACATCATGTGTCCCAAGGTTGTGATGTCCAAGCCATGTATCATTATGTGAAGAGTGTACTTTACTTGTAAAACTGTCAAGGATTATTTCACTGATAAGTCTCAAGGTTGATCTATCAGTCAAGTTGCATGTCATCCTATTAAGGATACTTCATGAAGTAAGCCCATACCATGCCACGTGTCATCCCACGTTAAGATACTTCATGTGTAAGTCTACCAAGGAATAGTATAAACGAGTCTCTCAACCTAATGGGGGATCTTAGAACACTCTATTTTCTTATCGTCAAAATTGTCTATTTGTTGTAAGAATTAGGTTTGCTATACTGAAAACATACCCAAAAAAAAAAAAAAAACAATTAAATAAATAGTAGACGTAAATTACACCTTACATCCAACCACTTTAAAAATTATATGCTCTTTGCGTTTATTATTGTTTTTACATTAATCAAGGATTAAAAACATGGTTTACACTACACACTTGCGCAAATTCATGATGATATTTACTTCTCATTGGTTTAAAAAATCACATCAACACATACGAAGGTAATAATAATGGAACGTGTATGTTATATTTACAATAAGCTATTAGTTAGCTTATATGGATGAATGTAATCTTTATTTTATTTATTTATTTTATTTATTTTTGAGAACCATGTTAGGATATAATTACCGCCGGAATTATGTGTATTCCATTGATAAAGATTTTACACCTTTGTATTGCTTCTCTTTCACTTGACTTGAAAAGCAAATTATGCGAAGAAGGAAATTAGAAAAGGAAGGATAGATCAATTATAAAATATATCACTCAAAGACTTTCTCATGGAGAGACTTTAGATAACTGTTTTATCAATCGAAAAAGATTCTGAAATCAGCACTTAGGGCGTTAATCATACCTTAATTTTCTATATCGCCCACCAGAGGATTAATTCATTTGGTGAAGGAGTGAAAGTAAAACAGAAGAGAAGAAGATGGTATGACAAATTCAGAGATGACGATAATAAAGTAATAGTGAATGGTTTCAGAAGTCTTTGGTCCAAATATTAGTATATATAATTAAGTTTATTAAGTGATCAAGACAAGACCCATAATTTAATATACAGAAGTCCTGGTTAGTCTGAGAATATATAATTGCTACGAGCAAGTTTGAAAACCGGACCGGGAGCCGACCCGGCCAAACGGTCGGTTTCCGATTCGACGGTCGAACCGATTCAAACGGTCTGACCGGTCGGACCGATCGATCCCGTCAGCATGATGTCATGCTAATATCAGAAATAAGCAAAAACTCAAAAATGACAAAAAATTCAGATTCTCCACCTAATTAAAGTTAAAAACATCAAAACCAAGATGAAATAAGCAAAAACGCAAAGCGGCAAAATATTTAGATTCTCCACTAATTAAAGTTTAAAAACCATCAAAACCAAGATGAAACAAAAAGAAAAAGTGATAGACCGGAGAGTGGAGGAGATCGCGAATGTTACTGCAAACCAAGATGAAAAAGTGATAGACTAGAGAGTGGAGGAGATCGCGAATGTTACTGCAAACCAAGATGAAAAAGTGATAGACTGGAGAGTGGAGGAGATCGCGAATGGCAGACTGGCAGTAGCAATCCAAGATGAAAACTGAAGAAGGCGCTAGACCGCAAGAGTGCAAGACGACTCTGTATCTGTGTAGCTCAAACTCAAAAGCAAAATAGCAAATGAAAAATGAAAATTAAATTTGTTAAAGCCTGACACTTTGACTTTGTGAGTTTGTGTGTGCGGCTGTGTGAGCAACTGGCATTGAGCAACTGTAGTTTTTAATTTAAAATTTTTTTTTCTCATTTCATGTGTTAAACCGGATGGGGGTGTGGACCGAAAATTTGTTAAATACCGGTTGAAACCGTTGGTTTGCTACAGTAAAACGGTCCAACTGCTGGTTTGAAACAGTTTGACCGTAAATTTTGGTTATTTGCTCTCTTTAAACCGGAAATACAAGCGGGTGGCGGTTCGACCGGTTCGACCGCCCGGTCCGATCGGGTTTCAGAACCTTGGTACAAGCAAATGGCCAGCCATCTAAGTTCTGGAGGGTGTTTTTCGGAAGTTCAAAAATTAAATTAACATATTTGTTTATAACTTTTTTTTTTTTAGTAATACTATGGAGCTAACGGATTTTACTAACCAGTGTACTAACTTAAAGCATAGTACAGGATCATACGCATAGTACAGGTACTATGTGTGATTTTAACAAAGGTTAGTACACTAGTTAGTAAAATCCGTTAGTACCCAAAGTATTATTTTTTTTTTTTAATTTATAAAATGAGTTTACAAGCAAAAAAAATAATAATAATAATAAAATAAATAATGGGAGAACCCAATTTTTTTTTTTTTTTTTTTTTTTGTGTTATAAACATTATATACTATTTTGACTAAGTATATACCTAATTATCCTTATTTAATTTTAAATTTCATCAATAATCTTATTTTATATTTCAAAACAATCCACTATATCACTATTCACTATCACTATTCATTACAAATTGAATGAATTAATAAGATTCAATTGAGACATGAATTGAATATTTTGATTGAAATTTTATTTGTTGTAATATAATTATAATTCATTATATTTGTTCATTAGTTTATTTTGTATAAAGAATTTAAAAATTATTCATATAAATTTTTAATAAAATATTTTTTTTATAAAGTATTTGTTTATTTAATTCTAAAACTAAATTATATTGTAATATAATCGAAATATATTTTGATAATATTATTGTAAAAAGTTGAGTTAATATAATTTATTATTTGATAAAATAATATAGCACAATTTTCAGTCCTTTTAATAATAAAATGTATTTATAAGTCACATTTTAACAAATACATTAACTATCTATCAATCACTTATAAGTACTTTAACCAAACACATAATTGTTTAAATTTCAAACGCTTATAATCTCAATTTACCTATAAACATTAGCTTCTTATAAGTTAATTTTCATAAATTCAATCAAATAGATTCTAGTCATGGGGACAAGAGACTAATTTTGCACCCTTTTCTTATTTGATATGAATACAATGTCAAATTCAAGCTTATAGCAAATCAGATATTAGATAAAATGGTATCTCTCAGCAGTAACTATATGTGGAATGATTTATCATTAAAACAATGAACACAGACCACTGAAGGACTTTCGATCGAAGAGAAATTAACTTGCCAGACAATGTGAAGAATCATGTATGGTTTTCTTATTTTTCTCATGAATATAATTTGATGGAACATCGATCCAAGGCAAATAAATTAATCTCAAAAGGCCATCTTTAACAATATTGACTCTGGATAAACACAAATTAATGGCGCCCCATAACTATTGGCAAAAATGTAGGCGGCATATCAACATTTATATATAAAATGGAGAGTTGAAGAACTGAATAAATAAATGTTCCGAGTCTCGTGTATTGGCATTTGGCAGTAGCGTCTTAGTTAAATATATCTTGTAGGCACTAGGTACCTTATCCTTTGAAATTTTGGCCGCATACTAGAAAACGTTAGATGCCTTTGTTTCTCTATTTCTACCTTATCTTATTCAAAATACATATTTATTTCACTGTTTTTAAAATTTAATCTTATTTTATTTAACTTAAAATATTTAATTTTTTTTAATTCTTCAAGTTTATTAATTAAACTAAACACTCCTAACTAGTCGATCGTGCGCTATTCTGACAACTTTCGGCCACCATTCGACGGTAGTAGCTGATTGCCAACATTTAATAGGAAGGTGGGAGTGTTTTTATTAATTTTAAAACTTTTATTATAGGGGGTATTTAACTAAATTAACAAATATAAAGGATTAAAAAATAATCTTACCAAACATATTTTCAAATTCAAATATTATCCTCATAATAATAACAAAATTCAATTTTTTTTAAAATACTACTCAAAATAATAAAACAAACACATCATTATGGTTTCATTGACCTAAATCACAGTCACATGGCAGTCGACCTCTACACGAAATACTATAATGAAAATCATAATGGGTCTGTTTGGTTTAATATTTCACACTATCCTATTCATACTATTTCCAAAATATCAGTTTGTTTCCCTATTATGAAAATACTATTATATTTTCTTCAACTATTTTTAAACCCTTTAAGTTTATTAATTTAACTAAACACCCCCAGAAAAAAGCTTAAAAATTGACAAAAACACCCCCATCCACCCACATTTGCTAGATTCCGATCATATCACCGGAAGGTGGCCGGAATCTAATATAATGATGTACTACCAACTGGATCTGGCTGATAGTTGTTGGACCAGTCGTCACGGTCACAAAATTAAACCTAAATACCGCAGTTAGCGGTAAGCAGGGTCGAATCCATAGAGAGCAAGACTAATGACCTAGTATATATTTGAGTTAACGAAAGAGAAATTGACAAAATGATTGATTAAAACTAAGGAAACTAATTACTTGCAGGAAATTAAAAGCATTAAATAAATTGCTAACTAAAATACAATATTAAAAGCGTTGTCGCTGCGGGTTCGGTTTGACTCAAGACCAACTCTCACAATTCCTCTCCTCGCTCTTCAATTTCCTAATCCTACAAGGCTAGGCAAATCAATAGAATGGCTTCTGGCAAGCTAGGTATAATCTATCCTGTCTTCCCGTCGTTTTAGTTACAGATCGATTGGTTAAAGACTATCATCGACTAACCAAAAAACGCTAAACCCTTAAACACCACTAGTTGGTACAACGTTAACAAGCACAACCTATCAACCTGTATCATCCAATCAACTAATTACACAACAAATGCATTCCTAGTAGAAATGATATTAAACGCTACTACAACTTGATTGTAATCAGTACCGAAGCAATTTAAAGTCATAATCAACATTCAATAATCTCAAACCGACATTCAATTATGCGAAAAGTTATATATCAATAAACGTTCTCAATGGACATTATCAATTCAACACGTCTAGCATCAAAATAATATTAAAGCATCACAAACAAACTGAAACGAAAACAAATATAATCTGAATACAAGAAACTTAACCAAATGTCCAACATTCGGGCTCATCCAACTAGTCGAGAGCTGATAAGGAGATCAATGGAGTAAATCTCGATCTCGCCTACACCGTAACAGACAACCGGGAACTCAGCCGCTCATGGTGGTGATGACGGAGGCTGAAACAGTGGAAACGAAGCTGATCATGGCAAAGAGGAGGTAACCGACAGCGATATGATGTGAAGAAGGGGCGAAAATGACCCACTGACAGCCTGGAATACGAACAGCCGCACTCGCCGGAAAACGTTAATTTTCCGGCGGGTCTTCCGGAAGACGGTGGTGGAAATGGGATCTGAAGGTACCAATGGAAAGCTCTGGTGATGGGGAGTTCAGATCAGGTCCCAGGGAGGTGAGAAGTCGTCGGAAATGAGCAGGATCTGGGCTGGAAGATGAAGAGGCGCGATGGCAAAATCGTGGATTCCGACGGTTTTTGCGACGGCTGAAGCTTGGAAATGCTAGATCCAGCCGTGGGGAAGGGAGATCGACTCTTGGGGAGCTGAAACGTTGCCGAAAAACGACCAAATTTGGTCGGGAAGACGAAACGTCGCGGTGGGAAGATGAAGCTCACAGTGGCGTGCGTGTTTCACGGTGGTGATGAAGGGATGATGGTGACCGGAGCAAGGCGAAGCCGAAACGTCGCCGAAAAAGGAGATGAAGGGTCGTCGGAGCTTGATCGGAGAAGGTGAAGAGTTTTGGTGGGCGGCAGCCACCCAATCTACGAACTTGCACTAGAGTTTTATACAAATTTGGCAAATTTCCATTTGGTCCCTGCATAATTGAAACATGACAAAATCAGCCCCTTGAAACATGACATTTTACCCCCTGAACAGCATAAATGAGACAAAATCACCCCTAATCCATAAAACCTAATATCAACTCACACCATTTCCAAATTCATCCCAAATATGCTAAATTAGTAAGAAAAACTCAAAATATGATTTTTATACATAAATTCATAATTTCTCTTAATTGTCTCAATATAACTTCAATTCAATTACATATGGGATCTTTTTATCAACGAAATAGAGTCACTTTCATGACTCTAACAATAGTACGTCGATCTATCATTTTCCGGTCAGATCCACAGCTAAACGACTAGATCTTTAGCCGTAGCTGGTTGTCAACGATGGCCAAGATATGGCCGTCGTCGACGGCCAAACATGGCCGAATTTGGCCGTGAATCTGGCCTTTTTGATCTGGCTGGAATAGGCCATCTCGGTGTACGACTGGCTAGATCTAACCGGTCGTGCACCGATACGGCGACTCCAGCCACCCTCTGGCGATGGTAGTCGGCTGCCGAAATTTAATTGATGAGTGGGGGTGTTTTTATAATTTTTAATGTTTTTATTACAAGGGTGTTTAGTTATTTAATAAACATAAAGGTGTTTTCGTTAATTTTCAAATTTTATCTCGTTATTCTCACCCAACTCTAAAAATATCAAAGGGTGCGTTTGGCTTATTGTTTTTATCCATATTCCCAATCCTATTATTCAAATATTGTTTGGCACGTTATTCCCAAAATATTAGTCTATTTTTTAATTATTTTTAGACCCCATAAGTTTATTAATTTCATTAAATACCCCCCAGAAAAAAAGTTAAAAAACTAACAAAAACACCCCCACCCACCAATACTTGCCAGATTTCGGCAACCACCGCCGCTGGTAGCTGGAATCTGTCACAACAGTCACACGACCACGGGAAGTGGCCGATAATGGCCAGATCTAGCCGAAAAAGGCCAGATCTGGCCGTCAGCCACGACCATATCTTTGGCCGTTGCTAACGGCCAAAGATGGCCTTTTCTGGCCGCCGAAGGCCACATCCGGCCTTAGATCTAGCTTTTCAGGCCAGATCCGTGGTGGATATGGCCGGAAAAGGCCATATCGATCGAATACCCGACAGATCCGACCAGTATGAGTGGTTATCCAATTTTTTGGCTAGATTCCGATGGTGTTGGCCGGAATCTGGCACTGCAGGTGATAGGGGTATTTTTGTCATTTTACAATATTTTAATATATTGGGGTATTTATTAAATTAGCAAACCTTGGGGTCTTTTTCATAAATTTTTAAATTTTATCTCGTAATACTCCCCTATCCAACTATCTAATACTATCCTTAAAATCCTACCCAAAATAATAAACCAAATACACCCAAAAATATTATCCAAAATACTGAAACAAACACACCCAATCATTTTTATATAATATTATTCCGCAGTTCACCGGATAATTAACTCACAGTAGCTAACATTTCACGGAGAAACTTCCTGGCCACTCCAAGCCAGCTTGAAGACAACTCCATTGACTTAAACTAAGGTCAATTTTTATTTACGTAATAATTCTAAGGTGTATGCTTCAGGGTTATTCTAAAACTCTATATAAAGGGGCCACTTGTTGGCATAGTAAAGCCATAAACACTTCAAATCAACAATATTTGTCGCATATTTGCAATCATGGCAACAAAAGATTCAGCTTCATTGCTACTTCTTCCCCTCCTAGTATTGTCTCTAGTTGAGCTCTCTCTTGCTGGTGGCATCGCCATCTATTGGGGTCAAAACGGCAATGAGGGAACCCTCAACCAAACATGTAACTCTGGGTTATATTCTTTCGTAAACATAGCCTTCCTCAACAAATTTGGCGGTGGCCGAACTCCACGACTGGACCTCACTGGTCACTGCAACGCTGCTGCCGGAGGCTGCAAAATCGCTAGCGGTAGCATAAAGAATTGCCAAAACAAAGGAATTAAGGTGATGCTTTCCATTGGCGGTGGCCTTGGAGACTACTCGCTAACTTCTAAAACTGACGCTAAAAACACTGCAGCTTACTTGTGGAACAATTTCCTCGGTGGGAAATCAGCTAAACGACCATTAGGGAATGCTGTTTTAGATGGAATCGACTTTGACATTGAGCTCGGTTCAACTCGATTTTATGATGATCTTGCACGTTATCTGAAAGGATACAGCAAGCCAGGAAAGAAAGTTTACTTATCAGCAGCTCCTCAGTGTCCATTTCCTGATAGATACATGGGGAAAGCGCTCGACACAGGGCTTTTTGACTACGTTTGGGTGCAATTTTACAACAATGGACCGTGCCAATATAGTTCAACCGCTGGCACCAAGAACCTTATAGCTTCATGGAAGAAGTGGAATTCATCTTTAAAGGGGGGGAAACTATTTTTAGGGTTGCCGGCGGCTCGGAATGCGGCCGGAAGCGGGTATGTTCCTCCCAAGGTGCTGACTTCACAGATCCTTCCGGTGATAAAGAAGTATAAGAAGTATGGTGGGGTGATGCTTTGGTCCAAGTACTTTGACAAAATAACTGGCTATAGTTCCGCCATTAAGAAGAGTGTGTGAAGTGTTATCAATCAAGAATAAGTTGTTAATGTTGTTGTTTTAGTACGTGTTCTGTACTATCGAATAATGAAGAGATTGAAAATAATTACATTTACATCTCTTTGAATTTATTTTATATAAATAAATTTGAAAAGATGTGAATGTAACTAGTTTATTGCCAATAAAACCTAATGTATGCATGTTATATAATATATATTTGTCGTTTTATTCATTTTATGATGCCTTTATATAGATGTATATATTATCATACAATATTGTCAATTTGTCATATTTTATTCAGTAATATTAATCTGTTGACATATCAAGATCAAAATCATTCTTCATTAATAAAAGACGATGAGATGAATACAAAATTCATACGAAATCATATCTGAATCACGTTCTTAATAATTAAGAATAAACAAAATCCATGGTAAAATGTGTCTATATTTACTATATTCAAATCCAGTTAACCAGGGGCTAGCGGATATTGTAATCAGTTGTAAGAGCATACCACCGGGAAAGTCAGATACAACGACGGCGTTGCCCGATGCGGATAACTGGCGCCGTCGTTTTCATTTGTTTCCGACGCATAACAGCCAAGTTTTGAGATATATATAATATAGTAACGGATGGTTAGCGGGGCTCACTGTATTTGTCGGGTTACTAACAGTAACATCAGTTACGAATCAGCTGCCTCCGTGGAAAGTGTCGGCTGATGATGACAAGTTACTGCTGTTTCAGCTTCACGACAAAATTTACAGTGCGCAACTGTTATTGAAAGGCCTGTTCGCCTCGTATTTTCCGCAAGGCATCTAGTTCAAAATTTTGTCCGTAGGAACAAGAGATTATTGTGCATTAGTAAACTTTTTTTTTTTTTTTTTTTTGGTTTTAACTTAGTTACTACATTTATAAGGATGATTAGAGATCATATATCAACTAAACACACTCAAGTTAATGAGTTTATAAGAGTAAACAATCCTTCCTTTCAATAAGACGAGTGAAGAGTTAGACTCAAAAACTAACAAATAGTATCACACTTAACTCAATTTGAGTTGAGTGATTGACCAGATTGACCAGTCATAGATTATCAAACCACCTCTATTTTAAGTAGGGGAGAGTGTTAAAGATAGGTATACTCAAACACAATCAAGCCAATGGTTTCTAAGAGTCCCCAATCCTCACACTAAATAAAGAGTTAGGCCCAAAAAACCAATATTCACGTAGCCTTTTCTAGTGCCAGTAGTCGAAAGCTCAATCATCACGTCTGGAGCTAAATTTAGATTTATCTCTGATGCAGCGCACAATACCATATCCATATTAT
Source organism: Pistacia vera (assembly GCF_008641045.1). NCBI lineage: Eukaryota > Viridiplantae > Streptophyta > Magnoliopsida > Sapindales > Anacardiaceae > Pistacia > Pistacia vera. The sequence continues at coordinate 973,868 of NW_022196362.1, read as the reverse complement.
AATCTCAGTGTATGCAGTTACAACTTAATATTAATGCTTACATAAACGAAAATACACAAGTTTCCTTCGATTAAGCCTTTGGCTCTGTAACACATTATATATATGTTAAATTCATGAATGCCTCTATCTTGCTAGAAAGGGCATGTAGGAAGGCTTGTTGAAGTCCCTCGTCTTCATCGCCGCATCGTAACGGTTGTCTGGTGGCGTCTTCAAGTCGATCTCTGAATAATGCTTGTTGAATTCTAGTAGTATCAACGACATAATTAGCCTGATGTTCTCCGCTCAACATGCTGCAATGGAAAGACAGCCATCATGATGAGCACGCCTTTACTTGTGGAAGGATCGCTCACTTGGGGGGCAGGTGGGATCCTTCACTAGAAGAGTTACGGAAGACAATCAGGAAATTAAAAGTATTATCTGATCCAGGATCCATATGCAACGCCAACAACTCGGTGACGGCAACAGGTACTATAAACTAAAAATTAAAATAAAATAAAATAATATACATATTCCACAACGCTTACAATGGTGGCAAGAAGTGTGCGGCGAGGGAACCAGCACACATCTTAGTAAGCGCTGTGGTGGGGAAGGGGGTTAGCCCCCCATGCATGAACGGGAATACCCAAGTTTGGGATAAACATAAAAAGAAGAGACACACACAGCGCCTAATTGCACCACAAGTGTGACGGTGGTTATGGGTTCTTGTAAGCTACATGGTGGTGATAATATCAGCCTCTTATACGAAAGGTGTGAGAAATTAGAAAGAGAGGGCCTGGTTTTTGCAGTAATTGAGGGCTGGTTTTGGGTTTGCGCTATGTAATGTTTGGTAGTGGATTTGCTGGTGGGGGCAGCTGCCCAAGTTGGGGAAGTTTTTGTAGCACTGTGATGAAGTGGTCGCTCATCCCACTCAGCCATACAGCCTTGCGAAGGCTGAGATGTTGTTGCCGATTTAGAGAAGCAAGGGGGGGCATTTTATAGCCATGGTGGGGTGGCTCTTCCCCTTGCATGATCTCCATGTGCCATGGGATTCAAAGTAACGTCTATTATTGACCATGGAAAAGCTACCACCTTTCACTTTCTTGTTCATTGTAAGACAATTAATAAATTATTCACGTGGGTCAAGTGTGATTTTTGCGGTTACGGTCGTACTGATGACGGTGGTATGCAGCTGATTAAGTTGTCATTTTGTAAGATATATAACCCACACCACCAAGGTTATTTGTCCCTATGGGTTGAAATCTAACATAAAATGGTGAATTTGTGTTCGGATTTACTGTTCTCTGTTCTTGTTGTTTGTCTCCTCTTCTCTGCTTTATTCCCTTGGTCTTTGCAACTTTTACTTCGAATGGTGATCTCTTTTTGGGTTTTTGTTTTTCTCTATGCTTGGTGAAAATTACGCATGGACTTGTAAATGGCTATCGGTTGCAGCAACTACTAGGCATAAAGGACGGTGGACGACAGGAAGAATAATTTATTACGATTTTTTTTTTAATACTTTTTAGTTTATACTTATAGTTTATACTGCATATTTATTGAAGTGATACTCTGTTCAAGTAAACTGACCAGTTATTCTAATTGCTACTTTTTTATTAATCCCACTGAATTTTGTAGTGCAAAAGGCCCATAAAAAGCTTTAATTTATGAATGTCAGTTAAATAAAGGACCAAGAAACACATATTTGCCAAATCTTCGCAAAAGAAAAACCAACGAAAATAAATTAACAGCAATACAAACGGATAAAAACAGACTGAAACCCTGGAAGTATGTGTTGACAACAAACATATCAATCTAAAATCACATCTAACCCACAAGGCCATACTAACGGATTAAGCAGACTGGAACCCTGGAATTACTCTTCAAGCTGAAATTATGAGCCGCCTTTCTTCTAGTCTACACTTTGCGGACCTGAATATTGTGAGTCGATTGGAACCGCCAGATGGGTTGTCTGCCACTCTGAACAAGTGCTACCTCCTCTCCTTTCTTTACCATTCCTTGATTCTGCATTAGAAAGACATATCATACATGCTAACAGTTAAGACTGATCACTTCCATAACATGTATTTCGTTGAAGAAATCCATGAAAAGCTTCTTTAGAGAATTGCAACAATGGCCGGTGCTTTTGTTAGGAACATATTGAAAGTAATCACCACTTGTTTTCAGAGGAAAGTTTCTTTCTATAATGTCTTAATAATTTCTTGTTCTTTTTATTGTTATTCTATGATGAAAATTGTCCAACTTGATTTCTCCAAAAGAGTCACCCAGAGCTGGTTCAGGTTAAATTATAAAATAAATGATGAGCTAAATATGTGTATCTCAATCAAAAGCTAATTCAAAGGAATTCGGTGAGTGGACAATGAAAACTTACCTGCAGTAAACCCAAGGCATTTGAGAAGGTTTCTTCAGCATCATCAGAGAACTCCAAGTATATGGGGCATACTCCTTGATACAAAGACAACCTCTGTTGTATCCTCTTCCTGTATGGCCATCAAAGTCATAATAAGAATGAAGTGTCAAATTCATGTAAAAGGTCTATCAATGCTATCATTTTGATTGAAACGCTGCCACGCTGGGCATAAATTCTTGGGTTTAACAATGCTAATCAGTATTTAAGTTAGCATTTAGTTTCTATGTTTAAAGCTACTATCAGGTATTCAGAGTCATATAAAATAAAGTGATGACTGTAATGCCAGTATTTCCAGTATAAATAAAGCAGAAGAGTCCATTACAAGTGCCCAGTCCATGCCTACAGCATGTAAGCTTCACCACTCAAAAACCTCAAAACTCAGAAACAACATATGCACAACATAATAACAAATTTGGAACTCAAGAACAAATCAGACTTACTCATTTGTGAAGGCAAATATAGTGCCAGAGGGTCGATAATGGCTCAGTAATATAGCCATAAAACCAGTTCTAGTGAAGACAACAATTGAGGTTCCAAGTGTGTTAGACATCATTGTTGCATGGTATGCAAACATCTCACTCATGTGGTTCTACAAAAAAAAACAAGAAGCTTCCAGTTAAGTATCAGGGTTGACAATCAAAATGGAAAGGAAAAATAAAGGAAAACACAAACAAAAATCAACACAGGATCAAAAATAAATTAATTTATGTTAAAGTGACCTTAAATGCTTGGCCAAGATTAGGCGGCATAGCACCACTATTTATGGTTGCTTCAGTCCGTAAAGAAACAGTGTGCATAACTTTCACGGCTTTCAATGGAAACCTGCACAGAAGAAAATCACTTCATTAACCTGTCTAAAACTAAAATTTATTTACATCTACAGCAGCCACATCATGAAAAGATCAAAAAAAGCATTAATGATTGCAGATACTGCTAAATTTTTGCAACTCCAATAATTCTAACAGTGAAACCAAATTTTGATGTGCAAACATTTTCAGAGAAAATAAGAAGATGAGAGGTCAGATCATGCTCTAAACCATCTAATCGTATTCCTAGAACATTAATCTTCATATTAAAACCAAGAGTCACAACCATATCTGAAACCATTGAGAACCAAGGGAAACAATTTCACATTAAAGAATTAGTAAAATAATTTGCTTGGTTGTGTTTTATGGCAGGTCCCTTCAAATATGATTCCCAATTTGCATGATTGTCAGCAAAAGCGTCCTCCAGTAACTCTACTTAACAGTCCATAAAGTATTTTTTTCTAAAAAATAAAAAATAAAGAGTAACTTACTTCCCATGAGCAGTTTCACCAGAAAGCATGACAGCATCAGCACCCTCCCGAACAGCAATGGCAATGTCTGATACCTCAGCTCTGGTTGGAGTTGGATGAACAATCATGCTTTCCAACATATTGGTTGCCACAATAACAGCTTTCCCCATGCTACGACATGTCCTTATTATCTCTTCCTGCATTATATTGTAGTTTTCAATCTTAGAAAATAAATCATATCTTTTCAAGGTATACAAAATGACTGACAGGTGATGTTGTTCTTGACAAAACTCTGATATTAGAAAAGACTACTACCTGCAAAAGTGGAACCTCCTCAATAGGAAGTTCTGCACCAAGATCTCCTCTTGCAACCATTGCCTAAAATAAGAAGAGCAAGTATTCTTTTAGTAAATAATGCAAATTAGTGAAGATACACAGGCCTTCTTAGACAAGTTTATCTAAAATCTTTAGCAGTAAAAAGGGAATTAGCTAGATGGTCAAGTTATCTGAATTAAAAAGCCTCACCGGCATGGCAGATGCAGGATTTCATCTCGGTGGGCTAACATAGGCACAAGAGACATATTCAAATAAAGATGAATTTAAGATTCATCTTAATACTTAAGAAATGCATAAATGTGCATAGATGATTCTCAAGATCTTGGGGAAACCAATGGCAACTCCAAAGACACGCATGACTCCTCCCTCGCTCCAAACCTTTGCCCATTTATTTTGACTTGGAATTTAAAATGCTTTTAAATCCACAAATCACAACACAATCATAAAATCCTTATAAATTTTGAGATTAAAAAAAAAAAAAAAATCAGCTTCAGCAGAAGGCTGCAAATGAGTTTTGTTGTAGCAAAAAGCAAAAGCAGAAGGCTGAACTCCTTTTAATAAGATAGGAAGAGAAAAAAGTGTTCAGAACTGAAATAAATTAAAAATAAAATAAAACACTAGTAAACCAAACTCTACTATAATCCAATCAATCAGGACAACTGCATTGATGTCTATATGTTAAAAAACCATCAAATACAGCATAAAGTCAAAGGCCTAAGCAAAGATTCAGGTGTTCACCCCATCAGATGCTGTGATAATTGAATGCAAATTTGGAATGGAATCTGCACTTTCAATCTTTACGATTACGTGAATATCTGCAACACGGCCTGCAGTTTCAGAAGAAACAAAGTTACATATGGTAAATCTAAACCAGACAATTAAGCATGTAATTCATATTTATTTCCTCAAAATAACATCTAAAATGAAGAGTTTACTTTTAAGATAATTCTTCAGTTCATGAACAACTTCTGCATCTTTAACAAAGGAAACAGCATAGAAATCAACTTTGTTGTCAACTCCAAATTTGATATCGTCCCAGTCCTTCTCTGCACAAACAAACAACAACATTTATGTGCATTTGCAGAGTAAAATACCTCATTAACCGCTCAGAGAGAGAATGGGTGAGGAATGAAAAATTACTATTAAATACATATATGATAATTAAAGGTCCAACCAGTTATGGAAGGCAGTGTTGCACTTTTTCCACGAACATTCAGATGACGTCTAGACTTAAGCTCTCCTCCATCAACGACTTCACATTTTACAGAATCTTCCGTCTTTGATTTCACCAAAAATGACATCATACCACCTAGATCATAGACAGTGGAGCACACAGACCATGTCAAGAAATATGTCAAGTGTTCCTGATAGTTTGTTGCGTATACATAATCTCACCAAAAATGCTATCCGAGAACTTCAGAAAAATCAAATAATATAAAAGAATAGGTTCTTAAATTATGCTTTAAATTTAGAAACAACTTTAGCCCATCTCTATTTCAAAAACAAAAAGTAAAAAACCCTACACCCTCAAGAACAAACATACATGATACAAATAAGTCACACACAAGCACAAATACTAGATTTTTATCACTTGATACCATTTAAACTCAATAAGAATTGAAAAGCAACCAAAAATCAGATAGTAGCATGATTAAAAAAAAAAGTTAATATGGACTCCCAGTGAACATACCATCAACAAGTAGCATGTCACCCACTTCTACATCATTAACAAAATCATCGTAGTTGACACTGACACAATCAGCTGTGCCAACCCCTCTGCGAATTGTAAAAGTGAATTCCTGCCCAGTTGTTAAATTGATTGGTTGTGGTAAATCCCCACTCCTAACCTCTGGGCCCTGATAACAAAATAAAAAATAAATAAGAATACAATTTACACCAATAATGAATGAAATGAAAGTATCTACATTATCCATATTAATAATCATGCTGTATGATGGATGGGGCTTATGACAATATTTTACTAATTAAAAGGCCACTGATATTTATACTCAAAATAATCAGTCAATATCATGTATAACCTCAGTAATGCAAAAATTCACTTACTATAGGAACCTTAAATAATAACCATATATAAAAGTAACAAAAGTAAATAAAATGAATGGAAACCTGCCTTTGTATCAAGCATAATTGAAATAACATTGTCTTTGGACTGTGCATTATATTCTTTGACCAAATCAATAACTCTCTGATGAGATGCATGGTCTCCATGGGACATATTCATACGAGCAACATTCATTCCAGCCTCAGCCAACTTCCATATCATTTCTCTTGTGTTGGTTGAAGGACCAATTGTGCAAACAATCTTCGTCTTACGTCTGACTGTTGGTTTGGTCCACATGCCCACTGATGTGTCACCTAATTGTTGAAGGCCATCGAAATGCTGAAAGTGCTCCTCCTTCTAATCATAATCACGATAACAAAGTTTTCAAGTTCATTAATGCTTCCAATGCCAATACCATTTGCATAATAGATGAAACATTACAATTCACCAATCAAATTACACACATAGCACAAACCATCAATTCTTCAAGCTTGATCAAGGAACTTTTTCCATGTGCGATGAATTTATCAACTTTAAATCACAGATTTAAAATGAAAAGAATACTACAGTAGTGGAATATAAATCCCAGCATCGCCTCTGAAATCAGGCTTTTGTAATGTTATTTTGGTTCGCACAATGTGATATTAGTAAAATTCAAAGTTGAAGTTGTAATAAAATATGAATTGTCACAAAAATTGTTTTGCCCTTCATAAAATTTACCTTTCTTGCACTTTCCCAGAAAAGCATGTTAAGTTTTGTTTCCTCCATTTTAGTGAAAACAGACTACAAATGTACGTAGCTTACAATCACTCTTTCAGCTAAACATTAGCAAAAGTCACTTTATCGACTTCAAAAATAATATATATAAATTGAAAAGTTCAAAAAGAAAATTATTACTCTTATTTTCCCGCATTTTCTCAACAACCAGACATAATATACAACAAGCAGAATTCGCACAAACAAACCTTAGGTACATCCTCAGGTGACACAGGAATCACTTGAGAATCAGTATGCGTGGATCTCTTGGCAGAGATTTGAGTACTTTTAAGAACAAAATTAAGTTTGCGCTTCTCCTCACGTGCCAACACTTTAGAGGCAAAGCTCTGAGGCTTCAACTTCTCAGCTCGCTCTTGCATGGATCCAGAGCTAGGGCACAAAAAGGAACTCTGAATCAAACGCGTAGCAACCACCTGAGCCATTGCTAGAGATGAACGAAAGGAAAGCAAATTTGTAGAAAGAGAATCTATAGACGAAGAAACGACGTGTTCAGAGGATTTAAAAGAGAAATAATGAGTGTCGTTTTGATTTATTTGAGTGTTTGGAGAAATCGCTGCTAAATTTGGCGGAAGTAAAGAGGAAGGCCCAACCGCCCAAGGAGAGGAGATGCTAACAGTGAGAGAGGGCGCTTAGTTCGTATCGAAAGAAATTAATTATTTTACTTATTTTGATTTGTTTTTGGGTTCACTTCATTCCAAACGGATGGAGGGTTTTGCAATTAATGGGGCGGTTGATATTGTCAATGAATTTTTAAAGAGTGAACGACTTTTTTCCCACTCAAGTAATAGTCTCTAATTACATTTCTCACCCATGATAGTTTACTTAAATTTATATTTTATTTCTAATTTTGACGTAGTTATAACCTCACATTACCACTATTATCTCTCCGAATTATCACTCATCAAAACCTTTCAAACTCTATCATTCATCAAAACCCTTCAAACTCTACTCTTACCGATCTTTCTAATCATCGGTAATCAAGTGATTAGGGTTTGTACAATTGCTCCTCCTAAGTCAAATTTCAATCAATCTCAACCATTAAAATCTAACATTCTACCATCAAAAGACTCATCAATCTCTCTTCTTCAAAAATCTCGAGATTTTGCTCTCTATTCGTTGCTGGAATATAAATTCTGATAATAAAATGATATTTTAAAAGTCTATAGGTGAAAAAAAAAATGTAATTAAACAAGTATTTGGGTGGAAAAAGTCGTTAACTCATTTTTAATTTATGTACAAGGTATAGTCCATGTTTAGTAGATCACGCGGCGTCGTTTCTGTTCACTTTATAAATATGAAGGCTCCCTGCCCCTCTTGGCTGGTGCTGAACTTTTCTCGTCCTTTGATTTCTTTATAGGATTATGGAAAATAAAAACAAATTTTTTTTTCTTTTTGTTAAAATATTTTGTTTTGATTTATTAGAAATAATTACATGAGAAAATAATTTATTATACTTAATATAAATTATGATATATCAATGTGGATAATACATCATAAGAAATGCGTGTTCAATTTGATGAGCAGTGGGTAGCGTAGGTGAAGCCAATTTGATGGTGGGTTCACCTAGCATTTAGGATTCATTTGTTCATTTTTTTTAATTTAAATAATCGGTGGGTGTTTGGGCCAGTTTATCACACCTCGACTGATCATTCAGGAGCGTAGAACTATCGATCGAGTAAAAATTCAAGTAATCACTCTTATTATTAGCAATCGAAGAGGAACTTGAATTCATAAGCTCTTAGTAATACATCAAAGAGTCTTAGATAAAACTCCAATAGTAACCCATGTTCAATGTTCCTTTTACTACAGTATTTCCCTTTGATCTTGACACAATTTATTTATTAAAGTATCAACTTGCCATTATATTAATCTAAATTTTATATGGTGACTTACAAGTAACTTTATTATTTTTTGTTAATATTTCAATATTGTGATTCAATGTCTTGTGAATTGTAATAAAGCATCTTACACTTTTATAATATAAGTGTAACGTTTTTTAAATACAAGGGCAATATTTTCGCCAATCCCAACCTTTAACTTAAACCGTAATTAAGAGGTTAATAATATAATTAACAGTATTATTATTATCGTAAAATAGGGTTGGTAATTTGGTTGATAACCAACGGATTAAAGAACATTTTATTCTAGTAAGAAGAGTTTAATTTTAAATTCATGAACTTGAGATGGATTTGAATTTGATACAAAGAAATCAACCATCAGAGTTATTGTTTAGGTTGGGATTTATGCTCAGACATAGACACAAACATATTATAGACCCTTATCAATAATATTTAAAGTTGTTAACGTTGTTGATATTGTTTTATTTTAATTCTTTTTCAACCATATATTTTGTAATTATTTTTATCACGGATATCTAATTAATTCTAAATAATGTCTATACAGTATTTGTTATGCCTCAAAAGTCACGCTTATATCAGCCTAATAAATGTCTTTTTGTACTAGCTGTCAAACCCATATCTCCTCAAAGATATTCATACCAACTCTATCTCTTTTCAAAAGATGAATGGACAAGAGCCTTTCATGTGTCAAGGCAACTTGCAAAACATTCCTTACATTGAGTGCAAATGTGTATAAATTGACATTTTCTTCCCGAAGAGAGGGGCTAGGCAGATGAGAGTTAAGCATAGATTTGAGCTCAATTCTTTCTCTCTGTAAACACTGTATTTCTTCATCTTAGTATGCCTTATGGGCAATATCATAGAAATAGTCAGAGATCAATAAAATAACAGTGGATGTAGGAGTCGCTTGTTTGAGCATCCGAACCACTATAAAAACCTCTTTTGTCAACCTATTATTTATGTTTTTTGCAACATATATAATCTCGGCTCTATATTCAAATCTCATGGATCCATCACGTGTAATTTCTAAAACCCTCTTAGCACTTTGCACATGCGAGTCGTTGGCGTCCAAAATCAAGCGTCAACAATTTGGTGGCCCATGCAGGTCTCAAACCTGCGTCCAAGTTCCCTGATGGCATGGTTAGATCTCAAACTTGCGTCAGAATTCTCCAATCGCGTGGCCAGATCGCACGCGTCAGAGTTCTTCGATCGCGTGGCCAGATCACAGATCGCACGCGTCAAAATTCTCCAATATTGTGGCCAGATCGCACATGTTAGAATTCTCCAATCGCATAGCCAGATTGCAGATCGCACGCCTAGGTCGTCTTGATCCTCGGCTTTAGATTGCTGATCTTTAACTTCAAATTGCATGTTCAGATCGCTGATCTCTTATGATATGAGGTCGAGCTCGTTATGCTCAGGTAGAACTCATTATGACCTTTTAGGTCGAACTCGTGATGACCTTTCAGGTCGAGCTCGTTATGTCCTTTCAAGTCGAGCTCGTTATGACCTCTCAGGTGTAGCTCGTTATGACCTTTTCAAGTCGAGCTCGTTATGACCTTTTCAGGTCGAGCTCGTTATGCTTTCAGGTCGAGCTTGTTATGACCTTTCAGGTAGAGATCGTTATGACCTTTTCAGGTCGAGCTCGTTATGCTTTCAGGTCAAGCTCGTTAGTCAAGCTCATTATGACCTTTCAGGTCGAGCTTGTTATAACCTTTCAGGTGGAGCTCGTTATGACCTTTTCAGGTCAAGCTCGTTATGCTTTCAGGTCGAGCTCGTTATGACCTCTCAGGTCGAGCTCGTTATGACCTCTCAGGTTGAGCTCGTTATGACCTTTCAGGTCGAGCTTGTTATGCTTTCAGGTCGAGCTCGTTATAACCTTTCAGGTCGAGCTCGTTATGACCTTTTCAAGTCGAGCTCGTTATGCTTTCAGGTCGAGCTCCTAACAGATCGCGATCAACTCCTAGCTCTCAGCACTCAATCGCGCCCGGAATAGTTCGAGCTTTTCAGTTCGAGACTGCAGCCTATAGTGCAACATCCATTCAGATCAAAGACCTTGGTTTCTGAAGCGCGATTACGCACTCCAAAAACTGGGGGACTTCTATTATGCCTCAAAAGTCACGCTTATGTCAGCCTAATAAATGTCTTTTTGTACTAGCTGTCAAGCCCATATCTCCTCAAAGATATTCATACCAACTCCATCTCCTTTCAAGAGATGAATAGATGAGAGCCTTCCATGTGTCAAGGCAACTTGCAAAACACTTCTTACATTGAGTGCAAAGGTGTATAAATTGGCATTTCTCTTCCCGAAGAGGGGGGTTGGGCAGATGAGAGTTAAGCATAGATTTGAGCTCAATTATTTCTCTCTGTAAACGCTGTATTTCTTCATCTTGGTATGTCTTATGGGCAATATCATAGAAATAGTTAAAGATAAATAAAATAACAGTGCATGTAGGAGTCGCTTGTTTGAGCATCCGAACCACCATAAAAATCTCTCTTGTCAGCCTATTATATTATGTTTTCTGCAACATATATAATCCCAGCTCCATATTCAAATCTCATGGATTCATCACGTGTAATTTCTAAGACCCTCTTAACACTTTGCATGTACGAGTCGTTAGCGTCAAAAATCAAACGTTAACAGTATTAAATTACAAGACTTATATATAACGGAATTGACAGTTTTATTTTTTGTAAAAAATAATTGACACAACAATCCAATTGAACTTAGTTTAAATATAATTGTTATTAGCTCCATCATTCTTAATGTTTTGAGAGAAAATCAAAACGAAGGTACATGTTTATGAAAAAAAAAAATAATAATAAGTTCAACAAGACAAAATATATGACATTTAACAAGATAAGACCGTTTAATTTAATTAAAAAAATAGTTATGATATTGGAAAGTCTATTATACCCTCATTTATTATTTTTTATAATGTTTACTATGTTATAAATAATCAATTCATTTCATTCAATTTAACTAATAAATTCTAACATACCATTATGAGATGGTTTCAAAATATACAAAATGACTATTCAACCCTTCTTTATTGATAAAAATTAAAAACTATTTCAGTTAATTGATCTTACTTTGATTTGGTTTATTTATTAACACAAGTTGTTATGTTGTATTCTAACATATCCAATAACTACCTTTATTTATTTTTTATTTCTGTAAAAACATTATATATTGAATAAAATATAAACTGTATCGATTTTGAGGTTTTGTTTTTAATTATTTCATTGATTATGTAATATACATACAAACCAAGCATTAGCTTTTAATGAAAAACTTTTATAAAGATGAACTTCACTTGTTTGTTAGACGTAAGAGTGAACCTAAATAAATAATTTTTCAGATCGATCATAAAAAAGAAACCTTATTTTTTAATTAAAGAAAATAGAAAAATCAGACAAATGTTAGAGGTTAGATTTATGTTTTTGTTTTTATTTATTTCCCTTTTTTGTTATTTTCTTATATGTTATGACTTTTGACAATAACTATTAATATTTTTTAATATCTTATTTGACTTTTAAATAATTATAAAATAGATTTATATTTATACTTTTTTTTTTAAATTAAATTAAATGGTCTTATATTAGTAAGTTTTTTTTTTTTTTTTAAGTTTGTATCTCTTTTTAATTTTTTTTTTTTCATAAACGTGTGACCTGGTTTGAATTTTTTCTAATTTTTTTAAATATTTAAATATGTTTTTGCATTTATTTTGTAATTACTTTGGTTAGTTAATATGCCGTCGTCACTTTAAAAGAAATAAAAAATAAGCAATTGCCACGTTGACAGGTTGCAAGTACTCTTCGTTACCGCCGCATTATCTGATTAATTCTCGCTGTATCATTCAAAGCGCGGGAAAATTAACATCTCAATTAAATTGGCGCCACAAGAGCCCTAACCCCATTTTCGTTACACTCTCACCTCAGATCTTCTCTCTCCACCTCTCCCAGTATCTAAGCCAATCGGTTCTCACTTCTTCCAGAACCTTAACAGTTGTTCACAAATAAAGATGGACATGGAAGGCTTATCTGTGATCTGCGCGGGTCTCGGTATGGTTGAAGAGGACGAACGAGGCAATCGGATTAGCTATTGCAAGGGCGAGTACTGTTTAGGTAAGTTTCGTCAAAAGAATAAAAATTGAAAACATGATCTATCAAGTTACATTTAGAGTAATTTGATTTTCCCAAATTTTAGATAATTTAAAGGATTTGCTGAGATTCTTGAGGCGTGACGATCCACAAACGCGAGAAGTGTTTAAGCAAGTCTGTAAATGGAACATTGTGTCTAAAGATTTGATACCGATTATTGAACACTGTCAAGATGATCGTAATCTTGTCTTAAATGCAGGTAATTTACAGTTAATTTGTTTTTGTTTATATATTTATATATAATTTATTCAGATGAACTTGTAATGATAATTTTCATACTTGGCATTTTGCAGTGAAGGTTTTGGTGTTTTTGACTATGCCCGTTGAACCTTCATCCAATGATATTCCTCAACAGATAGAGTATCTATGGGGTTTGAAGTCTTCAATTACATGTAGTGACACAGTCCCGGTGATTGTATCACTTCTCGAGGGACCCCTAGAAAATTTGGAATGGTAAGCTTAGAATTGGATTTGTGACCGAGTTGACAAATTATTACCAATTTTATTGTTAAAAGGCAATTAATGCTTATCATGTATCATCTTATATGTTTAATTTTGGTGAATTATGTTGATTTGTTTTATCTATTGTGATTATTACTGTTAATTGATAGTTATAAATGTATACAGTGAAGCATTCACGGATGATGACTGGAAGTTGGTACAATTAGTTCTGACTTTCTTCCGCAATGTTCTTGCTGTCCAAGATATTCCGCTGCGGCAGAAGGCTGAGGGTTCTGCTAGTCAATTCATTTCCTTGAGAGATGGATTTCTGGAACTTTTGTTCAATGAGAATGTGATGGACATAATTCTTGTGATAACTCCGCATGTTGGTGGTTCTTCTGGTTATTTTCGACAGGACAACTTGCTTTTGCTGGAAATTTTTCATTACATATTTATAGGTCAAGATCCCGAATTCATTGCCTCTGCTCATCATAAGAGTTCCAAGGTGGGCTACTTTATATCTCTCTTTAACTTTTTGGCAAACAGGGAAGGTTAGACTGAATGAGCTAAGAAACTTTGAATAGAGTAATGATCAATTGGGAAGAAAACAGTACTTTTTAAATATGTTTATGAAAGTTATAAAATGAAACTAGAAACCTGATTTGGTGTTCACAAGTTCGAAGAATATTTTTGATAGCAATATTTTGAAAATTGAAATAGTGAAATGCTTTTCATCAACTATTTAAAAAAGAGTAGATCAGTGAAAATGGATTCTTTTTTTTCCCTAAAAAATAACTGTTAAATATATTAAAAACATCTAAACAATTTCTTTGTTTTCCCTTCAAAATATCTGTTAAATGGATTAAAATTTCTGAACAGGTTTTCGTAAAACAACTATTATCAAGTTTTCTCTAATTTTGCATTTGAAAATTGAAAATAAAAAAGTACTCTTGGAGCATTTCTATTAGACTTATTGAAATTTGCCATGAATAGATCGAGAATTTTTTTTTTAAATAGATTGAGAATTTTTTTTTAAACTTTTAGAATTGCTCGATCTATGAAGCTTCTGTCCATCAACGTGACCATTGATGTAGTTACTCAATTGATTGGCTTTATAAGTCTAATATTTGGTTCTAATGACTTTTTACGTGATAGATGGGTGAAGAAACGAAGGATGCTCTTGATAGTCTCAAATTACTAATAGCAGAGGAAGAAGAGAAAAGAAGGCTTTCAAGACTACACCAGAAAATGGTTCGTCATTCACAGTTTAGTGGAACATTTACAAGGCTTACCATGGTATGAAATTTCACTTATTACCGATGTTTATGAAGAATTCTGTACAGAATTTACTAACATTAGCAATTTTTCTTTTAAAAGGATGGTTCTAAAGCAGTGATCAAGGGGAACCCCACTTCTGCTTCTCAGATCCCTGTGCTTAAACCTCATAAAGGTGGTAAGGGTGTAAGTAATAAGATTGTGTGGGAACATGGAAGCTTACCTTCAACGAAGGATACTATTTTAGGGTTGCTCCATGATTTTGTGGACCAGTTTCTATCAGGGAGTTACAATGGTATATATCTGGAATCTCAATGCTTACATTCTTGCACTTTTTTCTTCTCCATGTTGTTATTGCTAATATTCAGATTTAAACCAAATGTGCATCAGTTTTGATGCAGTCAATCTGTGAGGATATTGAAAAGGAGCATCAAGCAATACAGACCAGTGATATCATTATTTTCTTTCGAGTTGCTCAGTTCATTACTTCATTTCAATATCACAAGATTGTTTCTTCCAAGGTGAGGGAGAAGGGTACTCATATTTCTAGTTTTTGAATCTTCTAAGCTGAGGAGGATTCACTGTAGTTTTAGGAGCTGCTAGCTCACAACAGTCTTATTTCAATTTTCCTAACAAGAAAATATTCTTTGGTTAAATTTTATTGATATGGTGTTGACTTGATTTGAATGTTAGTGAAAGTTGAAAATGAATCTGTGACATTGATCCCAAGATGTGCTCTCATTTTGTTTTGTTCTTTATGTGACTAATTGTCCTTGAAAAGCTTAGTTGGCTTTTTAATTATAGCTAGTGTTCATTCAATAACCGTTGGTGGGAATTTATTTTATTTAACAGCTCAATGCAGAAAGAGACACATCTGAAGCTTCCCCTACAGAATGTGCTGACAACACTTTGTTTAAAGGCAACATTTGTGGACCTATTGCATTTACAATGGACGAATCAATGTTTCAATTGGTCATTTCAAAATGGCGTATTGCATTTGATGGCTTGAAGGAAACAAAAAACCATAAGTTTCTATCTGCTGCGGGTTCTCTTATGAAAAATATGGTGATATATACTTCCTGGTTGACTAAAGTTCTTAATCCTTGCATCTCTAAGTTCCTTGTCCTTGCTTTGCAAAATATTATTGATGTCACTTAGGCTCCCATATATGCCTTTAGTTTGACTTTGAATGTGTGCTAAAATTATGTAAAATTTCTGCATGATTTTACCATTCCAAGTTAGAATTGTTACTTTATATTAGATTTGTGTTAACACCTTATATTTTTAACTGATTGAATTCTTTTGTATCTATTTTTCTTATTGATCGTTGTTGTGTGAACAAAGGAATTTGTATAAAATGAAATTTTCATTTTTCATTTCCTATATTTTGAAACATTTCCACACACAGATAGTTTTTGTTATATATTCAGAACTTGTGTAAGAGAAGTTTACACAAGTTCTGGATAAAATGATGACACTCTTTGTTTTATTTCATATATTAAGAATTGATCTTTGAAGTTTCATCGTATTATAGAATTCTGGTCTAGCATCCAACATTTGATACATGAAATTTCTAGAATGAAAATTCTTGAGCAAGCATATGGTAGTTATCATTGTTATTTTTCCTTTAATGTTTATTAGATGAATCATGACTGCATATATGTAATTCTTTGTCAAGCTATTAAAAGTAGAAAAACGCATTAGTTTTGTTACATACAAAAAAACTTGCTATCAATAGATATCTTCCTTCTAAGTAGGCTAACAGGTTTCTCGAAAAACCTTGTGTAGTTGAACCTTTTCATTTGTCACAAGATCAAAAAGACTTAAAAGTTGGCAAAGTGAAGTTTCACTTACTGCACATTCGTACATTGCATATTGCTGTAAGTTTATATTGTGAGGATGTTGAACATCGATCAATCTTCTGTATATAGCATCGTCTAGTTCCACCTTATAATGCCTTTTTAAATCTAAGTACAGTTTCATATATGTGCTTGCCAATGCAAAATGTTCAATGTAAATATTCTGTGATCAATTTGTGTCTCTAAGGAAAAAAGACACCGAGTGTAACATTGATGAGAAAAATTTTTTCAAATATTGCAGTTGGTAATAAAAAGACAACCTCATGGTTAACTGTACACAATCCTTTTGAAAATGAGGTGGATTTGATTGTGGATGCTCAAATCTATAACTTGAAGTTTCAATTGCAATATTACTTCTTAACATGAATTTATCTTGCCCATGTTGATTGACTTGTATTTTAACTTCACAAATTCTTACAAGCCAAACTTGGCACTGGCTTTTCTTTCATGTAGATTCGCATTAGATTTGGTGCTTAAGGCATGCCAGAAGATTCTAGGAGGCACAAACACGCGCATCCTTCTATACAAGTTTTTTACGATCAGACTGAACAAGGATGACACAGTTTCTCTTGAACCTAATCAAGGTGTTTGACACTCACAAACACCCAAAAGGTTTCCCCTTCAAGCTTTAAATTCTTTTTGCTGATTTTGTCTTATACATGAAATTATTATTTATGTGAACTTGGTATTGCAGATTATAATGGGATAAATGATCATGCTGCACAACCTTTCACCTTGTTTCTTTTCTACTTTCCTATTTAATTTGATTCTAACATTTTCGTTAGGGACAGTTATTATAAATACGTAAGGGTGTACAAGTACACATGTTGTGTGCAAAAAACCATATACTTGGTGATGCATGTCTAGAAATTTGTCAAACAAAATATGGCCTCTGATGCTATTTTTGTATTCTTCTTTCCAGTGATCTTGCAATTTAGTAGAAATGATATAGTACTTGTACGACTCATGGAGATCTTCAATCACGTGTTGTGTTAGGGTATGTTTCTTATTTGTGGGTGATTAGGTTGGAAACTGGTTAATTGTGGTTATCTTAGGTTGTATCTTCATCCACATCACATAATTAATGTTATTGTAATACCAGACATATTACTCTATATAGCTAAAACATTCTGGAACATAGGGATTTGATTAACTAGATATTGAAAGTTCTGAATGCTTTATTATGTGAAGTCTCCTTGTGTTTGTATATTTTGCATTTTTATGTGCTAGTTGATGTTTCTGAACGTTTTATTTTGTGTAGCCCTCTTTTGTGTGTGTATGTAGTTCATAATATTTCTTCTTTGATTTTGGTATTTATGCACATGCCTTTCTTTTCTGCTGCAATAATGCAACAAAAATTTGTTTTGTGATTTAGGTTTCTAGAAAATCAGGAAGGGGGAAAAAAGGAGATTGCCAAGGGCAATAAGGAATCTGGAAATGAATTAATTGAGGATCATGCTACCATTCGAATGAGGACTGCATCTCAAATGGTGAACCTCTGCAGATGATTGCATGTCACGAAGGGAACCCAGATATGCAGCTTCTGCTCAAAAACATGACATCCCTGCTAAATTGATAAGCCTGAAATGTTGGCGGACATTGAGAATCCTGATTCAATCTGTTCAGAAAAAAACAACAGAGGGACTGATCAGCTGATGATCATCTTTGTTGCAGTACTGGGGATTCTTCTGAGGGTGAGCAGCCAGTACAACTGATGAAGTTGATTTTAAGGTTTCTACTTTCCTTTCAGCTTTTGCAAATTGCAACATCATTCAAAAACTGTGCTGGTTCTGAAGTTTTATAAGCAATTCCAACCGTACCAATCATTGCTAATTTGCATGTTGCGGCGCATCACTGATGACCTGGAGCTCTCTCCAATGCTATATCAGGTAAGGATTTGAAACTGTTGTTAGAGGCTATGAACAGTCCCATGAATGTAACTCTCACATATGTAATATTTCTGGACAAATTATTGCAGTTATCGCTCCTCACTATATCTATGACATCTTGGCTGAGCAGAGGGCATGCCCAGACAAAGATTATGCAAATATTGTTGATTTTTTGACCAGATGATCCGAAGAATGCTTAAACGAATGAAAAACCAGCCCCTACTTTTTGTGAAATTCTCTTCTGGAAGACTTGCAAAGAATGTCATTACATTATTGCTGATATTTATTCATGAACTTGGCAACATAAAGAAAAAACCGCAATGGCAAAATAGCTTAGAGTTGGAGATATGGGTCATCACAGGCCAACGGATGGGTTCACAGAAGCATAGCAGATGCATTGGGTGATGATGAGCGGATGTTGTGATTTCCCATGAACTAGGGTATCAGAAGTAACACTGGGCTTATAATGCTAACAGTCTCTTTTTTTAGTATTTTACCTATTTGGTTCAATAATAAAAGCTTTCAAACACTAAGTTGGATGAGCACCAGATTTAGAGCAGTCTGTTGAAGTTGATTAACCTGCTGATTTCATAATTTTTTGTTTCTTGATGCATAAATAGAGTTATACCTTTAATATTCTCATAAAACATCATAAATAATACCCATATTCTTGTGCAGAATGGAGAAATTTCCTTTGAAGGAGGAAGGCATGGCTTCTTTCATAGTCAGCGAGTTGACGAGAAAGAAAATTCTGAGAAGTATGATATTTATGACAATCTTTGATATATTATTTTCTTATATAAAGTACTTCAATTTAAACTTCTGTGTATTTGGGTTGTGCGTGGGGAATTTTCATGCAAGAGCAATCGGAAAGGTTTCTAAAAGAAAAGAAGACTTTTTCTCAGTGAGAGTGGAACATAAAATCTCGGAAATCTATGAATAGGTTTGCTTCAAGTCTATCTTTAACCATGGAAGGCATTTTCCTAAAAATTATCTCAGTACCATATTATATTATATATATATATTATAATCACCACTGGTCATATTTTACATTAATGAGTTGATGTGTGATTGTTTTTTATCTCACTCCTAAGGTTAAGATATGCTTATTTTTGTCATATTCTTACTTTAATAATAGTTTAGTAATTTCACAGTTTGTCTGACTGCATCGTTTTGATATATTATGGTTGTTGTAGATTCAAAGATGATCGAACTGTAGTCATCTTATAGCGAATCCCTAGACGCTGATGGTAAAGTTTCAGCTGCTCAAGTTTCCAACAAGCTTAACAACTAGGATTTAAATTCCATCAAAGAAAAGGTGCGCCATACTGGTGTACTTTACTGCTGGTCCTGATAACCTGGAGAGAACAAAAAGCTGTTGAAACCGAAATAATGTTCACAACTCAATGACCAGAAGGAAGTCTTCTGAGGCAACCTTGTCAGTACTTTACTAATTTCTCATGTTTTAATCATCTTTATAGTTGCCAAGATACTTTCTTTTAGTGTAAGAATGAGACACACTTGATGAAGTTATGATTTGGAAGAACATATTTCATGTGAAATCCTAGATAATGGATTTTTGCATTTTATTAATGTTTTAATGTTTTTGCAGGAACACTAAAAAGAGTGCGTGTTCAACAGTGATCAAGAGGCTATGATTAAAGTTTTATTTGAACGGTGAGGATAAACTAAATTTCTTTACTCATACAGGCCTCCTATCCTTGATGTGATGTCCCAAGATCTTTGTTCACTGTTAAATCTTACTGGCTTAACTAGTTAGTATCCACATAAACTGATTTCTTCTTTGTCCACTGGGTATCCTTAAACAATGGGGTAGGTTGGCACTATAACCATCCTTTTATGTCTTAAATATACCTCAAAAGAATCACTCTCAGCGGGGGTTAACTTTATTATATGTTAAAGAATAATTAATTTGGGTTTTTCACTGACAGGTACAAAGTCATAAGAGTGTACTATAGATTGCAATATGCAGTTGGATGGTGGAAAAAATTCCCGCTGCCCAGGTCTCCCGTAAACTCAAGCAACTTGGTTTGCGTCCTCACCAGAAGAGGTCTGAAGCCCAAATGCCTTGAGAGATGAAGAACCAATGACTCTCTATTGTTAAGCACAGATTGGACAAAGAACATTGCTATCACTCAGAATAGTAGTTAGATATTCATATTTTTGAATATCAAGGTTTTTTGAGTATTGGCTTTTGATCTTATGCAACCATGTTGCTCATTTGGATCAGTTTTCGTGGTCTTAGATTTCCAGCATGCATTTGCTTTTAGATATTTGGTAGATGGTGATATATGAGTTTGGAATTTTGACATAACTGGTAACTTACAAGTCACCACTTTCATGTTTTTCTTAGTCTTGTCCAGACCTTATCATACTGTATTTTTCTTTGAGCTTCTTTTTCCATCATTCCATTTGGAGTCAGTCTTTTTGCTGAATTCCATTAGTTTCTTATCTTCTAGTTGCACTAAAATTAATATACGGCTTTCATCTGGCAGTGTTTTAAATTGAGGTGTTGGTCTGGTAGAAGTTAGAAACTCTTGTTAAACGTGATACCATATGGTCATTACATCCGAGGTATTAAATGCATTTATTTATGACTTTATGATTTTTTTCTTATTGTTCATCTATCATGCATCATTTTTCAGCTCCATTAACTGTGAACATGTTTTTTTCAGACTGCTTGCATTTAGTACAATTGAGAATCATTATATTACATTCACCTTACAGATTTCTCTTCTTAATGTCTAATGCTATTTTGCAGAACTTTCTCTTATAATAATCAATCATGTAATCCTCAGAAACACCTATTCTTTGTGTTCAGATTCTTTTTTGAAATTTAGTGGGCATATTTTAGCAAAATCCTAATGAAGTATTTATTCATTTATATGTGTGTTTATATTTCCTGTATTCAAGGCATTTTTAATTCATTGTATGAAATTCACTTCCAAATAGTGGTAGAGTTTTGATGTTGCAAAGCATAGGAGACTTGAAGTTCTTTTATCTAATAATCTTTGTACTTTTAGGCGCAAAAAAGTAAGCAATGATTGTGGCGGCGGGTTTTTTTGAGGGATCGCAAGAAAAGATATGCAAGGAAAACTTCAATGATTTTGATGATGAAACCTTAAGCTCTGTTTTCAGTAAGTTGTTCTCTCTCTCTCTTTCACTCATCTATTGTTAGATTAATGGAGCTATATATGTAACTATGGTGAAGTTTTTTCATGTTTGTTGAAAATCCATAATGCAAGTAAGTTTTTCATGTGTGTTTATATTTCCAAGTATTTAGGCTATTTTATTCATTGTATGAAATTACTTCACTATGTGTAGAGTTTCTGATTGTTGCAACATAGATACTCATTATGTAATTAACCTTTGAACTTTAGGCGTAAATGCATGATGGTGGCAGCATTGTTTGTGTGAGGATTGCAAGGAAATCTGTGATGATTCTGATGATAACTAACCTGTTTTCAAGTTGTTTTCTCTCTCTCTTCACCAAATCTATTATTAGATTAATGGGCTATATTAGGTAATTATTGTGTTTATTTTTTTTTCAGTTTTCTTCTCTTTCTATTTCATAAAATTTTTAGCCATTATGGGTATATAATTATACTGTTTTGTTGATAAAACATGACTCAACATCGAACAAAATAACTGCGAAACTGCTTATCCTTAGTTCATTTTTTTACTTGATTTATGTATTTTATGATATTATCAATGGTACATGCAGATTTTTTTTTTTTTTCATTTTTTATCATTGTTCTTCTAGGTTACATGTTCTACATTGATGATATGAATGCAGGTTCATAAATGCAAGTCTTCTTACTTTCTTTCCATTTACCTAAGAAACATATATGTCAGTGGATCGTTTTGAATTTAGAAATTCATATGTTTTCTTTTGCTTTTGTTGTTACTGATATGCAGAAGAGTTACGTGTATAATGCCGGCCTTAGCAAGTTTCCATATTTGAACATAATTATTATTATTGTTTACCTATATTTTTTTTATTAGATCATCATTGTCATGCTTGTTGGACACAGGAAGTCTAGGAAGCTCCATTCAAAGCCAAGGATGACAGGCTGGAAACAATACAGGTTGAGAAGACAAATGAAGATGCTGGAAACTGTTGTACTACAATGCTATGGGAAGGTACGTTACCCATATTAATCTGGCTTATAAACTAAAGAACAGGAAAAGCAAAAATCCTAATCTAAGTGAGTTGGACACTTGGACCTTAAGGAAAAATTGTTATCCTTTTCATATACTTGGTGAATAAAGCATAATTGTTGAGAAAATAATAACTTCAATGAGATGTTTATCCTTGTCTAGTGATTTAATTAGGTTGACTTTATTTTCTCTTTCGAAGGGAGGTTGGAATCATCTAGTCAAATGGATATTGCGGAAACCAATCAAGATATCCTATTAAGCAGGCAACCAGGAAGGCACTTCAGTTTCTGAAATGAACGGCTCTAATATTTCAAGTTTTTCACCTGTCAATATGCTGATGATTTGCCACATCACTCATGGATGATGAGTTGGCAGATTCGTATGATGTTGCTGCTGTTGAAATACTGAGTAGTGCTGTAAGTAAAAGGAAGCTGAGGTGGTAATGATCCTGAGATGAGGACTAAGATGAAAGCATGATCAGTTTTTTTCTCTCAAATCTTTTAACTATCTATTCAATTTGAGAAATCTTAAGTAGCTGTTACCTTCCATAGAAAGATTGCTGGCATTCAATCTTTGAATTTGCAAGCCAAACACTTGTTCAGTTTTCAACCGCTTCTCTTTTGAAAGTTTTTTTATATCGACTAATGGGTTTTGTGTCGCCAATTTACCTGTAGGTGATCATGCAGTGACCTTCTGCGGTTTCAGCTTGCATTATATTTTGGGAGAGCTTAAATTGTGTATTATATTTAAACAGATATTGTAAGGACAAAGGGGCTTGCAGGATTGTATACTTGTAGGAGCAGATACGGGGTTTTATGGATTTTAGCATGCTGTGCCAAAGCTTGTGATGTAATTTGATTGTTTATGATTTGAAATGCTTTCTTGTACATAAGGAATTCCTAAAGATTCCAATACAATTTCTTGTAATTTGCAATCAAAGATAATTTAACTTTATCACATTCTTTTTCAAGTCAGGCTTTTAATAGCTGGCTTTTCTTATTTATGTGTAAATGTTGAAGTCATAATATATAATCATCTCAAATTACCGTCTTTTTGCATATGTACATGATGATTTATCTCGTCATTTCATATCAACTCAAGATGTAGATGTTCAAAGATTTCAAAAATGAAACTTTAATTTAATTGTACTTTTATTATTAATATATTTTCTTTGGGTTCTTTTTGAATAACTTATTGTTCATTTCCATGCTTTATTCAAATGAAGGTTTGGTGTGTTCTGATGTTTTTATGTCTAACCTAGCTATGTTCTTGTTCTAGTTCCAGACATCAATGCTTTCTTTAATCACCGTTGTGCTACTATGAAGGAAAGTGCGTTGGTATCTCATTTGGTTACACTTGTGCATGCATCAGGATTCTTAGAGAGATGCAATTCATGCCTACCCTAATGTGGTGAGGTGGTTCTACACTGTCTCAAGTCTCAAATACTTTCGAAGAAAACATGAAATCTATATTTTCCTCTGTTTATTCCATATCATTGTTTTAAACCCGGACGAGGGCAACCGTTTTACTGTCCGGGTCACGTTCAATCGGTCCCAACCGGTTGGACCGTTCGGTTGGATCGTGGATGTCAGCAATATTTTATTTTTAAAAATTACATATTAACCCCTTAAATCTTAATATATTACAAAAATCCCTAAAAAAAGTTTAATTGTCCCTAAATTTTTATTTATTCCAAAATACTCCAATAAAATTACCAATTAAATCCCTAAAGACTTTTGATATATCTTCAAATACCCCTATAAAAATAACAGTACCCTCATAATTTTAAATATGTTCAAAAACCCCCCTAAGGACCTAAACCGGACCGTAGAAGCTACCGGTTTCACGTCCAACCGGTCCGACCGGCCGGTCTGGTCCGTTTTTTAAAACCAGTTCCATATGAGTGATTTTTAAACCTTTATTTCTATATTTTTTTATATAATTTTTTAGCACCAATTCTGTGGTGTTGCTTATGTGAGACATGTTTGGCTTTTTTGGTTTCTATAATCAAGTCCACATGTTTTGATCAGCGTTGAGGACTTGATCTAGATGTTCCAATAATGTAGACTGAAAATTCGTTTCCAGTTTTCAACAAATATTATTTTTACACTATCTTATTCATTTTATCCCTTTCCGTAGTAGAAGTTCAAATATGACAACAAATAGCAAGGAGTTTAGGATAAAATTCCTAGTTCTTCAATTTCACAATCTAAGACACTGATTTGCTAATTGAGAGCTATCTGCTTCGTATATATTTTATTCAGATATTTTTGCGTCTCATAATACCCTTTTGTTTTAGCTATAAATTACAGGTGAAATTGGTATTGAATACACCTTCAGGCTCGAAGGATTAATTGAGTTGCACAATCTGCCGAACATCCCAGGGTTACCAAAAAATAATATAAAAGGAGTTATGTGAATATAAAGGTTTCTCCTAAAGTGTTACTCAAGTGTGGCAGGTATGTCTGCTTGTTTTGGGCCTGTTCATCACTAAAATTTCGCCTAATTTCATGGTCTTGCCATCCTCATTGAACCGTGAACGTGTTTTTTGTAGTCTTCATTTATATCAAGAAAGCATTACTTTACATAACAGCAGTTACTGAGAAATTGCATGTAACTGAGAGTGTTTGATTTTCAGAATTGATTTGCATGGAAAGGAAAGAAATATGAATACAATAATAATTAGAGATACTCAAAAATGCCGAGCAAGCATAATTGTTATCATACGAATTTGTTGATAACATATAATTTCATACCAGAAAGTCACTTTTACTGGGAAAAAGAAAACCATGAACAAAAACTGCGTAAGATATCCAGCTCCAACTTAACGTTGGCCAGCTTGACTTTTTAATTTATTTTTTTTCAACTTGGAATTAACACTCTTTTTGGAAACCCCACAATACTTCCCACAAAGTACACATCACGGGTTGGATTTTGGATCTAAAACATAGGATAAACTTCTTGCAAGGTTGATCTGGGGATTAACTAGTTCAATAATATTGAGTCCCAATCTCATAATCTTCGTCGCAAATGTTAAAGACCCCATACAACCAAGTGTGATCCATTTTGTTATTTACCAATGATGAACTCCATATTAAAGTTATAAGAAAGTTGTGTATTAATTTGTGATCTAATAGTACTCTTAACTATTTCGTCTATTGACATTACTGAAACTGTTTATGGTAATGGAAAACACAATTGGTAACACTATTAATATTATTCATATATAAAGAAAGTTTAGATAACCATCCCATCCCTCTTTTATTTTGATTCCATTTTTCCAACGGATTATGCCAACCAACCCAAGGCTTTTGTCACAAGCTAGTCCAAAGATGGTGATTAACATTCCAAATATTTACACTTTATATGTATACCAATTACCACCCCACTCCCTATTTTGTGCAATGCATGGTTAATTTAAGGGGATACCATTCGATAACTTCTTCATTAATTGCAAAACTCTAACATTAGACCCATATGATCCCAAAGTTAATAGAACTCAATATCCTCACATAATATTAGTCTAGCTTTAAATATTATATTCTTCTTTCTATTGTGTCACTCTCCCTTCGATTTTTCCAAGGAACGAAATCATGTTATGCCAGCCAAAAGGCTTTTCTTCAAGTCAAAGAGAGGATATAGTAATTGAAAAATAATAACACCTATTGTTTGTCACTTAACAGTAAAACCCCTATTTTTGTGTCTGTTACTTACAACCTAATTTAGAATTGCACATAGTGACTGTTTGTAACTTAAGTTTTGAATTGGTTTTAGATTTGATGTTACCAAAATCAATTGCTAGTTGAATCCAAAAAAGGGATTTAACTCAGTTTAACCATCATCTTTGTTTATCGTCTACTTACTGCCTATCCGTTTTGTCTATATGTGGAATTTGCCTTTATTGGTACTCCGATCAGGTATCGATCATAAATGTGATTAATCAGTCCATGAAAAGATATCATAATTTAAAGATATTTGATAATATTTTTTTTATTTTTTTGCTGTTTTAAGATGACTGAATTACCTTTTGGTTACATTACAAATATAATATATATATTATATATATATATATAATATATTTTTATTTTTTTTTTTAAAAGTGAAACAGACATGATCGGGTATAGGGTTCTGTATTCTCTTACCCATTTATATTCTCAACCTGTTTGATCCATACCCATTCCCGTCTTTACCTTGGCCTGTACCTGCCCTTCTTCCAGGTCTAACTATGATCCCTTATTAAATCATAGTCCTTAATTTTTTTATTTATACTGTGTATCATAAGTTTTAGTTTATTCTTTTAATCAAACTCAAATTTATTCATAATCTGTGATTGCACTTAGTTTTTTTTTGTACAAAACTTTATATATATTATTTATATATTCATTTTAAATTTTCTAATGATTTTAAAAAAATTGAAGGAAAATAATATAGAATTAACATGATTTAATTAGTGTTAAATTTTCAACCAAATGGAATTTGATATCATTCACCATAATGTTCTCTAATAATAAACCAGTCGGATCACCAATACACGTTGTTTTTTTTTTTTTACTGTAGAAACGCTTATCCTTAGGCACAAATGTGTTACGATTGCCAAGAAAGTTCATTTTCCAAGTCTATTGTCAATTGATCCACAAAACAAGACTTTGTTGTTTAAACACGTTGATATACTACTTTATATATCAATGCAGTAACTGATAACATTGCATCATAACTGAGTATTTGATTTTGAGAATGTTTGACATGGAAATGAAAGAAATATGAATACAAATTAATATGAGGATACTCAAAACAACGAAGCAGCATTAATTATTATCACACAGAATTTTGTTGATAACAATACAATTTCTTCCAGATAGTCACATTTACTGGGAAGAAAGAAAGCTATGATACTAAAACCATGTAGAGGAGACAAGGCCCAACTTAACTATTTAATTTATTTTAAGAGCAATGATGCGCTTCATCTCTTCCCACAAACTTTTTCCTCCACATTTCCAAACTAGCAGTTCACATTGGTCAATCATATTTATTAGGTGGAACCCAATAGATCTATAAAACTGATCAATTATAATTTTCATGTTCAGTTGTAAGAAAAAAATTGTGAAAAAAAGGTGATGAATGTACATTTTCCTTATCTTAATTTCAATTGGAATTACACACATACTTTTTGGAAACCCCACAATGACTATCACAAGTACGCATCACGGGTTATTAAGAACTCAATATCTTCAATAATATTAGTCTGCTTAATAATATATATATCTTCTTTCTAATTATATCATCTCTCCTTTTTCATTTTCTAAAAGGAACGAATCATGTATGCCAGCAAAAAGGCTTTTGTTCAAGTCAAAAGGATATGATTATATTGATTGTACAAATATCTTACACTTCATATTTTCAAAAGTTTTAAATTTCATACTATTAATCGACCAACATTAGTTGTGATATCATTTCACACAGCAAAATTATGGAAATGAACCTTGCCAATTCTTATCATCGTGAATCATGCTCTACGTGCATAAGACGATCTGTTTAGAAAAATAGGAGAAGCTAAACATAAAATATATTTTATCAAACCACCACAAATCCCTTTTCCAAAGTTTGTGACCTGACCCAAGGCTCCGTTAGTGGAAAACCATGGCAATATGCATGCAGAAGTATGCGATGGTCTGCGGCTCTGAGCTAATTTTCGAGATAATATCTACTTCTAGTTGTTTATTCTGTTCCTTTTCCAAAAGAGTTGTGGATTCTGACGTTATAAGTTGCAGAGAAAGAGGAAAGAGAAGCTCTACTCTATTTAAACAGGGCCTGGTGGATTATTCTGGCATTCTCTCTTCTTGGGAAATGAAGATGATAAAAAAAATTGAAAAACACAACATAAAACCGTGTAAAAGAAAGTCCGAACGCAACATAACACCGGCAGCTTGACGATTTCACACTTTACTTTTTGGAATTAACACTTACTTTTTGGAACCCCACAATGACTACCCATAGTACACATCACGGGTTGGATTTTCTATCTAACTATGATCCCTTATTAGAATATAGTCGTTAAGTTTTTTTATTTTACCGTGTATCATAATGTTTAGTTTTATCTTTTATCAAACCCAAATATATTCATATAAATTGTGATTGCACTTAGTGTTTTTTTTTTTTTTTTAACAAAACTTTAATTATTATTGATAGATATTCATTTTAATTTTCTAGTGATTTTAAAAAATTAAGGAAAACAATATAGAATTGACATGATTTCATTAGTGTTAATTTTCAATCAAGAGGATTTGATATCATTCACATAACGTATCTCTAATTAATACAGTCGGATCGCCAACGTGTATCACATTGTGTTTTTTTTTTTTTTTTACTGTGGAAACTGCTTATCCTTAGGCAAAATGTTGTGTACCATTGAGCAAGAAGTTCATTTTCCAAGTCTATTGTCAATTGTCCCACAAAGCAGACTTTGTTGTTAAACAACTTGATAATTACTTTATATTCATGCAGAATTTTGTTGAATAACAGCACATTTCATTCCAGAAAGTCAACATTTTACTGAGAAGAAAGAAGCCATAAAATATAAAACCACAAAATCACATTTACTGGGGAAGAAAGAAAGCCATGAAACATAAAACCACGTAAGAGGAAGACATGTTTCCAACTTAACTTTTATTTATTTTAAGAGAATGTACACTCACAATCTCTCTTACACCCCGACATAATAACTCACAATTAGTCATTAAATTTAGGTGGAACCCAAATGAGACTAATTAGAACTGATCATTGTGTTTGCCACGTTAGAATATTAGAGTTTTGGTGAAGAGAGGTGGGTGTAACATTTTTTTTATTTTAATTTCAACTGAGAATTAACACATACTTTTTAGAAACTCCATAATGACTATCACACAAGCATGCATCATGGGTTTTAAGACTCAATATCCTCAATAATATTAAGTCTAGCTTAAAATAAATATTATATTCTTCTTTCTAATTATATTATCTCTCCTTTTCATTTTAACAAAAGGAACGAAATCAGTATGCCAGCAAAAAGCTTTTGTTCAAGTCAAAGGATATGATTATATTGATTGTACAAATATATTACACTTCATATTTTCAAAAGTTGAATTTTATACATTTATCCAACCAACAGAGTTGTGATATCATTCTCACACAGCAAAATGATGGAAATGAACGTTGCCAGATTACTTATGCATCGTGAATCATGCCTACGTGCATAGACGATCTGTTAGAAAATGAGAAGCTAAACAAAGATTAATACGATGACAATAAATAATTTTATCAAACACCCAAATCCCTATTCCAAAAGTTTGTGGACCTACCGAAACTCCGTTATGGAAAACACATGGCATATACTGCAGAAGTATGCAATGGGTCTGAGCTATTTTTCAAGAGATAATAGCTCATTGTTACGCAGTGCTTTTTTTATAGTGATATGATGATGGCTATGTCAGGTGGAAGGTTCCTTCAACATCTACTTCCAGCTGTTTTGATTCTGTTCCTTTTCCAGCAAAGAGTTGCGGATTCTGACGTTATAAGTTGCAGAGAAGAGGAAAGAGAACCGCTGCTTGTATTTAAACAGGGGCTGCTGGATAATGTTGGCATTCTCTCTTCTTGGGGAAGTGAAGATGATAAAAAAAATTGTTGTGAATGGGAAGGAATCCAATGTCTTCAAACCGGCCATGTGTACGGACTCGCACTTAACGGAAAAAATGCATCTAACGCGCCATTTGAAGGTACAATTAATGCGTCTTTACTTAAACTGCGTCATTTAAGCTATTTAGACCTCAGTTACAATAATTTTAGTTGGAGCCCAATCCCAGAGTTCATTGATTCCCTCACCCAATTGAGGCACCTTGATCTCTCTCACGCTGATTTGAAAGGACCAATTCCCCACAGGCTGGGAAACCTTTCAAGGCTACAACTTCTTGATCTTAGCGGTAATGATGGTTTATATAACGTTGGAAACATTGAGTGGCTTTCCCATCTTTCTTCTTTGAGATATCTTGACTTAAGTGGCAGCGATCTTCGTAAATCAAATGATTGGTTTCAAGCCATTAACAAGCTCCCATTCCTCACAGATTTAAGGGTAGTTTGGTGTAATCTTCCACAGATTATGCCTTGGGCTCCCCTAAAAGTCAATGCTACTGCATCATTTGTGAGCCTTGATCTAACTGGCAACAATGTAACCAATTCTATATACCCGTGGTTGTTCAATGTCAGTAGCAATCTTAACCGACTTTCCCTCAATTTTAACGTTTTACAAGGTTCAATTCCTGAAGCTTTCGGAAATTACATGGTTTCTCTAACCGATCTCTTTCTTCAGTCCAACGAACTAGAAGGTGGCTTTCCAAAGTCCATCGGAAATATGAGTTGTCTGCATACATTAGAGTTGTCTTCCAATAATCTGATAGGACAACTCTCTGGGTTCTTTCAAAATCTATCTGGTGGATGCACA
Organism: Pistacia vera; assembly: GCF_008641045.1. NCBI lineage: Eukaryota > Viridiplantae > Streptophyta > Magnoliopsida > Sapindales > Anacardiaceae > Pistacia > Pistacia vera. Next base: position 942,874 of record NW_022196362.1, on the reverse strand, counting down.
GAGAAGAAGCTGGAGTTTTTGCATTTATTGGACAACAAAATCACGGGATCCGTGCCTGATTTTACAAGATTTTCATCCTTAAAAGAATTAGGACTTGGACAAAATCGGTTAAACGGAACCATTCACAAAAGCATCGGACAAATGTTTGAGCTTTGATCTTTAGATCTTGGTGACAACTCCTTGGAAGGTGTCATTTCTGAAGACTTTTTCTTAAATCTCTCTAAATTAGAGCATTTAGATTTATCTCGTAACTCTCTTGTTTTGGAAATTAGCGATGATTTGGTTCCTGATCATTTTCCACCAATTGGGTTCTTATATCTTGCCTCTTGCAAAATGGGGCCTCATTTTCCAAAATGGCTTCGAAACTTGCAAGCATATGGGGTTCTTGATATCTCGAATGCTGGAATCTCAGATACACTACCTGAATGGATTTGGGATCTCTTGAGTTCAGTACACTTTTTCAACATCTCATACAACCAAATCAAGGGCAATCTCCCAGATTTTTCTTTACTAGGTCCGAGTGTATATCTCCAATTAGACATGAGCTCAAACTATCTTGAGGGACCAATTTTGTCGCTACCGGAGGGATCTTACATTAATCTTTCTGGAAATAAGTTTTCAGGATCAAGTTCTTTCTTATGTTCTGATCATGTCGAATATTTGATCTATCTTGATCTCTCTAATAACCTACTCTCAGGAATGCTTCCGAATTGTTGGATAGAACTTGAAGAGTTGGTTGTTCTTAATTTGGCAAATAATGGCTTCTCCGGAAAAATTCCACCCTCGATGGGCTCCCTACATAATATTCAAACATTGAGATTGAGCAATAACAACTTCTTTGGAGAGTTACCAAATTTGAGCAATTGCACCCAGTTGAGAATTTTAGATCTTCAGGATAATGCATTTGAACGAAATAGAGAAGCAACAGGAACAAAATAATAATAGTTAAACAAAACAAACAGTAAACAAAGAATGTAATACGCGCGATTTACCTTGGTTCACCCAATGTAGGCTACGTCCAGCTGAGTCAATATTATTGCAATATGCCTCACCTCTCTCGTTTACAATGAATGAATTGTTCTCACACCCATAACAAGAGAAAAGTATGTTTATATACTAGGTTTAAGAGATTAAACCTAGTTTTACAAGAATTCCTATTCCTAAGCCCAACCCAAAAAGGAATTAATAACTTAAAAGGAATCCTACAGCGGTTATACATGGAAAAGCCCAAAACCGCCTACGGGCTCGGGGGCNCTGGCTGTCTGGCAGCAGCTATTATGTATCTGAGATGACATTCTCTCCAGCTAATTATGCAGTTCATATTATGTAATGTTAGACTTGTTTGTTATGGAAAATAAAGAAAATGAGATTGTTATCATCTTTTAAGATCAATGAATTCCAGTAATTACTCTTCAAATACGTTATTGTAGCAGAGTTTTTGTATTTATTTTATATTTAATTCAAATTAACAAAACATTTTTTTTTTTTTTTTTAGAATGAAAAATCTTTTTTAGTTAAACAAATATATTCGAAAAACTCTTTGAAGAATCACTTGACAAAATTTTTGCCATAGAACACTCTTTTACAACATCTACTTTAATGTGAAAACATCTTCTACAATCAAATTGGTTCCCTCAGCAAATTGACATACCTTTGTCTCCATCAATTAAATTGGAGCCACAAGAGCCCTATCTCCACTTTCGTTACAGTCTCACCTCAGATCTGCTTTCTCCACCTCTTCGAGTATAGCCAATCAGTTCTCATTTCTTCCAAAACCTTAACAGTTGTTCACAAGTAAATATGGACATGGAAGGCTTATCTGCGATCTGCGCCGGTCTCGGTATGGTTGAAGAGGACGAACGAGACGATCGGATTAGGTACTACAAGGGCGAGTACTGTTTAGGCAAGATTCGTCAAAAGAAAAAAAAAAATTGAAAACATGATTTATCAATTTACATTTAGAGTAATTTGATTTTCCCAAATTTTAGATAATTTAAAGCATTGGCTGATATTCTTGAAGCGTGACAATCCACAAACGCGAGAAGTGTTTAAGCAAGTATGTAAATGGAACATTGTATCTTAAGATTTGATACCGATTATTGAACACTGTCAAGATGATCTTAATTTGGTCTTAAATGCAGGTGATTGCTGTTAATTTGTTTTTGTTTATAATTTATTCAGATGAACTAGTAATGGTAATTTTCTTCCTTGGCATTTTGCAGTGAGGGTTTTGGTCTTTTTGACTATGCCGGTTGAACCTTTATTCAATGATATCCTCGACAGATAGAGTATCTATGGGGTCTGAAGTCTTCAATTACTTGTAGTGACACAATCCCGGTGATTGTATCACTTCTTGAGGGTCCCCTAGAAGAGTTGGAATGGTAAGCTTAGAATTTGGATTTGTGACGGAATTGACAAATTATTACCAATTTTGTTGTTAAATAGCGACTAATGCTCATCATGTCTCTGCTTATATGTTTAATTTTGGTGAATTATGTTGATTTGTTTTATCTGTTGTGATTATTATTGTTAATGAATAGTTATAAATGTATACAGTGAAGCATTCATGGAGGATGACTGGAAGTTGGTAAACTTAGTTCTGACTTTATTCCGCAATGTTCATGCTGTCTAAGATATTCCACAGCAGCAGAAGGCTGGGGCTTATGCTAGTCAATTCATATCCTTGAGAGATGGATTTCTGGAATTTTTGTTCAATGAGAATGTGAAGGACATAATTCTTGTGATAACTCTGCATGTTGATGGTTCTTTTGGCTATTTCGACAGGATCTCTTGCTTTTACTGGAAATTTTTCATTACATATTTATGGGTCAAGATCCCGAATTCGTTGCCTCTGCAGCTCTGCTCATCATAAGGGTTCCAAGGTGGACTACTTTATGTCTCTCTTTAACTTTTTGGCAAACGGGGAAGGTTAGACTGAATTAGCTAAAATACCTTGAATAGAGTAGTGATCAATTGGGAAGAAAACAGAACCTTTTAAATGTGTTTATGAAAGTTTTAAAATGAAACTAGAAACATGATTTGGTGTTCACAAGTTCAAAGTATATATTTGATAACAATATTTTGAAAATTGAAATAGTGAAATGCTTTTCATCAACTGTTTAAAAAAGAGTACATCAGTGAAAATGGATTCATTTTTTACTAAAAAATAACTGTAAAATATTAAAAGCATCTAAACAATGTCTTCGATCTCCTTTAAAAAAATCTGTTAAATGGATTAAAATTTCTGAATAGGTTTTTGTAAAACAACTATTATTAAGTTTTCTCTAATTTTGTATTTGAAAATTGAAAATTAAAAGTACTCTAGGAGCATTTCTATTAGACTTATTGAAATTTGCCATGAATAGATTGAGAATTTTTTTATTTTTGTTTTGAACTTTTGGAATTACTTGAGCTATGAAGCTTCTGTTCATCGACGTGACCATTGATGTATTTACTCAATTGATTGGCTTTGTAAGTCTAATATTTGGTTCTAATGACTTTTTACGCATAGATTGGTGAAGACACGAAGAATTCTCTTGATCGTCTCAAATCACTAATAGCAGAGTAAGAAGAGAAAAGAAGGCTTTCAAGACTACACCAGAAAATGGTTCGTCATTCACAGTTTAGTGGAAAATTTACAAGGCTTGCCGTGGTATGAAATTTCACTTATTACCGATGTTTATGAAGAATTCTGTACAGAATTTACTTACATTAGCAATTTTTCTTTTAAAAGGATGGTCCTAAAGCAGTGATCAAGGGGAACCCCGCTTTTGCTTCTCAGAACCCTGTGCTTAAACCTCATAAAGGTGGTAAAGGTGTAAGTAATAAGATTGTGTGGGACCATGAAAGCTGAACTTCGACAAACGATACTATTTTAGGGTTGCTCCAGGATCTTGTGGACCAGTTTCTATCAGGGCATTACAATGGTATCTATTGGGAATCTCTGTGCTTATATTCTTACACTTTTTTCTTCTCCATGGTGTTATTGCTAATATTCAGATCTAAACCAAATGTGTATCAGTTTTGATGCAATCAATCCGTGAGGATATTGAAAAGGAGCATCAAGCAATACGGACCAGTGATATTATTATTTTCTTTTGAGTTGCTAAGTTCATTACTTCATTTCAATATCACAAGATTGTTTGTTCTAAGGTGAGGGAGAAGGGTACTATATTTCTAGTTTTTGCATCTTCTAAGCTGAGGAGGATTCACTGTAGTTTTGTTGACTTGATTTGAATGTTAGTGAAAGTTGAAAATGAATCTGTGACCTTGATCCCAAGATGTGCTCTCATTTTATTTTCTTCTTTCTATGACTAATTGTCCTTGAAAAGCTTAGTTGGCTTTTTAATTATAGTTAGTGTTCATTCAATAACTGTTGGTGTGAATATTTTTTATTTAACAGCTCAATGCAGAAAGAGACACGTCTGAAGCTTCCACTACAGAATGTGCTGACAACACTTTGTTTAAAGGCAACATCTGTGGACCTATTGCATCTACAATGGGCTAATCATTGTTTCAATTGGTCATTTCAAGATGGCGTAGTGCATCTGATGGCTCGAAGGAAACAAAAAACTATAAGTTTCTATCTGCCGCGGGTTCTCTTATGAAAAATATGGTGATATATACTTCCTGGTTGACTAAAGTTATTAATCCTTGCATCTCTATGTTCCTTGTCCTTGCTTTACAAAACATTCTTGATGTCAATCATGCTCCCATATATGGCTTTTTTTTGACTTTGAATGTGCGCTAAAAGTATTTAAAATTTCTGCATGATTTTACCTTCCGAGGTAGAGTTGTTACTTGATAGTAGATTAGATTTAACGCCTTATATTTTTAACTGTTTGAATTCTTTTGCATGCATTTTTCCTATTGATCGTTGTTATGTGAACAAAGGAATTTGTATAAAATGAATTTTTCATTTTTCATTTCCTATATTTTGAAACATTTCCACAGATAGCTTTTGTTATATATTCAGAACTTGTGTAAGAGAAGTTTACGCAAGTTCTGGATAAAATGATGATGCTCTTTGTTTATTTCATATATTAAGAAGTGATCTTTTGAAGTTTCATCGTATTATAGAATTCTGATCTAGCATCCAGCATTCTATACATGAAATTTCTAGAATGAAAATTCTTGAGCAGGCATACGGTAGTTACCATTGTTAATTTTTCTTTAATGTATTTTAGATGAATAATGACTGCATATATGTAATTGTTTTTTCAAGCTATTAAGAAGTGGAAAAAAGCATTAGTTGTTACATACAAAAAAACTTGCTGTCAATAGATATCTTCCTTCTCACTAGCCTAACAGGTTTTTAGAAAAACCTGGTGTAGTTGAACCTTTTCATTTGTCACAAGTTCAAAAAGACTGTGTTAAAAGTTGGCAAAGTGAAGTTTCACTTATTGCACATTTGTACATTGTGCATATTGCCGTAAGTTTATGTGGTGAGAATGTTGAACATCGATCAATCTTCTGTATATAGCATCCTGCACCTTATAATGCCTTTATAAATATAAGTATAGTTTCATATATGTGCTTGCCAATGCAAAATGTTCAATGTAAATATTCTGTGTTTCAATTTGTGTCTCTGTGCAAGAAAGACACAGATTGTAGCATTGACGAGATTTAAGTAAATAGAAGAGAGAATTTTTCTTATATTGCAGTTGGTAATAAAAATACAACCTCAAGGTTAACTGTTCACAACCCTTTTGAAAATGGGGTGGATTTGCTTGTGGATTCTCAAATCTGTAACTTGAAGTTTCAATTGCAATATTACATTCTTAACATGAATTTATCATGCCCATGTTGATGGACTTCTATTTTAACTTCAAAAATTCTTATGCAAGTCACACTTTGGCACTGGCTTTCTTTCATGTAGATTCACATGTTAGATTTGGTGCTTAAGGCATTGCCAGAAGATTTTAAGGAGGCACAAACCAGCCCGCGTCCTTCTTTACAAATTATTTTATCATCAGACTGAACAAGGGATGACTCAGTTTCTCTTGAACCTAATCAAGGTGTTTGACACTCACAAACAACCCAAAAGGTTTCCCCTTCAAGCTTTTAAATTCCTTTTGCTGACTTTGTCTTATAACATGAAATTATTAGTTAATGTGAACTCGGTATTGCAGAATTATAATGGGATAAATGATCATGTTGCACAAGTCTTCCACGTCCTTTTCTTTTCTATTTTCCTATTTAATATTTGATTCTAAACATTTCAGTTAGGACACTTATTATAAATTCCTAGTAATGGTGTACAAGTCCACGTGTTGTGTGCAAAAAACCATATACTTGGTGATGCATGTCTAGAAAATTTGTCAAAATCAAATGTATGGTCTCTGATGCTATGTTTGTTGTTCTTCTTTCCAGTGATCTTGCAGATTTAGTAGAAATGATACATGTACTTGCACGACTGATGAGAATCTTCAATCACGTGGTGTGTTAAGGGTATGTTTCTTATTTGCAGAGTGATTAGGTTGGAAAACATGTTAATTGTGGTTATCTTAGGTTGTAGCATCTTATGGAACATCTCAATAATAAAGTGTTATTGTAACACCAGACATATTACTCCTACGTAGCTAAAAAATTCTGGAACATAGGGGATCTTGATTAACTAGATAGTTGAAAGTTCTGAATGTTTTATTATGTGAAGTCCTCTGCGTGTCATATTTTGCATTTTTATTGCTAGTTGAGTGTTGTGAACTTTTTATTTGTGTAGCCCTCTTTTTATGTGTGTAATAGTTCATAATATTTCTTCTTCGGTTTTGGTATTTAGTGCAACATGCCTTTCTTTTCTGCCGCAATAATGCAACAAAAAATGGTCGTTTTGTGATTTAGGTTTCTAGAAAATAAAGGAAGGGGAGAAAAAAGGAGATTGCAAAGGGCAATAAGGAATCTGGAAATGAATTAATTGAGGATCATGCTACCATTCAGAATGAGGACTGCATCTCAAATGGTGAACCTCTGGCAGATAGTTGCGTGTCACAGACGGGAAACCCAGAAAATGCAACTTCTGCTGCAAAAGAAGACATGGACATCCCTGCTAAAATTGATAAGCCCGAAATGTTGATGCCGGACATAGAGAATCCTGAAGTCAATCTGTTGCAGACAAATAACAGAGAGTCTGATCAAGCTGATGATCATCTTTTTGCAGTCCTGGTGATTCTTCTGATGTTGAGCAGTCAGTAGCAACTAATGAAATTGATTTTAAGGTTTCTACTTTCCCTTCAGCTTTTGCAAATTGCAACATCATTCAAAAACTGTGCTGGTTGCTGAAGTTTTATGAGAGCAATTCCAACCGTACCAATCATTGCATAATTTGCATGTTGCGGCGCATCACTGATGACCCGGAGCTCTCTCCAATGCTATATCAGGTTAAGATTTGACGCACTATTGTTAGACGCTATGAACAGTGACATCAGTTAATCAAGAGGCTATGATTAAAGTTTTATTTGAACGGTGAGGATAAATAAATTTCTTTTACTCATCCAGATCTCCTATCCCTGATGTGAGTCCCAAGATCTCTTGTTCAACTGTTTGAGATCTTACTGGTTTAACTAGTTAGTATCCCCAAAAACTAATTTCTTCCAAAGTGCAATTTTTGAATTGATTGTGTTAATTCACTTATTTGCTTTTTTACAGCTTAAAATTGGTATTTGTCCACTGGGTAATTCTTAAACAATTGGGTAGGGTGGCATTATAACCATCCTCGTTTATGTCTTAAACATATCTCAAACGAATCACTGTCAGCTTAGGGGTTAACTTCATTATATGTTAAAGAAATAATTAATTGTATACGTGTAGGAGCGGATACTGGTTTATAGGATTTTAGCATGCTGGGCGAAAACCTGTGATGTAAAGTTTGATTGTTTAATGTTTTGTAAATGCTTTCTTGTATGTACATAAAAGGAATTTCCAATACAAATCTTGTTAATTTGCATTCAAAGATCCTATTACTCTCTCTATGAATTTGCCTCCATGTGAGCCAACTTAATTTTAGTTACAGCTATGTAAGCTTGCCGTTGGAAGGTAAAATCACTACCAATGCTTCTTTGCTTAAAATGTGCGTCATTTAAGTTTTAAGCCTCAGTTAGCATATTTTAGTGGGAGCCAAGCCGCTGAGGTTATGGTTCCCTAAGCAAATTGAGCTACCTGATTTTCACATTCTTTAAGGTCTTTGTTCATCTTCATTAATAAACCTAACCCAGTATTGTTAAATGATCATCAATTAAATACCGAAATTCGACTTTCATATGATAAATGTAAACCTTTTAATATACACATTAATGTATGAACTTACGCATCGTATATGGACATGTTATAGCAGCCTATAGAAAAACAAATTCGTTTTTGTGTACGTCTGTTGACCTGATAGAAGACTTCGTTGTTGAAAAACACATGGGAATTATGTTAGAGTTGAAAGAGATTGGCAAGAGTGGCAAGAAAAGAGACAAAGGTTGCCAGAGTATGCTTGAAGGAAAGAAGAAATTGTAAATAAGTTTTTTGTATATTATTTTCTGATATGTACTTTGTCCTATTTATACAAAGATACAAATGTAAGTACATGGCAATACAATGAATACATAATTACATGAAATCAGGAAAACAGATAATTCGTAATTGCACAAATCAAGCCATAATCATAGTAATTCTAGAATCATGCCATGATCGCAACACTCTGGAATTAAGGTGCAATTACTGTATTCCATCAGATTAACTACTTTAGTGCAAATTATATAGGTATACAATACATCACTACAAAATTAAATAAAGAGGTCATTTCGAAAGAGAATGTTTTGATTAAAAATGTCTTTAATACATTTTTGTAGACAGTTCCATACAATAGCGTCTTCTATTTTATAGTAAAATGATTTTTTTTTTTAAATTTTATTTATGTAATTAATATATTAAATATTTTTCATGTTAAGAATTAAATTAACTATTTATATTATGAAAAGATTAAAAGAAGACGTTTTTTAAATGTTTTACAACATTTAAAAACACTTAAATAGAAAACGTTTTTGCTTTATTCAAAACGTTCTTTAGTTATTAAGGATGGTAAAGCAAAAACGTTCTTTATTTATTAAGGATAAACCATCCCTAATTATTTTTTTTTTTTTAAAGTAATGGTAGTATTTGCAGAAATATCAGCCGCAAATCAATATTTATCCTTTTATTTTTAGGTGGTACTAATTGATAATTTTTGAAGATATGATGGGCATTCTATATTAATTATGTGTTTTATAAATTTGCTACGCTGTGATAATTTAAAATTTTAATCAAAACAAATGATATACTAGATCCACCCTTCAAGATCCTTTTGTTCTGAACTTAATGGATAAAGTAATACAAATAAATGATAATAATAAGAGTTAACGGCTTTTTCCCACTCGAACAATGCCTCAGTGACCTTAAACCTTTTCCTCTCATAAACTTTAAAATACTACTGTAGACGTAAAAATCTACCTGTACGGAAGGGGGGTCTGATCCCTGAGGTCAAGGCCACTAGCGATCCGCTGCACCTACACACGTAGAGAAACACGCGCGTGAAGCGAACGGGAAACACCGGGGTGGTGTTTGCCGTAGGCACTCCGACGCTCAAGTCAGTAAGGCTGAAATGGNAAGAAAGAGAAGACTTTTTCTCAGTGAAGAGTGGAACATGAAAATCTCGGAAATCTATGAAAAGTAGGTTTTGCTTCAAGTCTATCTTTTACCATGGAAGGCATTTTCCTAAAAAATTATCTCAGTACCATATATATATATATATATTTTAAAATCACCACTGGTCATATTTTACATTAATGAGTTGATCGTGTGATTGTTTTTTATCTCACTCCTAAGGTTAAGATATGCTTATATTTTGTCATATTCTTACTTTAATAATAGTTTAGTAATTTCACAGTTTGTCTGTACTGCATCCGTTTTGATAATTATGGTTGTTGTAGATTCAAAGATGATCGGAACTGTAGTCATCTTATAGCAGAATCCCTAGACGCTGATGGTAAAGTTTCAGCTGCTCAAGTTTCCAACAAGCTTAAGCAACTAGGATTTAAAGTTCCATCAAAGAAAAGGGTGCGCCATACTGGTGATACTTTTACTGCTGGTCCTGATGAACCTGGAGAAGAACAAAAAGCTGTTGAAACCGAAAATAATGTTCACAACTCCAATGACCGAGAAGGAAGTCTTCTGAGGCAACCCTTGTCAGTACTTTACTAATTTCTCAATGTTTTATATCATCTTATATGAGTTGCCAAGATACTGTTCTTTTAGTGTAAGAATGAGACACACTTGAAGTGAAGTTATGGATTTGGAAGAACATATTTCATAGTGAAATCCTAGATAATGGATTTTTGCATTTTATTAATGTTTTAATTGTTTTGACAGGAACACTAGAAAAAGAGTGCGTGCCTTCAACAGTGATCAAGAGGCTATGATTAAAGTTTTATTTGAACGGTGAGGATAAACTAACTTTCTTTTACTCATACAGGCCTCCTATCCTTGATGTGAGTCCCAAGATCTTTTGTTCAACTGTTCAAAATCTTACTGGCTTAACTAGTTAGTATCCACATAAACTGATTTCTTCTTTGTCCACTGGGTAATCCTTAAACAATTGGGTAGGTTGGCACTATAACCATCCTCATTTATGTCTTAAATATACCTCAAAAGAATCACTCTCAGCTCGGGGGTTAACTTTATTATATGTTAAAGAAATAATTAATTTGGGCATTTTCACTTGATAGGTACAAAGATCACAAGAGGTGTAGCTATATGATTGCAAATGCATTGGATGGTGAGAAAAAGTTCACCGCTGCCCAGGTCTCCCGTAAACTCAAGCAACTTGGTTTGCGTCCTCAACAGAAGAGGTCTGAAGCCCAAATGCACTTGAGAGATGAAGAACTCAATGACTCTTCTATTGTTGAAGCACATGATTTGGACAAAGAAACATTGCTATCACTCAGGAATAGGTAGTTAGATATTCATATTTTTGAATATCAAGGCGTTTTTGAGTATTGGCTTTTGATCTTATGCTAACCATGTTGCTCATTTGGATCAGTTTTCGGTGGTCTTAGATTTCCAGCATGCATTTGCTTTTAGATATTTGGTAGATGGTGATATATGAGTTTGGAATTTTGACATAACTGGTAGACTTACAAGTCACCACTTTCATGTTTTCTTAGTCTTGTCCCAACCTTATCATACTGTAGTTTTTCTTTGAGCTTCTTTCCATTCATTCCATTTGGAGTCAAGTCTTTTATTGCGTGAAAGTCCATTAGTTTCTTATCTTCTAGTTGCATCTAAAATTAAATATACGGCTTTCATCTGCAGTGTGTTTAAATTGAGGTGTATGGTCTGGTAGAAGTTAGGAATACTTCTTTGTTAAACGTGATACCATATGGTCATTACATCCGAGGTATTATGAATGCATTTATTTATGATTTATGATTTTTTATCTTATTGTTCATCTATCTATGCATCAATTTTCAGCTCCATTAACTGTGAACATGTTTCTTTTCAGACTGCTTGCATTTAGTACAATTGAGAATACATTATATTACATTCACCTTACAGATTTCTCTTCTTAATGGTCTAATGCTATTTTGCAGAACTTTCTCTTATAATATAATCAATCATGTAATGCTCAGAAACACCTATTCTTTGTGTTCAGATTCTTTTTTGAAATTTAGTGGGCATATATTTAGCAAAATCCATAATGGAAGTATTTATTCATTTATATGTGTGTTTATATGTCCATGTATTCAAGGCATTTTTAATTCATTGTATGAAATTCACTTCCAAATAGTGGTAGAGTTTTGATGTTGCAAAGCATAGGAGACTTGAAGTTCATTTATCTAATTAATCTTTGTACTTTTAGGCACAAAAGCAAAGTAAGCAATGATTGTGGCGGCGGGTTGTTTGTTGAGGGATCGCAAGAAACAGATACGCAAGGAAAACTATCAGATGATTCTGATGATGAAACCTTAAACTCTGTTTTCAAGTAAGTTGTTCTCTCTCTCTCTTTCACTCAATCTATTGTTAGATTAATGGAGCTATATATGTAACTATGGTGGTAAGTTTTTTCATGTTTTGTAAAATCCATAATGCAAGTAAGTTTTTCATGTGTGTTTATATTTCCAAGTATTTAAGGCATATTTTATTCATTGTATGAAATTACTTTCACATAGTGGTAGAGTTTCTGATGTTGCAAAGCATAGGACTCATTATGTAATTAACCTTTGAACATTTAGGCGTAAATGCCATGATGGTGGCAGCGAGTTGTTTGGTGAGGGATTGCAAGGAAATCTGTCAGATGATTCTGATGATAAAACCTTAAGCTCTGTTTTCAAGTATGTTGTTCTCTCTCTCTGTCACCAAATCTATTATTAGATTAATGGGGCTATATTAGGTAATTATTGTGTTTATTTTTTTTCAGTTTTCTTCTCTTTTCTATTTCAATAAAATTTTTAGCCATTAATGGGTATATAATTATTTACTGTTTTGTTGATAAAACATGACTCAACATCGAACAAAATAAACTGCGGAAACTGCTTATCCTTAGTTCATTTTTTTACTTGATTTATGTATTGTTATGATATTATCAATGGTACATCTGCAGATTTTTTTTTTTTTTTTTTTTTTCATTTTTTATCATTGTTCTTCTAGGTTACAGTGTTCGTATCATTGATGATAATGAAATGCACGAGTTCATAAATGCAAGTCTTCTTAACTTTCTTTCCATTTACCTAAGAAACATAGTATGTCAGTGGATCGTTTTGAATTTAGCAAATTCATATGTATTTCTTTTGCTATCTTGTTGTTACTGATATGCAGAGCTAGAGTTACCTGTATAATGCCTGCCTTAGCGAAGTTTCCATATTTGAACATAATTATATTATTATTCGTACCTATGAGTTTTTTTATTAGATCATCATTGTCATAGCTTGTTGGACACAGGAAGTCTAGGAAGCTCCATTCAAAGCGGAAGGATGACAGGCTGGAAACAATACAGGTTGGGAAGACAAATGAAGATGCTGGAAATGTTTGTACTACAAATGCTATGGGAAGGTACGTTACCCATAGTTCAATCTGGCTTATAAACTAAAGAACAGGAAAAGCAAAAATCCGTAATCTAAGTGAGTTGGACACTTGGACCTTAAGGAAAAAAATTGTTATCCTTTTCATATTACTTGGTCCGAATAAAGCAATAATTGCTTGTAGAAGAATAATTAACTTCACATGAGATGTTCTATCCTTGTCTAGTGATTGTATTAGGTTGACCTTTATTTTCTCTTTCGAAGGGATGGTTGGAATCAGTCTAGTCAAATGGATATTGCGGAAACCAATCAAGATATCTCTATTAAGCATGGCAACCAGGAAGGCACTTCAGTTTCTGAAATGAACGGCTCTAATATTTCAAGTTTTTCAGCTCTCAATAATGCTGATGATTTGCCACATCAAATCATGGATGATGAGTTGGCAGATTCAGGTGATGATGTTGCTGCTGTTGAAATACTGAATAGTGCTGTAAGTAGAAGGAAGCTGAGGATGGTAATTGATCCTGAAGATGAGGATTAAGATGAAAGCATGATCAGGTTTTTTCTCTCAGAATGCTTTTAACTATCGTATTCAATTTGAGAAATCTTAAGTAGCTGTTACCTTCCATAGAAAGAATTGCTGGCATTGCAATCTTTGAATTTGCAAGCCAAACACTTGTTCAGTTTTCAACCGCTTCTCTTTTGAAAGTTTTTTTATATCCGACTAATGGGTGTTGTGTCGCCAATTTTACCTGTAGGTGATCATGCAGATGAGCCATGATCATGCGGTTTCAGCTTGCATTATATTTTGGGAGAGCTTAAATTGTGTATTATATTTAAACAGATATTGTAAGGGACAAAGGGCGCTTAGCAGGATTGTATACTTGTAGGAGCAGATACGGGGGTTTATAGGATTTTAGCATGCTGTGCCAAAACTTGTGATGTAAAGTTTGATTGTTTAATGATTTGCAAATGCTTTCTTGTACATAAAGGAATTCCTAATAGATTCCAATACAATTCTTGTTAATTTGCAATCAAAGATAATTACTTTATTCCATTCTTTTTCAAGTCAGGCTTTTAATAGCTTTGGCGTATTCTTTATTTATGTGTAAATGTTATGAAATCATAATATATAATCATCTTCAAATTACCGTCTTTTATGCATATGTACATGATGATTTATCTCGTCATTTGTCATATACAACTCAAGATGTAGATTTCAAAGATTTCAAATAATGAAACTTTAATTTAATTGTACTTCTTTCTTTTATATATATATATATTTCGTTGGGTTCTTTTTGAATAACTTATGTGTATCATTTCCATGCTTTATTCAAATGAATGGTTTGGTGTGTTCTGATGCTTATTTATGTCTAACCTAGCCTTATGTTCTTGTTCTAGTTCCAGACATCAATGCTTTCTTTAATCACCGTTGTGCTAACTATGAAGGAAAGGTGCGTTGGTATTCTTCATTTTGTTACACGTTGTGCATGCATCAGGATTCTTAGAGAGATGCAATTCAATGCCTACCCTAATGTGGTGAGGTGGTTCTACACTGTCTCAAGTCTCAAATATCTTTCGAAGAAAACATGAAATCTAGATTTTCCTCTGTTTATTCCATATCATTGTTTTAAAACCCGGACCGGAGGGCAAACCGTTTTACTGTCCGGGTCACGGTTCAATCGGTCCAACCGGTTGGACCGGTCGGTTGGATCGGTGATGTCAGCAATATTTTATTTTTAAAAAATTACATATTAACCCCTTAAATCTTAATATATTACAAAAATTCCCCTAAAAAAGTTTAAATTGGTCCCTAAAATTTTTATTTATTCCAAAAATACTCCAATAAAATTACCAATTAATCCCTAAACTTTTGATATATCTTCAAAATACCCCTATAAAATAACAAAGTAACCCTCATAATTTTAAAATATTTCAAAAACCCCCCTAAGACCTAAACCGGACCGGAGAAGCTACCGGTTCACGGTCCAACCGGTCCGACCGGCCGGTCTGGTCCGGTTTTTAAAACAGAGTTCCATATGAGTGATTTTAACCTTTATTTCTATATTTTTTTTATATTAAATTTTAGCAACAAATTCTGTGGTGTTGCTTATGTGAGACATGGTTTGGCTTTTTTGGTTTCTATAATCAAGTCCCACATGTTTTGATCAGCGTTGAGGACTTGATGCTAGATGTTCCAATAATGTAGACTGAAAATTCATTTCCAGTTTTCAACAAATAATTATTTTTACACTATCTTATTCATTTTATCCCTTTCCGTAGTAGAAGTTCAAATATGGAACAGCAAAATAGCAAGGAGGTTTAGGATAAAATTCCTAGTTCTTCAATTTCACATCTAAGGACACTGATTTGCTAATTGATGAAGCTATCTGCTTCTATATATTTTTATTCAGATATTTTGCAGTCTCAGTAATACCCTTTTGTTTAGCTATAATTACAGGTGAAATTGGTATGTGAATACAACTTCAGGCTCGAAAGATTAATTGAGGTGTGCACAATCTGGCCGAACATCCCAGGGTTACCAAAAAAATAAATAAAAAGGAGGTATGTGAATATAAAGGTGTTCTTCCTAAAGTGTTACTCAATGTGTGGCAGGTATGTCTGCTTGTTTTGGCCTGTTCATCACTAGAATTTCGCCTAATTTCATGGTCTGCCATCCTCATTGAACCGTGAACGTGTTTTTGTAGTCTTCATTATATCAAGAAAGCATTACTTTACATAACAATGCAGTTACTGAGAAATTGCATGTAACTGAGAGTGTTTGATTTTCAGAATTATGTTGCATGGAAAGGAAAGAAATATGAATACAAATATAATATGAGGATACTCAAAAATGCCGAAGCAAGCATTAATTGTTATCATACAGAAATTTGTTGATAACATTATAATTTCATACCAGAAAGTCACATTTTACTGGGGAAGAAAGAAAACCATGAAACATAAAACTGCGTAAGAGAAAGTCCAGGCTCCAACTTAACGCTGGCCAGCTTGACTTTTTAATTTATTTTTATTTCAACTTGGAATTAACACGTACTTTTTGGAAACCCCACAATAACTTCCACAAAGTACACATCACGGGTTGGATTTTTGGATCTAAAACATAGGATAAACTTCTTGCAAGGTTGATACTGGAGGATTAACTATTCAATAATATTAGGTCCCAATCTCATAATCTTCGTCGCAAATAGGTAAAGACCCATACAACCAAGTGTGATCCATTTTGTTAGTTGACCAATGATGAACTGCCATATTAAGAGTTATAAGAAAAAGTTGTGTAATTAAGTTGTGGATCTAATAGTACTCTTAACTATTTCGTCTATTGACATTACTGAAGACTTTATTAATGGAAAACACAATTGGTAACAACTATTAATATTATATATTATATAAAGAAAGTTTATGATAACCATCCCATCCCTCTTTTATTTTGATTCCATTTTTCCAACGAGATTATGCCAACCAACCCTAAAGGCTTTTGTCACAAGCTAGTCAAAAGATGGTGATTAACATTCAAATATTTACACTTATATATGTATACCAAGTTACCAACCCACTCCATATTTTTTGCAATGCATGGTTAATTTAAGGGGATACCATTCGATAAACTTCTTCATTAATTGCAAAAACTCTAACTTATTAGACCATATGATCCCAAAGTTAATAAGAACTCAATATCCTCAATAATATTAAGTCTAGCTTTAAATATTATATTCATTCTTTCTAATTGTGTCATCTCTCCCTTCGATTTTTCCAAAAGGAACGAAATCATGTATGCCAGCCAAAAAGGCTTTTCTTCAAGTCAAAAGGAGATGATTATATTAATTGAAAAAAATAATAACACCTATTGTTTGTCAGCTTAACAGTAAAACCCCTATTGTTTGTGTCTGTTACTTACAACCTAATTTAGAATTGCACATAGTGACTGTTTGTAACTTAAGTTTTGAATTGGTTTTAGATTTGATGTTACCAAAAATCAATTGCATAGTTGAATTCAAAAAAGGGATTTAACTCATGTTTAGACCATCATCTTTGTTTATCGTCTACTTAATGCCTAGTCGTTTGTCTATTAGTGTGGAAGTTGCCTTTATTGGTAGCTCCGATCAGGTAATCGAATCATAAATGTGATTAATCAATGATCCATGAAAAGATATCATAATATTAATAGATATTTGATAATATTTTTTTTATTTTTTGCTGTTTAAGATGACTGAATTACCTTTTGTTACATTACAAATATATATATATATTATTTTTTATTTTTTTTTTTTAAAAGTGAAAACAGACATGATCGGGTATAGGTTCTGTATTCTCTTACCCATTTATATTCTCAACCTGTTTGATCCATACCCATTCCCGTCTTTACCTGGCCTGTACCTGCCCTTCTGCCAGGTCTAACTATGATCCCTTATTAGAATAATAGTCCTTAAATTTTTTATTATACTGTGTATCAATAAGTTTTAGTTTATTCTTTTAATCAAACTCAATTTATTCCTAATAGCTGTGATTGCACTTAGTTTTTTTTTGTACAAAAACTTTATATAATATTGATTAGATATTCATTTTAATTTTCTAATGATTTTTAAAAAAATTGAAGGAAAATAATATAGAATTAACATGATTTTAATTAGTGTTAAATTTTCAACCAAATAGGAATTTGATATCATTCACCATAATGTGTCTCTAATTAATACAGTCGGATCACCAATACACGTTGTATTTTTTTTTTTTACTGTAGAAACTGCTTATCCTTAGGCAAAATGTGTGTACGATTGAGCAAGAAAGTTCATTTTCCAAGTCTATTGTCAATTGATCCACAAAAGCAAGACTTTGTTGTTAAAACACGTTGATAATTACTTTATATATCAATGCAGTAACTGAGAAATTGCATATAACTGAGAGTATTTGATTTTGAGAATTATGTTGACATGGAAATGAAAGAAATATGAATACAAATGTAATATGAGGATACTCAAAAACAACGAAGCAAGCATTAATTATTATCACACAGAATTTTGTTGATAACAATACAATTTCATTCCAGATAGTCACATTTTACTGGGGAAGAAAGAAAGCTATGATACATAAAACCATGTAAGAGGAAGACAAGGCTCCAACTTAACTATTTAATTTATTTTAAGAGAAATGATGCGCTTGCAATCTCTTTCCACAAACTTTTTCTCACAATTCAAACATAGCAGTTCACAATTGGTCAATCATAATTTATTAGGTGGAACCCAAATAAGATCTATTATAAACTGATCAATTATGAATTGTCATGTCAGAGTTGTAAGAAAAAAATTGTGAAAAAAAGGTGATGAATGTAACATTTTCCTTATCTTAATTTCAATTGGGAATTAACACATACTTTTTGGAAACCCCACAATGACTATCACAAAGTACGCATCACGGGTTATTAAGAACTCAATATCTTCAATAATATTAAGTCTAGCTTAAAATAATTATATATTCATTCTTTCTAATTATATCATCTCTCCTTTTCATTTTTCTAAAAGGAACGAAATCATGTATGCCAGCAAAAAGGCTTTTGTTCAAGTCAAAAGGATATGATTATATTGATTGTACAAATATATTACACTTCATATTTTCAAAAGTTTAAATTTCATACTATTATCGACCAACATGAGTTGTGATATCATTTCACACAGCAAAATTATGGAAATGAACATTGCCAGATTACTTAATGCATCGTGAATCATGCTCTACGTGCATAAGACGATCTGTTAGAAAATAGGAGAAGCTAAACAATAAAATATAATTTTATCAAACACCAGCAAATCCCTTTTCCAAAAGTTTGTGGACCTGACCCAAGGCTCCGTTAGTGGAAAACACATGGCAATATGCATGCAGAAGTATGCGATGGGTCTGAGGCTCTGAGCTAATTTTCAGAGATAATATCTACTTCTAGTTGTTTTGATTCTGTTCCTTTTCCAGAAAAGAGTTGTGGATTCTGACGTTATAAGTTGCAGAGAAGAGGAAAGAGAAGCTCTACTCTATTTAAACAGGGCCTGGTGGATTATTCTGGCATTCTCTCTTCTTGGGGAAATGAAGATGATAAAAAAAAATTGAAAGAAACAAAACATAAAACCGTGTAAGAGAAAGTCAAGACGCAAACATAACACCGGCAGCTTGACGATTTCACACTTTACTTTTTGGAATTAACACTTACTTTTTGGAAACCCCACAATGACTACCACATAGTACACATCACGGGTTGGATTTTTCTATCTAACTATGATCCCTTATTAGAATAATAGTCGTTAAGTTTTTTTATTTATACCGTGTATCAATAAGTTTTAGTTTATTCTTTTAATCAAACCCAAATATATTCATAATATAGCTGTGATTGCACTTAGTGTTTTTTTTTTTTTTTAACAAAAACTTTAATTAGTATTGATTAGATATTCATTTTAATTTTCTAGTGATTTTAAAAAAAATTAAAGGAAAACAATATAGAATTGACATGATTTTCATTAGTGTTAAATTTTCAATCAAATAGGAATTTGATATCATTCACCATAACGTATCTCTAATTAATACAGTCGGATCGCCAACGTGTATTCACATTGTGTTTTTTTTTTTTTTTACTGTGGAAACTGCTTATCCTTAGGCAAAATGTGTGTACCATTGAGCAAGAAAGTTCATTTTCCAAGTCTATTGTCAATTGATCCACAAAAGCAAGACTTTGTTGTTAAAACACGTTGATAATTACTTTATATATCATGCGAATTTTGTTGATAACAGCACAATTTCATTCCAGAAGTCACATTTTACTGGAGAAGAAAGAAAGCCATAAATATAAAACCACAAAATCACATTTTACTGGGGAAGAAAGAAAGCCATGAAACATAAAACCACGTAAGAGGAAGACAATGTTCCAACTTAACTATTTAATTTATTTTAAGAGAAATGATACACTCACAATCTCTTCTTACAACCCCACTAATAACTCACAATTAGTCAATTATAATTTAGGTGGAACCAAATGAGACTAATTGAACTGATCAATTGTGAGTTCCACGTTGAATTTGAGAGAAGTTGGTGAAAGAGAAGTGGGTGTAACATTTTTTTATTTTAATTTCAACTGAGAATTAACACATACTTTTTAGAAACTCCATATGACTATCACAAAGCATGCATCATGGGTTATTAAGAACTCAATACCTCAATAAATTAAGTCTAGCTTAAAATAAAATTATATTCATTCTTTCTAATTATATTATCTCTCCTTTTCATTTTAACAAAAGGAACGAAATCATGTATGCCAGCAAAAAGGCTTTTGTTCAAGTCAAAAGATATGATTATATTGATTGTACAAATATATTACACTTCATATTTTCAAAGTTGAATTTTATACTATTATCAACCAACATGAGTTGTGATATCATTCACACAGCAAAGATGGAAATGAACGTTGCCAGATTACTTAATGCATCGTGAATCTGCTCTACGTGCATAAGACGATCTGTTAGAAAATAGGAGAAGCTAACAAAAGATTAATACGATGACAATAAAATATATTTTATCAACACCAGCAAATCCCTATTCCAAAAGTTTGTGGACCTGACCGAAGACTCCGTTAATGAAAACACATGGCAATATACATGCAGAAGTATGCAATGGGTCTGAGCTAATTTTCAGAGATAATAGCTCATTGTTACGCAGTGCTTTTTCTAGTTGATGATGGATGGCTATGTCAGGTGGAGGTTCCTTCAACATCTACTTCTAGCTGTTTGATTTGTTCCTTTTCCAGCAAAGAGTTGCGGATTCTGACGTTATGAGTTCAGAGATGACGAAAGAGAAGCACTACTCGTATTTAAACAGGCTTGGTGGGTGACGATGGCTTTCTTCTTTCTTGGGGAAGTGAGGATAAAAAAAATTGTTGTGAATGGAGAGAATCCAATGTCGTCAAACGGCCTTGTGCAAAGACTCGAACTTAGGGGCACCAGAGATCTCAATGCACCATCGGAAGGTAAACTTAACGCGTCTTTACTTAAACTGCACCATTTAAGCCTTTAGACCTCAGTTACAATTATTTTAGTGGGAGCCCAATCCCTGAGTTCATTGTTTCCCCACCAATTGACGCATCTTGGTCCTCTAACGCTGGTTTTAAAGGACAAATTCCCCACCGGCTGGGAAACCTTTCAAGGCTACAACTTCTTGATCTCAGCGGTAATGATGGTTTATTAACGCTGGAAACATTGAGTGGCTTTCTTCTTTAAGATATCTTGACTTAAGGGGCAGCGATCTTCGTGAATCAATGATTGTTTCAAGTCATTAACAAGCTCCCATTACTCACAGAATTATCTGTAGTTTGGTGTAATCTTCCACAATTATGCCTTGGGCTCCCCTAAAAGTCAATGCTACTGCATCTTTTGTGAGCCTTGATCTAACTGGCAACCATGTAACCAATTCTATATACCCTTGGTTGTTCAATGTCAGTAGCAATCTTAACCAACTTTCCCTCGATTTTAACCTTTTACATGGTTCAATTCCTGAAGCTTTCGGAAATTACATGACTTCTCTTACCAGTCTCTCCCTTAAGTCCAACGACCTAGAAGGTGGCTTTCCAAACTCCATCGGAAATATGAGTTGTCTGGATACGTTAGAGTTATCTTCCAACAATCTGACAGGACAACTCTCTGGGTTCTTTAAAAATCTATCTGGTGGATGTACAGAGAAGAAGTTGGAGTTTTTGTATTTATGGGGTAACAAAATCACGGGATCTGTGCCCAATTTTACAAGATTTTCATCCTTAATAGATTTAGGACTTGGACAAAATCAATTAAGCGGAACCATTCCCAAAAGCATCGGACAAATGTTTCAGCTTAAAGTTTTAGATCTTGGTGACAACTCCTTGAGAGGTGTCATTTCTGAAGACTTTTTCTTAAATCTCTCTAAATTAGATAGTTTGGTCTTGTCTCATAACTCTCTTTTTTTGGAAATTAGCGATGATTGGGTTCCTCCTTTTCAACATATTTCGTATTTATCTCTTGCCTCTTGCAAAATGGGGCCTCATTTTCCAAAATGGTTCAGAAATTTGGAATCACATGGTCAACTTCTCCTTTTACTTGATATCTCGAATGCTGGAATCTCAGATACAATGCCTAAATGGATGTAGGATGTATTAAATTCAGCATTCCGTTTCAACATCTCATACAACAATATCAAGGGCAATCTCCCAGATTTTTCTTTACGAGATCCGGTTCGAGATTCCATAATAGATATGAGCTCAAATCATCTTAAGGGACCAATTTTGTCACTCCCTGCGGGTGCAACTCACATTAATCTTTCTGGAAATAAATTTTCAGGATCAAGTTCTTTCATATGTTCTGCTTTTGCCGAATATTTGACCTATCTTGACGTCTCTAATAACCTACTCTCGGGAATGCTTCCGGATTGTTGGATAAAATTTGAAGAGTTGGTTGTTCTTAATCTGGAAAGTAATGGCTTGTCCGGAAAAATTCCACCCTCAATGGGCTCCCTAGGTAGTATTGTAACATTGAGATTGAGCAATAATAACTTCTTTGGAGAGTTACCAATTTTGAGCAACTGCACCCGGTTGAGAATTTTAGATCTTCAGGATAATGCATTATCCGGGAAGATACCTGAATGGATTGGGGAGAGTCTACCACGTTTGCTAGTTCTTAGTCTAGGATCTAACAGATTCAGTGGGAATATACCTTTAAAGTTATGCCGTCTAGCAAAAATTCAAATCTTAGACCTTTCCTTGAACAGTATTTCTGGAAATATACCCAAGTGTTTCAACAATTTCACAGCTTTGCCTGAAGAAAGGAGTTGCCATAACCTATGAATTCGATTTCAATCTCTATGGAGAAATACATTATGTTGACAGTGCATGTTTGACATGGAAAGGAAGTAAATATGAGTACAAAAACACTTTGGGTTTAGTCAAGAGCCTCGACCTTTCCGATAATAAATTGGATGGAATAGTTCCTGAAGAGATTATGAGTCTAGTAGGATTGATTGCCTTGAATCTTTCCAAAAATAATTTCAGTGGAACAATTCCTCCCAAGATTGGTCACTTAAAATCATTGGATTTCCTAGATCTATCAAGAAATCGATTTTATGGTGAAATTCCATCAAGCCTTTCTCTAATAAACCGCCTAAGTGTTATGGACTTGTCAAACAACAACTTTTCAGGCAAAATTCCAACAGGCACTCAAATTCAGAGTTTCAATGCCTCAGTGTATGCAGGGAATCCGGAACTGTGTGGCCTCCCACTCCCAAAAAAATGTCTCGGAGAAGAACCGACCCAAGGTCCAGCTACTATTGACATTCCAGAAGATGAGATCATAACCCTTGGGTTTTACATAAGTTTGGCCCTCGGTTTCATTGCAGGGTTTTGGGGTGTTTGTGGCAGTCTAGTGCTTAGTCAGTCATGGAGACATGCCTACTTCAATTTCTTGGCTAATATCAAAGATAGGATCTATGTGATAGCAACGATAAATTTTGCCAAACTGAAGCAGAGGTTTAATAACTAAATGGTAATACTTCTTTTAATACTAGCAAGTGTGTGCAAGTTATTATGTTTAACTTTATGCGTAATTTGCTTCTAAATTTGTGATTTGGACAAGAAATTTATGGAAGTCAATTTTTGTCTCCTTCTCTAAACGTGAAATGATTTACGTAGATCAGTTTAACTAATAATGTTGTGAGAATGTCTTTAACATCAATGTTAAGTGTACTTCCAAATAAATTCTAAAACGTCTTTGGTATTATATGTGCTTATTATGGTCTACACTACGAGATTGAGCTTCCTCAAATGTGTTTGGTGTTGTTTCAAAAGTTAAGACTAAATATTTTGTTTTTTTATCGTAAAAGTTATACATGATTATACAAATAATACTGTATTTTCTAATACAAATTTTTAGGGTACAAAATAATTCGAAGAGTAGTATAATAACAATATATATGTATATAAAAATTATATCTAGTAATAATTATATGTTTAGTTTTTGTTTTCCTTTCAGTTGAATGTTATTTCTCAAAGTAATGCATTTTTTTCTTTTCCCAGGCTCTGGCAGCAGCTATTATGTGTCTGTGATGACATTCTCTCCAGCTAATTATGTAGTTCATATTATGTAATGTTAGATTTTTCTTATGGAAAATAAAGAAAATGAGAATGTTACCATCTTATAAGATCAATGAATTCCAGTAATTACTAGTTAATATTGTCAGCACTCAAAACTCTTCAAATTACGTTATTGTTTTGCAAGTTTTTTGATAATTATTTATCCGAATTGCCTAAAAATTATAAGAGTTTGGAGTTTTTGATCATGCAGTGATATGGGTACAGGTACTCCAATTAATTCATGTTTATTGTTTGTGTTTAATTTTGTATTTATTTTATATTTTTATGAAAAATCTTTTTCAGATAAACAAATTGTTTGAAATACTGTTTGAAGTTTGAAAATCACTTGTTTTACAATATCCTACTTCAATGTGGAAACATCTTCTACAATCAATTAAATTGGTTCCCTCACCTTAGACTCCATCAATTAAATTGGCGCCACAAGAGCCCTAACTCCACTTATGTTACAGTCTCACCTCATATCTGCTTTCTGCACCTCTCCGAGTGTAGCCAATCGGTTCTCACTTCTTCCAGAACCTTAACAATTGTTTACAAGTAAAGATGGACATGGAAGGCTAATCTTTGATCTGCGATGGTCTCAGTATGGTTGAAGAGGACGAACAAGGCAATAAGATTAGCTACTACAAAGGTGAGTACCGTTTAGGTAAGATTCGTCAAAAGAAAAAAAAATTGAAAATGTGATTTATCAATTTACATTTTGAGTAATTTGATTTTCCCAAATTTTAGATAATTTAAAGGATTTGCTCAGATTCTTGAAGCGTGACGATCCACAGACGTAAGAAGTGTTTAAGCAAGACTGTAAATGGAACATTGTGTTTAAAGATTTTTGAACACTGTCAAGATGATCGTATTTTGGTCATTAATGCAGGTGATTACAGATAATTTGTTTTTGTTTATATATTTATTTATAATTTATTCAGATGAGCTTGTAATGATAATTTTCTCACTTGGCATTTTGCAGTGAAGGTTTTGGTGTTTTTGACTATGCCCTCTATGGGGTTTGAAGTCTTCCATTACATGTACTGACACGGTCCCGGTGAAGTGATTGTATCACTTCTTGAGGGTCCTTAGAAAATTTGGAATGGTAAGCTTAGAATTGGAAATGTGACCGAGTTGACAAAGTATTACCAATTTTATTGTTAAATAGCAACTAATGCTCATCATGTCTCTGCTTATATGTTTAATTTTGGTGAATTATGTTGATTTGTTTTATCTATTGTTATTATTTTTGTTAATGGATAGTTATAAATGTATACAGTGAAGCATTCACGGACAATGACTGGAAGTTAGTACAATAAATTCATGATTGCCTCTTTCTCTCTCTCTTTTTCCCTTCTTTCAAGGGTTGGATTTGACTCTTTGTATACCTCTTTGTAAGGCTGGTATTACTCAAAATCAAATAGATTAATTTTAGACAAAAATTAATTCTGCCGTGGGAGAGGAAATATGTGGCTGCTGTGTTTTTCTTTTCAAAGAAAAGGTGAATGATGAGTTAACCCTTATATTTTTCAAATAACCTTTTTCTTTTATATTGAAAACTTAGTTACCCTATTCCCATTTGGAATAGACTTGGGCTCCAACCCAAATACCCCATGTTACCAAACACTCCCAATTAGATATTTATTTTATTTCAACATTATCTCAATTAAAAATCAATTAATATATATATATATATATATGGCTTCGTTTGGTTCAAAATTGGGAATACTACTCTTAGTATTCCCAAAAAAGTTAAACAGTAAAATACCCAAAAACTCTAATTTTTGGGAATACTACTTTCAATATTATTTAATTTTTTCTTAAACCCTCTAAATTTGTTAATTTAATTAAATACCCCTAAATATTTTTTAAAAAATTATAAAAACACCCCAACAATCCACATTTACCAGATTTCGGCCACCACCACCAGAAAATGGTCGGAATCTGGTAGGATGGCGCACTACTGACTGAATCTGGCCAGTAGTGCGCCGATCTAGCCTTTTCCGACCAGATCCACGGTGGATCTGGCCAGAAAAGGTCAGATCTTTGGCCGTAACAGTCGGTCACGACAGCCAACAAACGGTCGTCGTTGACCATCAATGACGACCGTTTGTTGGCCGTCGTTGAGAGCAAATACGGTCAGATCTGGTCGTAGATCTGGCTTTTGCCGGCCAGATCCACCGTGGATCTGGCCGGAAAAGGCCATAGCGGCGCATGACCGGCAAGATCCAGCCGGTCATGCGCCGATAAGACGACTCCAGCCACCTCCGGTGGTGGTGGCCGGCTGGGGGTATTTGAGGGTGGGTTAGGGGTATTTTTGTTTAACTTTTAATGTTTTATTATAGGGGGTATTTTGTAAAAAAATAAACATAGGGGATATTTTATGAATTTATAAATCTTACCTCATAATACCTGCCAAATTCAATTTTTTTTTAACTTTTTTTAAAAAACTTTTCTCAAAATCCCTAAATTTTGAACCAAACGAAGCCTATATGTTTTAACATTGAACAATAATGATGATTTAATTAAATATATGCGAACACATATTTAAACGTAATTTCACTTATTTAATTTTTCTAATAACTTAAATAAAGGCTACGACCTCAATAAATTTAATTGCACTATGAAATTACCAAGATACCAGTTCGCCTAAAAAGACGAAAACACCCTTCTTTCTTTTGGGCTCTTAAATTATCTTCTATGTGTGTGACCCATAAGCTTTTCATCATATCGGCAGTGTATAGTATCACGGTTAACACCAATTAATCGTCTCACTATACACAGACCAAGATTGGCCCCTAGCAAGGCGTCATGGCCACCCGATAGATTCGGATTCAGCAAAGTAGCTACCTATCAACGATATGGTTATCATACAATTCAATCATTTCATCATACGTTATCTCTACGAGACGAAGGCATAGAAATAGTGTCAACCTTCGGTTACTCTCGATATTATGTATTCAGTTTCTGGACCAATGACCTGTATTATAATCTGGATAGAGCAACAACTCAATCCCACTGTAGCCACAGTTTTAATGTTATTGCCATATACTGAATTACACCGTGAGATAACTTCTCCCGTACCCAGGAGTGATGAATCTTTTGTCTATCCGTCATAGTCTTGATACACTCCTTGATGCAGCCAATCACCACCGTATTGACGGCTCTGAATAGAACTGCGTTAGGTTAGTGTCAAACTGCACCAATCGGTACACAAGGCGCTCCAGTGATCTCAAGTCTAAGGATCACATACACCACTATTCGTTAGAGGATTTGTTCCATAGACACTGTGGTTACTATCCATATGGAATCATCTGGTAGGTCTTTCCAGTGAACTTGCTATGGTGTCTTCACCTACAGCAAGCACCCATGTGTTGCACCAGGTTGTCACCAAACAACCTTGACAAGTGAGATCATTCACTGCCTTTCAACAGGGTCGTTCAACACTATGATAGCCTTAACGTATTATTTGTGCCCTTACTTCAGAATAATACAGGGGCTACGGACGTTTCTAGAATGACCACCATATGTACTCATAGGGTTCTCACTATCAAGATTTGAAACACTTGATACCCTCGTCACGGTTCTACCATTCTAAGGACATATATCAATACATATTGCAATAATAATGATTTACGCGATATAGAATAAAATGCCTTTTATTATTGATTAATGAACATTATTACAAAGAGTCAATTCTACAATAATTGATTGGCTCTAGGGCATCTACTCTAACAATCTTCCACTTGCACTATAGCCAATCATTCATGTATTTAATACCAAATGATCTCAAGTGCTTTTCATGCTTCTGCTACGACAGAGGCTTTGTTAGTGGATCTGCGAGATTGTCATCAGTATGCACTTTACTAATCTGCACATCTTTCCTCTCAACTATCTCTCTGATGAGATGGAATCGTCTGAGTATGTGTCTGAACTTCTAATGAGACCGTGGTCCCCTGGCTTGAGCAATTGCTCCATTGTTGTCACAATAGATGTCTATAGGATCAACAATCGTGGGAACCATACCAAGTTCAGTAATGAACTTCTTAATCCAGACTACCTCCTTGGTCGCATCTGACAATGCAATATACTCAACTTCTGTTGTAGAGTCTGCTACAGTGCTTTGCTTGCAGCTCTTCTAGCCCACTGCACTGCCATTGAGACAAAATACAAACCCTGATTGCGATCGATAATCATCTTTGTCCGTTTGGAAACTAGCGTCCTCGATCCGACCGAAGAGCTTTAATACTTTTGCCCAAGATATTCTGTACTTCATTCCTGAATTCCTTGAATTTATCAAAGGTTTCAGATTTATGTCTCATGAGATTAACATAACCATATCTACTGAAATCATCAGTAAATGTAATGAAGTATGAATATTCACCTCTGGCCTCAACTGTTAGTGGACCACATACATCACTGTGGATGATGCCTAACAGTTCAGTAGCCCTTTCACCTTGTCCTGTGAAAGGAAACTTGGTCATCTTGCCTAACAGGCATGATTCGTATACCTCAAATGACTAAAAGTCAAAAGGATCCAAAATTTCATCCATTTTAAGTTCTGCAATGCGAGTCTTATTAACATGACACAATCTACAGTGCCAGAGATATGTTTGGTTTTAATCGTTATGTTTAGCTTTCTTGGTTTCAATATTGAGAATTTCTTTATTGTCTAAATCAAGAACATATAATTCATTATATAACTTTGCAAGCTTGACGTGGAGGATTCTATTTATAAACTCATTAACTGCAAAAGCTGAAATTAATCAGATTAGTCACACGTCAAGTGATTACCTTAAGCTATTAAGAATTAAAATATCATCAATATTTGAGACAAATTCTCTCTAAAAAATTGTTAACTACTTCGTCTCTGTTTTCCTTTTCTTTACATTTTTCTAAGCGGAAAGAAATTACGCTATCCAACTCAAAAGGCTTTTGTCACGAAGACAAAAGATAATTAATATTATACAAATATCTATGCCTTTATTTACAATTAAAAGCGAAAATCTTAGGAAAAAAGCGCGGACTATACTATTATAGTACATTTATCCTTAATAATAATAGTATGTTAAATGATCATCAATTAAATACCGACAATGGACTTTCATATGATAAAAGTATACCTTTTAATACACACATTAATGTATGAACATATGCATCATGAATCATATATGAACATGTTATAGCAACCGATAGAAAAACAAATTCGTTTTGTATAAGTCTATTGACTTGATAGAAGACTTCATTTTACTGGGGAAGAAAGAAAACCATGAAACATAAGACCACGTAAGAAAAAGTCAAGACGCAAACTTAACCCTAGGCAGCTTGACTATTTCACACTTTACTTTTTGGAATTAACACTATACTTTTTTAAAACCCCACAATGACTACTACAAAGCACACATCACGGGTTCGATTTTTCTGTCTAAAACAGACCATGGACTTCTTGAGTTGTGATATCATTTCCAATAGCAAAATGTAGATTGCATCGTGAATCACGCTCTACGTGCATAAGACGATTTGTTAGAAAATAAGTGAAGGTAACAAAAGATTAATATGATGATAATAAAATACCATTTTATCAAACACCCGCAAATTCCTTTTCAAAAAGTTTGTGGACTTGACCGAAGACTCCGTTAATGGAAAACACATGGCAATATACATGCAGAAGTATGCAATGGGTCTGTGCTAATTTTCAGAGATAATAGCTCATTGTTACGTAGTGCTTTTTATACTTGATTATGATAATGGTTATGATGAAATGTGATGCTTAATTAATTCATATTTTTATGTTACGCAGTGCTTTTTATACTTGATTATGATAATGGTTACGATGAAATGTGATGCTTAATTAATTCATATTTTTATGTTAGTAGGGTCAATTTCTGTTTTTATATTAGTGGAGTCATGGTGTAGTAAAAATTTCCATTCTTTCGTTTTCAGCCCAGGAAAACTTTAAAAATTTGACAGAAAGGTCCGTTCTTGTAAACAAAACCATAAAAATATATATACATAAATTATTAGAATTAGAATGGGGTTTTACAGAATGTGGCACTATAGTGTTCAAAGCTTCGTAAAGATATATCTACTTCAATTTCTTAATTGATGTAAAAGATAGTGATTTGTGTTTAATTTTTTCAACGTATCTCCATAAGTTGCTTTCAAATTGTGATTTGTGAGAGACAGGGGATTGCTGCCTTTCCTCCTCTATATGCCTAATGAATAACAAGTACTCCATAAAGTATTTTCAGCTATTTTAAACGTCATTTTTTTTATTTATTTTACATTTAATTCAAATTAACAAATTAAACATTTTTTAGAATGAAAATTTTTTTGGTATTTATTTTATTTTATTTTGCTAATAGAAGTACTAGCTTGATATATATATATTTTTATGAAAAAATCTTCCTTAGAAAAACAAATTGTTTGAAGAATCACTTGACAAATTTTTGCCATAAAACACTTATATTACACCTTCCTACTTTAATGAGAAAACGTCTTCTACAATCAAGCAAAGTTATTGATAATCATCAGCATTGAAGGCTTAATAAATACTTTGCTTTTAAATTTTGGTAATACTTTAATTGATAATGTCATTTTCACATCATAAGATTCAACTCCTTAAAACGTGGTAATTGAATGCATGAACATGTTAAACAAGCATATAAGAGAAAGCAAAATTCGTTTCCCATGGTCGGTTGACTTGATCGAAGACTTTGTTGTCGAGAAACACACGGTAATTCACTGCTTTATAATGCATGTGGTGTTTCAGAAATATCACCACACATTCATATTTACTGCTTGAACTTCACTGTTGGAGTTGCTGCTTGATTTTGACGATGATGTCAGGTGGCAGGTTTCCTCAACATTTGCTTCTGGTTCTGGTTATGGTGATTTTGTTCGTTGTGCGTCAAACAGTTGCTGATTCAAACATTATAACGTGCATAGAGGAGGAGAGAGAAGCACTGCTTGCTTTGAAACAAGGCCTGGTAGATGAACGTGGCTATCTCTCTTCATGGGGAAGTGAAGATGTTAAAAAGAATTGTTGTAACTGGAGAGGAGTTCAGTGCAACGACAGAACTGGCCATATAAACAAGCTTGATCTTAATATGTGGTCCGATCCCTCGCGTTTGAGAGGTACAATTAGCTCTTCTCTGCTTAAATTGCATGATTTAAGTTATTTAGACTTCAGTTTCAATGATTTTGGTGGAAGTCGAATCCCTAAGTTCATTGGTTCCCTCAGCAAATTGACTCACCTTAGTCTCTCTTCTAGTAATTTTGGTGGACCAATTCATCGTCAGCTTGGAAATCTTTCAAGTTTGCAATTTCTGGACCTTGGCGATAATGATGGTTTATCTAGTATTGGAAACCTTGAGTGGCTTTCTCACCTTTCTTCTTTGAGTTATCTTGACCTGACTTATAGCAACCTTAGTAAATCCAGTGATTGGTTTAAGGTAGTTAAGAAGCTCCCTTTCCTGAGAACCTTGAATTTAAATGTTTGTAATCTTCCACCGATCATTTCTTCCCCTCTGTCACTTGTCAATTCTACATCTCTTCTGCACCTCGGTCTCGGTTTCAACGCTCTCACTTCCTCAATGTATCCCTGGTTGTTCAACTTTAGTAATAATCTTGATTATCTTGACCTTGGCTCCAACCAATTACAAGGTTCCATTCCTGACGCTTTTGGACACTTCACTTCGCTAACAGAGCTTGTTCTTGCTTATAATCACCTTGAAGGTGGAATTCCAGAATCCTTTGGGAATATGTGTCGCTTACTTTCATTAGATCTGGGTAATAATAATCTTGGAGGAAAAACTCTCGAAGTCTATTCGAAACTTAATTGTTGCGTGCCCTGAAGGCACTCTGGAGGGCTTGTCCTTAAGTGACAATAAATTCATAGGTTCAGTGCCTGATCTTTCAAGATTTTCGTCCTTAAAAGTACTACAACTTGATCAGAATCTTTTGAATGGGACCTTAACCAATAGCATTAGACTCATGAACAAGCTTGAGGTTTTGCTGCTTGGTGAGAATTCATTGGAAGGTGAAATCACAGAAGCCTTTTTCTCCAATCTCTCCAACTTATTTTTATTAGACTTAGCTGGTTACTCTCTTGTTTTTTAACTGAGCCCTAACTGGATTCCTCCTTTTCAACTGAGCATTATAAGTCTTGCCTCTTGCAAGATAGGGCCTCATTTCCCAAAATGGCTTCAAACTCAAAAACTTCTTGATACTCTAGATATTTCCAATGCTGGAATCTCAGATATTTTACCTGAATGGTTTTGGGATCTATCCTTTGAACTAAATGAATTAAATCTCTCTCACAATCAGATCAAGGGTAAACTTCCAAATTTATCTATGAAATTTAATTCTTCTTCAATTTCGGGAATAGATTTTAGTTCAAATCATTTTGAGGGTCCAATTCCAGCACTTCCTGCACATATATCTTATGTGGATCTGTCCAAAAATAAGTTTTCGGGAACGATTTCTTCCTTATGTTTAGCTATTGAGAATTTGGTTTACATCGACATCTCCAGTAACCTGCTATCTGGAGGGGTTCCAAATTGTTGGAAGCAATCCAATTACTTAATGGTAGTTAATTTTGCAAACAACAATTTCTTTGAGAAAATTCCAGACACGATGGGCGCCCTAAGTAATCTTCAAACATTGAGTTTACGCAATAATAGCTTCTTTGGATAATTGCCTTTGTTTTTAAAGAATTGTACAAAACTAAGAATGCTAGATTTAGAAAAGAACGCATTATCAGGAAGGATACCAGAGTGGATAGGGGAAAGCCTGCAAGATTTAATTGTTCTTAGTCTGCAATCCAATAGATTTTTTGGAAACATTCCCCTCCAGCTATGCCATCTAGCAAACATTCAGGTCTTGGACCTTTCTTTAAACAATATTTCAGGAACTATACCAAAATGTATCAACAAGTTTTCTGCCATGACTCACGAATGGGATACCAATGCCACCCTCACCACCGACTATATCCCCTCTGGAATTACTTATCACCTCGGGATCTATGAGTATTTTAACAATGCAGTGTTGACATGGAAAGGAAGTAACTTCGAGTTCAAGAATACTCTAGGATTGGTAAAGATCCTTGACCTTTCAAGCAATATACTAAGTGGAGAAGTTTCTGAAGAGATTATGAGTCTTACAGGATTGGTTGGCTTGAACCTTTCCAGAAACAATTTGAGTGGAGAAATCACTTCAAAAATTGGTTATTTAAAATCATTGGATTTCCTTGATTTATCAAGAAATCAGTTTTCTGGTGAAATTCCTCCAACCCTTTCACTAATAAGTGGTCTTAGTGTCCTTGACCTTTCAAATAACAACTTGTCAGGCAGAATACCATCAGGCACCCAACTCCAAAGCTTCAATTCCTCAACGTATGGGGGGAATCCCGGTTTGTGTGGGTTGCCACTTCCAACTAAGTGTCCAGGTGATGAATCAGCTCAAGGTTCAGCCACAAATAATGGAGGAAAAGAGGACACAACCACTAATAATGGAGGAAAAGAGGACACAGACGCTCCAAAAGACGACCTATGGTTTTATTTGAGTTCGGTAATTGGTTTTGTAGTAGGGTTTTGGGGAGTTTGTGGGACTTTATTGTTCAAAGCTTCGTGGAGACATGCCTACTTCAATTTCTTGATTGATGCGAAAGACTGGCTTTATGTTACAGCAGCTGTTAGTATTTCCAAACTGCGAACAAGGCTTAGTTTCTAAATCTTAAGTCCTTTCAATTTAGTGTTTTTGTGTATATATTATTACAACATTTCTACGTAATTTGCTTTTGAATTGTGACCTGTGAAAGGGAGGGGATTGCTGCCTTTTCCGCCTCTCTCTGCCTATTGAATAACAAGTACAATATGGAAATGCAATTTGGTATTTATTTTTATAGTAGTAAATTGATATATATATATATATATATTCCTTTGGCTCTTTAGTTTTGAGCACAACAAGTATGTGTTCTGTTTTTATTGTTGAATTACATGATTAGTTTCACTTTCAGGGTAATTTCCAAAAACCTCTCCTGAGGTTTAGGAAAAATCCAACAAAACCCAAGTCTACTATGAAAAAATTGAGATCTTCCCTCACATTTGGGTTTTTTCTCGGATATCTCCCTTGACCATAATTAAATTATATAACGGCAAAAGGTAAACTGATTTGACAGAACTACAGAATTCCCCTATAATTATCACTTACATATTTTATATAATTAAAAGAACTGATAAAGAAAAAGAACATCCTCACCATATCTTAGCCACCTTCTCCAAATCCAAAAACCCGATTTCCTTCTCAAGTGAAAAGTTATGATCAATGATTTCCCTTTATCAGTGAAAACGAAAGTCTTTTGGTTAAGTTAATGGGTTATGTTCTTATTTATTTTCAAAGCTTAGATACACATGATTGAACACGTTGTGCTTCTGTTGAGGCAGGCCGCAGGCAGCACCTTAAGGACTAGCATATGGTCAATTGGTCATTAACAGAACAATGGCTCATTTTTTCTTTATTTTTAATTTATTTTCCAGAATATCATTGAAATTACATCCATAGCCTTCATGACCATCCTTTACCATTATTTAATTGACATCGTGAGAGACATTTGGGATAAATCATAAGACCCAAATGTTAGGAAAGGTCTGAAAAATTTCGTTACAAATTGGGTTTCGTTGGGTAAGTACTTGGAAATTACCCTAGTTTTTTTTATTGTCTTTTGTGTTGGATGCTGTTTCCGGCAGCAGCTATTAAGCCTCTCGAATGTCATTCTTACAGTTAGTTCTTCTAGAACGTAGTTCATTGTAATCTTGATGGAGTTATATTATATCATCTTAAAATTTTCAAAATAATAATAAGAAGAAAAGTTTCGGTAACGTTCTCGGATTTATGAAGGTGAGAATTTAATTACAAGTCAAAACTATCCCTTCTTCAAAATGGGTCAGCACCGAACCTCTCCAAAAAGTATGTTATTGCGGCAGATTTCTGCAGTTTCTTTACCTATGTAATAATCACTTACCAGAATAGCCTTCAAATTAAGAGAGTTAAAAGTTTGTCACAGAAAGATAATAGGTAGGAGAAAACAGGCGAAGGTAGAACCCTCAACTAGCAAAGATGGGTCAATGAATTACAACAAAGAATGAATGATGCATTATAACTTTATAATATTCAATGAATTACAACTAGGGAAAATTCATCCTATCCGGTCATAATACACACTGCTAAAGATGCATCCTATGTAACACAAGCTGCTCAAAGGTACTCTGATGTGAGAATTTCTGTCAGATCACAGTCCGAGAAAAATTCACTCCAACTTCTAGCTGACCAAAAATTATGTTAAAATAACATGTAAAATTGAGACACATTAGAGAATGGGTGTTACTCTAACTGAGTGATCAGCTGAGCCTGTCAGAAATACAGGCAAGGTTGGGTGCCAATCCACTGTGTGGGGAAGAGTTCTGAAACCGCTAGCATGACCTCGAACCTGAATCAAATTAATTGGAAAAAGAATAATAATTACTTTATCATGAGAGCACCGCCTGAATCTATAATAGTAAGCGGGCTACCCGGCAGTCTGGACTGCCCACAAAGTAGTAATCAGTTTGGCCACAAGTCAGCGACTTAATCAATGGTCTAGAGATTGGACATTCAGTATCAATTTGCATGCAAACCAAAAGTCTCAAAATGTAGAAAAGAGCCAAACATAATGCAAGCGGACATGTATTTATGTGTTAATAGTGTACAAGAGAGAGAAAAACCTGATATATCGGTGCCCTTACTGAACCCGATGTTACCAATAATCTCCTCCCATTGGCATCCAAAGCCATCTCATGTCTACAATGTTTTGAGGTCTCAGGTTCAAAGAACCTACAAAGTATAAAAAATGCTGATTTAACAAGGCAAATATACGAAAAATGTGCAAAAATGAAAACATGTGATATTATAAACCTCTCTTTTTCAATCTCTCTTTTTCATGTGAACATGTGTCCTTAACACGTTTATCAATCTGAGTTGGATTCAGTAACCTCTAATTTAGACCTAATATCAAAATGCCATTGTTGTAATTAAATTTGTACACCTGTCAACATTAAGGGAAAGCATGAGTAACAGTGGATGAGACATTTATGCTCACATTTCCCCAAAACCATTAGGTACTTAACAATTGCATCAAACACTATAATTGTAAAAGGATACCAAACATGTGGATCATTCTATCAACTGCAGCAGCTGCTAGAATCTTTCCGTTGTGACTGAAGCAAAGGGAAGTTATTGCTGGTGGATCTTCACCAAGAGGAAGGACTGTCTTCATAGAAGCGAAAATTCATTAAGGCACAAACTGGCAACAGTATCACAAAAAGAAGTTCAGGGCACATACCATAGCTTTCCATGTTTTCATGTTCCAGACAGTTAAAGAAGCAACCCCCCAAGTATCAGTATAATTTGAGCAATATGAGCCGTAGCTGCAAATTAATATTGATCAAGATCGAGAGACCATATAGTACTTATGCATGAATGATGAATCTCTTAAAACAATATGTGCAAAATAATTGATGTTCTCATATAACACCTCACCAGGTAGAAACATAATTTAACGATCTAAATATTGCAATTAAGCAGATTGTTAACTGCTCACCCATACCCATATATCACAACTTTTTTTTTTTCTAGTTGGCAGAATGCCCTTTTCCTTAAGCAATTCATATTTATACGGCCAAGCAAATGCAATCATCAGTCCATGTATACAGAACCACTAGTTGCAAGTCTGATGATACACCCATAAAAATAAATTATCATTATCCTCAATCTTTCTTTTACAGGAAACAAACAGTTATATTAGTACTTCAGAAAGTTAAGTCTATTGTTTGATTCATAAATTATATTTGTACCAGAACAATTGCAGTGAGCTTTTATTCCAGTACACAAATGTTTCATTGTTCAATCTTTGATGAGCTCTCAAAAATGTAGCAAGGCAGCTGGTCAGCTCAACTCATCAATTGGGGGATTCCAAGGATGGCTGACCCATCAAGTGTCCAAAAATTACCATAAGCAGACCAGAGTCAGCCACATCAATAGATTCAAACAAATTATCATTAGTTCAAATCTTAGAGGCTCTTTGCTAGATGTATTCGTTAACACTATTATAAGAGGGATGAAAGGCCCTTATTCCAACAGCTGAGACTATCAGATTCATGTGAATCTTGTGTTCCAGGCATGGGATAGAATTTAGTTTCTGCTTTTAGTTGGCAAGCTAAGTAAAAATGGGATATCAACTACAACTAGTAGGAAGAAAGGTTCAAAATTAATTTGATTAGTAAAAAACATGGAAACCAAAATACAGAAATTATCAATTATTGTATCCATGAGTAGAAAACTATTATCAACAAGAAACTTGCCAGCGAACACTTATAAAGAATAGCATTCATACATACAGACTTTATTCAGGTAAGATCAGAAATACTTAGTTGAAGATTGAGATTGAACAAATACCCTCTGGATGCTGCAGCAGAAACAAATATCGGTTCTACTGGGCTGCACTTTAGGTCCAAGACACTGCAGCAAAACAAAAATGTGAATCAGGAGCATAAAATATTTTGATCTTTATTTGCACACAGTTGTCAAAGTACCTAGGAAATGCTTCAGTTTTATTGAGATCACAGACAACTCTCTTAGCATCAACATTCCATGCTTTAATGCCTCCATCAGCAGTGCCAATTAGAAGCTTTTGTCAAAAAGAAAATATAACTTAGAAGCTGGAACTAGTAATCTCAAAGAACAAAACATATAATGCCACATCATGTACCAAGCGGTCAGATTTACATTCCCACTCAAGCGACATAATCTCTGCCCCACAGTATATTGTTGCATTTCTAGAAGCTGGAGTTGACGAGTCATAAGTCCATATCCTTAGTTGTATATGCATAAATCCAAAAGTAGTAAGTAAATTAAATGCCAAAAAAATAATCAAGTAGTTTAAGAACAACTTTAAGTAATTAAGGCATGCCCAGGTCTCCTCGAGCATGTTTAACAAATTAGGTAGTTAATTAATGTCACTCAAAATCAGGTGTTAATGTTGAAATATTGAACAACAGTCAGAATTAATCCATTTGAACAGACCAACTAATTGAAGTGATCAAACACAAAGGGAAATTTTGATTAAATCATTACAGGCACAAGTTGGACAACCCATTAAGCAAAGTGAACACCCTAGCAGTCTCATGCTAGGACCACCAATGTACCACTTATATATGGACTATGCATTCTATATAATTAAGCAGCCCGAGGCCGTCAGAGAACCTTGTACAGTTAACCTTTACATATATCACCTACTTCCATTAAGTACCTGACAGTGCCATCCACAGAAGCACTAGCTATATTGTTTCCAGATGCAGAAAAGAGGCAGCAACTGATAGGACTGGTCTGGCCCAAAAATCTCTTCTAAAATAACATGGTAAGAAAAATTACACATACACAGTCACAAAATCAACCAGAAATCTTTCACTAGCAAATGAGTAACAAAATGCTGAAAGAAGAAAACCAAAATTCAATGTGAAAACATTGCACCTAAAATAATCTTTTAAAGCAATTTACCTGGAAATCTACTTTCAATTCTGGGAATTCTTCTTCTCCCAGCATTTCTCTACCATTCTCTGCCACATAACATTCCACAATTATTTGTACTAACTATAAGTTCCTAAATCATATACTGCAACCTATTGACCTATTCAAGACACAAGGATAAATTCAGTTTCGCAGCAAGACAAAAATAGTTGTCCATGTACCTTCAATAGCCATTTCAATACCTTCAATAAGTGATTTCCTATACTTCTTGCTTAAAGCTACTACAAAAGAACCCAGACTCAAAATTAATAAATTCAATTTAATATCTTCAGCTCTTCCAATAGACTACCCCAAATGCAACCTTCTCTTGCTTTTTAAATCTAACACACACCTACTTGCTTATTTCCACAAACATCATATTTTAAATTCTCTACACATGATAGAATAAACAGCACTCAGTTATTTAATTGAATATTAACATCTGATCTATACTCAATGATTTATTCGAATTTTGGTAGTTTGTACAAGCATATTTTCCTTGCTTTCCACCATCACACCTAGACACCCTCACCCTTGATGCACTTAAACAACAGTCATGTCAAATCTCAGTTGTCTATAATTGAATTCTCTGAATATCAGAGAGGCAACACCCTTGTCATTTAAGCAAAGCAATTTCCTTAGGCTGCCTGAAAGATGGTGCTCAAGAATTATTTCACTATCATCAACTCATAAAGGCAACCAATAAAAACAGTCACCTACCACTGTAAGGAATATTGTAGTACATTTGAATGGAATCACCAGCTCCAGCA
The DNA here is from genome assembly GCF_008641045.1 of Pistacia vera. Taxonomy (NCBI): domain Eukaryota; kingdom Viridiplantae; phylum Streptophyta; class Magnoliopsida; order Sapindales; family Anacardiaceae; genus Pistacia; species Pistacia vera. The sequence goes on along the minus strand of NW_022196362.1, from coordinate 903,335 downwards.
TCTTCAGCATCAAGAGTTGAACGAGAACTTGAATCATTTCCAGACTTGGATCCAGTAAGTCTTGACAAAACTTTGGGAGGTAGACCAGTGGCCAATTCCTGACCAGGTTCTATCTCATCCAAATATGTTATAGCAGTAGAAAAAGCTTCTTGACTGTTTGCAGAAAGAAGAACATTTTCTTCATGCAAGCTACTTGATGGAGTAGAACACTGAGTTTGTCTCGGGCTTGCATCCTTCATTGACTCAGAATTACTGGCATTATTAGATGCCAAAATAATATCAGCTTCCTTGAGAAGAATGCAGTAAGCAGAACATCAAAGTCCCAAGAGAAAAAATAAAGATAGCTCTTACTTCCTTAACCGGTTTAACTGAGACTCTTTTTCCTCCAGTAAGGCCTGAAGTTGTGACAGCTTAACATTAAGTTGTTTGATGTCCTTTTTGAGACGGTTTACAGTGTTCTTCTCTGAACTGATCTTCAAGAGGGCAGGGAGACTTAATTTAGTTAAGGAAAAATTCTTACAAATCCAATCAGAAAACATATCAATTTATTGTCAAGAGGTGAAAATAGCTACATGATCATAATTGTGTGACAATTTGTCTGAAATTAGTTAAGAAAAAAAGTTATCTTCTGGCTTTGGATAGAAAAGATGGACAAATTTGGGACACATGTATTAGATACCAAAAAAAAAAAGTGTCAACCACCAGACACAAGACCCCTTCTTTTACACAAACTTCATTCAAAGTATACGTAAATTCATGACCCTCAATAGTGAGGATATTTGGGAAAATAACATTTTCTATGAAGAAGGATTTAAGATTGTAGAACAACTGAACTCAACCAACCAATTGAACTCTAGACAGCATGTATATGGAGTCAAAATAAAATATCAAAACTTCACAGTATTTCAGCCAATATTCATGTCAAAAGGATATGAATTCCGTTGAAAATCTCACTAAAAAAATTCGTCACAGAAAGTCGCAAGGCTTTAACCCATTCCTTTGAGAAATATATGCGAAACTGAGGATCCAAGCTTGGATTTTTTAAATAAGGAATGGCTACATTGCACACCCATGATCATCAATGAATGATAAATTACTGCTGGAAAACTCAATTTCAAGAATAAGAGACAGACCCACCAAACCATGGAGCCCAATCTTGGCCCCTCTGCAGCAAATCATTTCCATTAATTCCAAAAAACTCTAAAACTTTGTCTTTTCTTCCTGATTGTAAGGCATGAACAATATAGTAGCGTAGAATAGCGACCTCAAGTTTTGATAGAGTAGCAGTAAGTACTGTCTCCGATGCTGACGAAAAGCACTTCTTGAAAAAACACAGTACACTAACCAATTATTCTGCTTGAAACATGGGAATATATACCAAGAAGATTAACTCCAATATCTTATCCACTTGAAACCCTTTGCCTATATCTGTGCTTAACTCAGTCTCAAGAGCTTGCAAAGTATTTGTAAACCCTCTAAAAACAAGAAACTCTATCACCAGCTCCTCAGCATATCGCATGTTCTCCATCTTATCATGCCAGACCTGTAATCATAAACATAACTTCAAGTACATAAACTACAAATTCATAGTCCACTATAAATATCTCTTGAAAAAAAACACCATACAGATACAGTTTTGTCTGGAACTGTCCTCTTGCTACTTATTTCTCTTTTCACCAGCACTTATCACATGTTTTACAGACTATCAACGGTAATTTTATACAGGAGATACATATATGCCCATAAGTTCAATTACGAAATGAATTACTCACAGGACCCTAATAATGCATTTCTTTCTGCAAGTACTTAATAAATTCTAGCCAAAGCATAATAACATAAATAATAATAGATAGCATATAGAATGCCTATTTGCAAATGGATGATACTCTAAGACTAGTGCTAGAAATACTGAGACTTCTTTCTTTCTTCAAGAAAAAATGTTTATCTAAATGAGGTGCCAATTGGTGATAAGTGCCATACAGATGCATGCTTGTTGCTCCATACAGGAGATCATTGTATGAAGGTTAGCGTAATATAAAGGGACATTTCATTGAGCTCCTCAAATGGTTTAAATTACCCCAAAATTTGTAAGATCCTCTCTAAAATTTTACACAATTTCCCGACAAGGAGGTCTCTGCTCATTTTCCAAACAAAGCCATCCGCCAAAATTCAACCAAATCTCAGGATATATATTAAATTTACATTAAAACTAATAAGTAAGAGGTGAGATATATGGCACACCAAATGCCACATCAGTGAAAATATTATCAGTAAATATCTTAGTACATTTGGCAAATTTCCAGTACACTAGTACAAAAATTTAAAATTTAAAATAAATTAACAGGAAAAAAAGTGCCCGTTCTAGTGGCAATTTTTTGTTAACAACAATTATAGACAGTAAATATTACAAAATTATGCAAATCCGCACTTACAGGCTACAGCAATGCAAATCAATATTTCAAAAAATTGATCATAAACCAGCAACATGCTGGAAATTCACTTGCCATAACATGCGAACTAATCAATATCAGAATTCAGTAATTGCTTCATTGAAAGCACACAATTTCTTTAAATGGAGCAGAAATCACCTCGTTTTATGTCGAAATTATATAAAAATGAACTAATTGAAACAAAAAAAAAAAGCAATTAGCTCATGAAATAAAACATTTAGGGTTTACAGTAACTAGAATTTCATGCGGTTGAAGATACATTAATCAGAAAAAAATATGTAAAAAAATATAAATATATCATAAAATAAAAATGCTATAAATCTGTGTACCTTATATAAGTGGAGAGGAATAGTAAATAAAAAGCGAACCGATTTCTTCGAATTGGGTTTTCTGTACAATCTTGGCGCTTAAATTTTTTATGCCTTTTTTAAGCTAAATTACGATGCTGTTACTTAACAGCGTGGTTGTGTACTTGTGTCGCAGCTCCAGTCAATCACTTCACGCCACGTCATAAGATCTCCTTCTGGCCTTCTCTCATGATTTTGGCTGTATTAATGGGCTGGGTCGGACTTCTAATTGGGCTGTTGACAATATCTGGGCTCTATAAGCACGGCTTTGTTTAAGTTTAAGTCCACCAAATCCATTATTAATAATGCTATAGAAAATGTAATTTTAAGTATAATAAATGACAGGAATTACTTGTTTTAATCTTTGATAAAATGTTATTTTTAATCGCTTGCACACACAAATAAAAAAAAAAAAAAAAATTATTTATATTATAACTATGTGTTCTTAAAGTATACGTTAAGAAAATAAATGCATCGATATTATTCAATGTGTCTCGAAGAAGTATTATTAAGGAAATACTTATATAAATACTTGGATTAACCACCATTGAATGGTCTAGTAGTCAACTAGGATTTTTAGGTATATTATTCAAGAGGTTTTTAGTTTGATTCACTTTGACTGCTAATAAGGATAGTAACTGGAACTTTTATCCAACCAATAATTCCAAGATTCCAGAGGATTGGTTGAGGTACGTGTAAGTTGACCCAGACACTCTTGATCAAAAAAAAAAAAAAAAAACACTTCGATTGCAAGAGTAACACAACTTGAGGTCCTAATTATATCATAAATCACATGGATATTGTTGTGTAACGCAATTTAATAATTATCATCATACTTTTCTTATGATTTTTATTGTAACCTTGAATTCTTAAATTTTTTTGTGTTCCTGTGTCTGCTTTATAGTAATCAACATGAGAATAGGAATTTTATTTTCAATCCCATGTCTGGTTTAACTATTTTCCCATTTGGGCATGAAATAAGTCTCCTATTATTTAAAAAAAGGGTAGTGTCATTCCTCCCACATTTGGGAGGATTGCTATCTATTATTAGTAATGGGATAATAAAATGTTTACTTTACCCCTTTCTATATTCTAGTTTCCCATTTTATCAGTAAGAAAATTAATTTAAAATTTGATTTTTTTAATTTAATAATCATTTTTTTAAATTAATAATCAAAATATTTATTGTTTTGCCACTGTCATCAGTCATGTTCCTAGTTAGGCCCTACGCCGAAAAAGTCATCGGTCGGCGACTTAACTTCACTTTATAATATTCAATGAATTACAACTAGGGAAAATTCATCATATCTGGTCAAAATACATACTGTTGAAGATGCATCCTATATGACACAAGCTGCTCAAAGGTACACTGATGTGAGAATTTCTGCCAGATCACAACTGGAGAAGATTTCACTCCAACTTCTAGCTGACCAAAAAATACGTTAAAATAACATGTAAAATTAAGACACATTACAAAATGGATGTTACTCTAACTGAGTGATCAGCTGAGCCTGTCCGAAATACATGCAAGGTCGGATGCCAATCCACGGTTGCTATAGCTGCAGTGTGGGGAAGAGTTCTGAAACCGCTAGCATGACCTCGAACCTGAATCAAATTAATTGAATAAAGAAAAATAATCACTTCATTATAAGAGCATCGCCAGAATCTATAATAGTCAGCGGGCTACCAGGCAGTCTGGACTGCCCACAAAGTAGTAATCAGTTTGGCCACAGGTCAGCGATTTAATCAATGGTCTAGAGATTGGACATTCAGTATCAATTTGCGTGCAAACCAACAGTCTGAAAATGTAGAAAAGAGCCAAACACATTGCAAGCAGACATGCATTTATGTTAATGGCGTGCAAGAGAGAGAAAAACCTGATATATCGGTGCCCTCACTAAACCTGATGTTACCAATAATCTCCTCCCACTGGCATCAAAAGCCATCTCATGTCTACAGTGTTTTAAGGTCTCAGGTTTAAAGAACCTACAAAATATAAAAAAACACTGATTTAACAAGGCAAATATACAAAAAATATGCAACAATGCAAGCATCTGATATTATCAACCACTATCAATCCAAGTTCAAAGTATCATGAATGGATTTCAATTGTTTCCACTATCATGGACTAAGGTTTTAAAAAAAATTTGTTCAAAAGTTGTAAACATCAAAAGATTTACTTGTTATCTTTAAATGATCAAAAAAATAAAGAAAAAAGAAAAAAAGGATTTTATTTTCTTTTACTTCTCAAAAGTCAAAACTGCAACTTCATATGTCAAAATGGGTACGCAAATTGTATATAAAACATTCAGAAATGCTAAGGACACTGTATTCATTCTCTCTTTTTCATGTGAACATGTGTCCTTAACACATTTATCAATCTAATTTAGATCTATTGTCAAAATGCCACTGTTGTAATTAAATATGTACACCTGTCAACATTAAGGGAGAGCATGAGTAAGAGAGTGTATGAGACATTTTTGCTCACATTTCCCTTAAACCATTAGCAACTTAACAATTACATCAAACACTATAATTGTAACATGTGAATCATTCCATCGATTGCAGAAGCTGCTAGAATCTTTCCGTTGTGATTGAAGCAAAGGGAAGTTATTGCTGGCGGATCTTCACCAAGAGGAAGGACTGCCTTCATAGAAGTGAAAATTCATTAAGGCAAAAACTAGCAACAGTATCACAAAAAGAAGTTCAGGGCACATACCATGTCTTCATGTTCCAGACAGTTAGAGAGGCAAACCCCCAAGTATCAGTATAATTTGAGCCGTAGCTGCAAATTAATATTGATCAAGGTCATCTCTTGCATTCAAATTAAAACAAAAGGGATAAAGAGAGACCATAGAGTAATTACGCATGAATGATGAATCTCTTAAAACAATATGTGCAAAATAATTGATGTTCTCATATAACACCTCACCAGGTAGAAACATAATTTAACAATCTAAATATTGCAATTAAGCAGATTGTTAACTGCTCACCCACACCCAGATATCACAACTTTTTCTAGTTAGCAGAATGCCCTTTTCCTTTAGCAATTCATATTTATATGGCCAAGCAAATGCAATCATCAGTCCGTGTATACAGAACCACTAGTTGCAAGTCTGATGATACACCCATAAAAATAAATTATCATTATCCTCAATCTTTCTTTTACAGGAAACAAACAGTTAATTAGTACTTAGAAGTTAAGTCTATTGTTTGATTCATAAAATATTTGTACCAGAACAATGCATGCGTTTTATTCCACACAATGTTTCATTGTTCAATCTTTGATGAGCTTCAAAAATGTAGCAGGCGTGGTCAGTCAATCATCATTGGGGGATTCCAAGGATGGCTGCCCATCAAGTGTCCAAAAAGTACCACAAGAGACCAGAGTCAGCCACATCATAGATTCAAACAAATTATCATTAGTTCAAATCTTAGTGGCTCCTTGCTAGTGTATTCGTTAATACTATATAGAGGGATGAAAGGCCCTTATTCCAACAGCTGAGAATATCAGATTCATGTGAATCTTGTGTTCCAGGCATGGGATAGAATTTAGTTTCTGCTTTTAGTTGGCAAGCTAAGTAAAAATGGGATATCAACTACAACTAGTAGGAAGAAAAGGTTCAAAATTAATTGGTTAGTAAAAAACATGGAAACCAAAATACAGAAATTATCAATTATTGTACCATGAGTAGAAAACTAATATCAACAAGAACTGCCAGCGAACACTTATAAAGAATAGCATCATACATACCGAACTTTATTCAGGTAAGATCAGAAATACTCAGTTGAAGATTGAGATTGAACAAATACCCTCTGGATGCTGCAGCAGAAAATATCGGTTCTACTGGGCTGCACTTTAGGTCCAAGACACTGCAGCAAACAAAAGTGAATCAGGAGCATAAACTTTTGATCTTTATTTGCAAACAGTTGTCAAAGTACCTAGGAAATGCTTCAGTTGTATTGAGATCACAGACAACTCTCTTAGCATCAACATTCCATGCTTTAATGCCTCCATCAGCAGTGCCAATTAGAAGCTTTTGTCAAAAGAAAATATACTTAGAAGCTGGAACTGATAGAACTATGATAATCTCAAAGAACAAAACATATAATGCCATCATGTACCAAGCGGTCAGATTTACATTCCCATCAAGCGACAAATCTCTGCCCCACAGTAATTGTTGCATTTCTAGAAGCTGGAGTTGACAGTCATAAGTCATATCCTTAGTTGTATATGCATAAATCCAAAAGTAGTAAGTAAATTAAATGCCAAAAAAATAACAAGTAGTTTAAGAACAAACTTAAGAATTGAGGCAGCCCAGGTCCTCAGCATGTTTAACAAATTAGGTAGTTAATTAATGTCACTCAAAATGGTGTTAATGTTGAAATATGAACAACAGTCAGAATTAATCCATTTGAACAGACCAACTAATTGAAGTGATCAACACACAAGGGAATTTTGATTAAATCATTCAGGCACAAGTGGACAACCATTAAGCAAAGTGAACACCCTAGTCAGTCTCATGCTAGGACCACCAATGTATCATTATATAGGACTATGGAATATAATTAAGCAGCCCGAGGCCGTCAGAGAACCTTGTACAGTTAACCTTTACATATATCCCTACCATTAAGTACCTGACGTGCATCACCAGAAGCACTAGCATATTGTTTCCAGATGCAGAAAGCGGCAGCAACGATGGGACTGGTGTGCCCAAAAATTCTCCTAAAATAACATGGTAAGAAAAATTAACATACACAGTCACAAAATCAACCAGAAATCATTCACTAAAGTAAAAAGAGTAACAAATGCTGAAAGGAGAAAACCAAAATTCAATGTGAAAAATTGCACCTAAAATAATCTTTTAAAGCAATTTACCTGGAAATCTACTTTCTTCTGGGAATTCTTCTTCCCAGCATTTCTCTAACATTCTCTGCCACATAACATTCACAATATTTGTACTACTATAAGTTCCTAAATCATATACTGCAACCTATTGACCTATTCAAGACACAGGATAAATTCAGTTTCGCAGCAAGACAAAAATAGTCCTCATGTAACTTCAATAGCCATTTCAATACCTTCAATAAGTGGTTTCCTATACTTCTTGCTTAAAGCTATACAAAGAACCAGACTCAAATTAATAATTCAATTTAATATCTTCAGCTCTTCCAATAGACTACCCCAAATGCAACTTCTCTTGCTTTTAAATCTAACATACACACTGCTTATTTCCCACATCATTTTAAATTCTCTACACATGATAAATAAACAGCACTCAGTTATTTAATTGATATTAACATCTGATCTATACTCAATAATTATTGAATTTGGAGTTTGTACAAGCATATTTTCCTTGCTTTCCACCCCCAACCTGACACCTCACCTTGATGCACTTAACAACAGTCATGTCAAATCTCAGTTGTATATATGAATTCTGAATATCAGAGAGGCAACACCCTTGTCATTTAAGCAAAACAATTCTTAGGCTGCCGAAAGATGGTGCTCGAGAATTATTTCATATCATCAACTCATAAAGGCAACCAATAAAAACAGTCACCTACCACTGTAAGGAATATGTAGTACATTTGAATGGAATCACCAGCTCCGCAGATCAGCATCAAGAGTTGAACGAGAACTTGAATCATTTCCAGACTTGGATCCAGTAAGTCTTGACAAAACTGGGGTAGACAGGCCAATTCCTGACCGGCTCTATCTCACCAAATTGTTATAGCAGTAGAAAAAGCTCTTGACTGTTTGCAGAAAAAAGAACATTTTTCATGCCAGCTACTTGATGGAGTAGAACACTGAGTTTGTCTCGGGCTTGCATCCTCTCTTGACTCAGAATTACTGGCATTATTAGATGCCAAAATAATATCAGCTTCCTTGGAAGAATGCAGGAAGCAGACATCAAAGTCCCAAGAGAAAATAAGATAGTATCTTACTTCCTTAACCGGTTTAACTGAGCTCTTTTTCCTCCAGTAAGCGGCCAGTTGTGACAGCTTAACATTAAGTTGTTTGATGTCCTTTTGAGACGGTTTACAGTGTTCTTCTCTGAACTGATCTTCAAGAGGGCAGGGAGACTAATTTAGTTAAGGAAAAATTCTACAAATCCAATCAGAAAACATATCAATTTATTGTCAAGAGGTGAAAATAGCTACATGATTATAATTGTGTCAATTTGTCTGAAATAGTAAGATAATAAATAAAAAATAAAATTATCTTCTGCTTTGGAAGAAAAGATGGACAAATTTGGGACACCTGGATAGATACCAAAAAAAAAAAAAAAGTGTCAACCACCAGACACGACCCCTTCTTTTACACAAACTTCATCAAGTAGTATAGTAAATTCATGACCCTCAATAGTGAGTTATTGGGAAATAAACATTTCTATGAAAAGGATTTAAGATGTAGAACAACTAAACTCAACCAACCATTGAACTTAGACAGCAGTATATGGAGTCAAATAAAATATCAAAACTTCACAGTATTTCAGCCAATATTCATGTACAAGGATATGAATTCCGTTGAAAATCCACTAAAAAAATTCCTCACAGAAAGTCGCAGGCTTCAACCCATCCTTTGAGAAATATATGCGAAACTGAGGATCCAAGCTTGGATTTTTTAAATAAGGAAGGCTGCATTGCACACCCATGATCATCAATGAATGATAAATTACTGCTGGAAAATCAATTTCAAGAATAAGAGACAAACCACCAAACCATGGAGCCCAATCTTGGCCCCTCTGCAGCAAATCATTCCATTTTCCAAAAAACTCTACAACTTTGTCTTTTCTTCCTGATTGTAAGGCATGAACAATATAGTAGCGTAGAATAGCGACCCTCAAGTTTTGATAGAGTAGCAGTAAGTACTGTCTCCGATGATGACGAAAAGCACTTCTTGAAAAACACACGTAACTAACCAATTTTTCTGCTGAAACTGGGATATATACCAAGAAGATTAACTCCAATATCTATCCACTTGAAACCTGCCTATATCTGTGCTTAACTCGCTCAAGAGCTTGCAAAGTATTTGTAAACCTCTAAAAACAAGAAACTCCTCACCAGCTCTCCAGCTAGCATGTTCTCCATCTTATCATGCCAGACCTGTAATCTAAACATAACTTCAAGTACATAAACTACCATTCATAGTCCACTATAAATATCTCTCTTGCAAAAAAAACACACCATACGATACAGTTTTGTGGAACTTCCTCTTGCTAATTATTTCTCTTTCACCAGCACTTATCACATGTTTTACAGGCTATCAACGGTAATTTTATACGGAGATACATATATGCCATAAGTTCAATTACGAAAGAATACTCACAGGACCCTAATAATGCATCTTTCTGCAAGTACTTAAAAATTCTAGCCAAAGCATAATAACATAAATGATAATAGATAGCATATAGAATGCCTATTGCAAATGGATGATACTCTAAGACTAGTGCTAGAAATACTGAGACTTCTTTCTTCCAAGAAAAAATGTTTATCTAAATGAGGTGCCAATTGGTGATAAGTGCCTACAGATGCATGCTTGTTGCTCCATACAGGAGATCACGTTGATGGTTAGACAATATTAAAGGGACTTTCATTGAGCTCCTCAAATGGTTTAAATTACCCCAAATTTGTAAGATCCTCTTAAAATTTTACACAATTTCCCAACAAGGAGGTCTCCGCTCATTTTCCAAACAAAGCCATCCGCCAAATTCAACAAATCTCAGGAATATATAAATTACATTAAACTAATAAGTAAGAGGTGAGAATATGGCACACAAAGCCACATCAGTGAAATATTATCAGCAAATATCTTAGTCATTTGGCAAATTTCCAGTACAATAGTACAAAAATTTAAAATTAAATAAATAAAAAAAAAGTGCCCGTTCTAGTGGCAATTTTTTGTAACAACAATTATGACAGTAAATATTACAAAATTATGCAAATCCGCACTACAGGACCAGCAATGCAAACAATATTTCAAAAAATTGATCATAAACCAGCAACTTGCTGGAATCACTGCCATAACATGCGAACTAATCAATATCAGAATTCAGTAATTGCTTCATTGAAAGCACACAATTTCTTTAATGGCAGAACACCTCGTTTATGTCGAAATTATATAAAAGGAACTATTGAAACAAAAAAAAAGAATTAGCTCATGAAATAAAACATCTAGGGTTTACAGAACTAGAATTTCATGCGGTTAAAGATACATTAATCAGAAAAAAATGTAAAAAAATATAAATATATCATAAATAAAAATGCTATAAATCTGTGTACCTATAAATTGGAGAGGAATAGTAAATAAAATGCGAACGATTTCTTCGAATTGGGTTTCTGTAGCAAGTATAACGATGACAATCTTGGCGCTTAAATTTTTTATGCCTTTTTAAGCTAAATTACGTGTGTTAACACTAACGGAGTGGTTCTGTCGCAGCTCCAGTATAATCACTTCACGCCACGTCATAAGATCTCCTTCTGCCTTCTCTCATGATTTGCTGTATAAGGGCTGGGTCGGACTTCAATTGGCTGTTGACAAATCTGGGCTATTTGGCACGGCTTTGTTTAAGTTTAAGTCACAAAACCATTATATAATGCTATAGAAAATGTAATTTAAGTATAATAAATGACAGGAATTACTTGTTTAATCAATATAAAATGTTTTTAACCGCTTGCACAAAAAAAAATATTTATATTATAACTATGTGTTCTTAAAGTTACGTTAGAAAAGAAAAATGATCGATATATTTCAATGTGTCTCGAGAAAGTTTATTAATGAAATATTATAAATACTTCATTAACCACATTATGGTCGAGTAGTAGTCAACTAAGATTTTTAGGTGTATTATTCAAGATGTTTGGTTATTCATTTTGATTGTTAATACGGATAGTTACTGGAACTCTTATCCAACCAATAATTCAAGATTCCAAGGATTGTTGGTACGTGTAAATTGACCAACACTCTTGATCAAAAAAAAAAAAAAAAAAACTCATTGAGAGTAACAACTAGGTTTCAATTATCATAATATAAATCACATGGATATCGTGTGTAACGCATTTAATAATTATCATCATACTTTTCTTATGATTGTTTATTGTATCTTGAATCTTAAATTTTTTGTCCTTGTGTGCTTTATGTAATCAACATGAGAATGGAATTTTATTTTCAATCCCATGTCTGGTTTAACTATTTCCATTTGGGCATGAAATAAGATCCTTTATTTAAAAAAGGGTAAGTGTCATTCCTCCAAATTTGGGAGGGCTATCTATTACTAGAGAATGGGATATAAAATGTTTACTTACCCCTTTCTAATTCTATTCCTTTATCCATAAGAAAATTAATTTATTTTTTTAATTTAATAATCATTTTTTAATTAATAACAAAATATTTATTGTTTGCCATTGGCATCAGTAACGTTCCTAGTTAGGCCCTAGCTGAAAAAGTCATGGTCAGCGACTTCACTTCACGCTACCAACATAACTGAACATAGTTGCATGACATATGCTAGTTATCAAATAGTATTCTTGTGTACGAAAACCTAATTTTTTGAAATATATCGGTATTGTATCGTATCGTAAGATACGTCTTTTTCAAAAAAATTAATAAATAATCAAATTTTCTAAAAATTAATAAATCCCCAAATTAATAAAGAATTGTGGTATTATGACTTTAAATACAGTATTACACAATCAAATTTATCCAAAATTCCAAGATCAATGTCAATATCTATATCTCCACTTATATTATTATATCATGTAAAATGGGTAATACATATTCCTCTTCACTCTCTCCATGCAAAAAGGTAAATTGGACAAGTTTTAGTGAATCAGGTTAGGTGACCCGGTTTCGACCCCAAATTTTTTTGGACCTTTGGCCCAAATTAATAAAGTCGTATCGATTTATATCGATATTTTTAAAGATACGAACGGATACGTATCGTATCGTAGGATACATATCAACGTATCGAAGGTTTAGGATACACTCTCTGTAAGTATCGTTGGCGACCTGTATCGAATCGTATCGTAGAACGTATGGGTTGTAGGTACTAACAACCATGCTCATATGTGTTCAAAAGCGGTTAACTGAACTAGCTAACCACTTTTTTTAACCGAAACTGAACCAGTTAACCGTTTTCTAAACGAAACGATTTTTTAGTTCGGAAAACCGATTTTTCGGGTAACCCCAGCCCCGACCTCCCTTTTTTTTTATAAAACTTATTTTTTTTAATTTTTTCCTAAATTAAATTATAAATATAAACAATACATATCCAAATAAAAATTAAACGCTCATACATATCTATTGATCATTACTAACAATACATTAAAAATTGATACAAATAAAAGTCCGAAATGAAATTATTTTTTTATTTAATATATAATATTTATTTTTATTTTTATTTAATTAATTAATATATATATATATATATAACTGGTTCAAAAAACCGGTTTCGATTAACCCTTTTTTATTTTTTCCCGAACCAATAACCGAATCAAAAATCCTTTTTTTTGAATTTTTTAAACCTTAATCAAACTGTTTTTTCGATTCAGTTACTGGTTCAATTTTTGCATTTTTTTTTGAACACCCCACATATGAGGGATGAGAGGCTGGCAATTTGCCGATATAGGCAAATCCCAACCTCTAAAACCACCAAAATAATGTCATGCGCGTGTCATATTTGTACAGATTTTCAGCGGCTAACGTTTGCCTAGATCGGTAGATTGTTGGCCGCTCATCTGTCACATGTCGGCGGTGGCGCCAATAGTGTGAAGGGAATTTGCTGGCACCAATTTTGAATAGCAATGATCGATTTAAAATTTTTTTATTTTTTTGAAAATTTTAAAATTTTTCAAACTTTTACATACTTTACAAATTTTGGAATTTTTTATCTAAATAAAAATACATTTTATGTTTATTAATATAAACAACCTTAAAAAATAATATTGTTTTCTTAAATATTAGTATTTAAAACCTAATATGAAATTAATTTACTACTTCAAAACCATAATAAAATCCACTATACTTAAAAATTCAACATTTTACTTAGAGGACATTTTTGTCCACATATTATATATTTGGTTCCATTCCTTCCAAATTTATTCTTACAACTAAACAATGTTACTTACATTTCATTCACATATTCATCATTATCCATATTCATATTTCCATGAGCAATGCTAGTTTTACAAAGACACATATAAAGGGGGTATACAAAGACAATCCCCACCCTTAATATTCATGATTTCTCTCTCTCTCTCTTTTTCTTTTTCTGTTTTTTCTTTGTTTTTTTCTTCTGGATGATGTCACTTTGTAGCCCTCTTTGTATGGGTCTTTATAAGGATAGCATTTTTCTATTTCCATTCCATTGCACTCCATCTCCAGGAACCAAACATCACCACAAAAGAGATGTTTATCGGACTCTTATCTCTGTAAATTAGATGGATTGTCACTGGGGATGATGCTAACATTATTTTTAACAGCTTTTTATTGCTCGCAAATGTTCGGTGTCACGTTATTTATAAAATGCATTTTAGTGTTTGTGAATATTTGGTATTATAAACCCATTTGTTGGTAATTCAGATGATTAGGGTGAAATAGAGATGGTCTGAATAAGCATACAATCTCAAATTCGATTTTCTATCTGAGTATCCATAATTTAAATGAAAGGTTATGACTGTAGGTTGCTACACTAATCTCTCTCAAGAATTAATCACGTGTAAGCTGATCCGACACTTTGATTAAAAAAAATCAGTGTTATATATATATAGTTTTAATTATTATCAAATTACAATATTACCCTAACTAAACACATCTTCCAATGTATAAATGAAATGATATGTTGAAGGTCAAATATTTGACCATATAAGATGGAAAAGACAGATTAGCATATCTAAGTGAGAGAAAAACAGATACATGACGTGCACGTAGAGGATGTAAAATTGTAACATGACCAGAGTTTGCAGACTTTTAGCATTGGAAAAACAAGAACGCGGAAATAGACATTTGATTTTTATTACAGTTTGCAGAAACGTTGTCCATTACATTAGAATTTCGTAACACACCAACTCTCAGAAGAAGGCGAAAACAATGTAACGTAAAACCGTGTGAGAGACGAAGTCAAGCCTCAAACATCACGTCACGCTGTTTGTCCATTTTATTCCAAGTTCTTGCTTCCAGGAAACTCCACACTGAATGCTACTGAAACTGACTACCACAATCCAAAAATCACGGTTTGGATTTTTCTGTCTTAACCGGAGAATGAACTTCCGAAGAAAGATGCAAAAACGAGAACTTAATAAAAGTTGCAGGACTCTAAATTGAATCACGGTTTTATGATCAGGATAATCTAGTTGATACTAAGTACTACTTGAACTTACAGGACTAATTAAGGCATTAAGCCCACAAAGCCAATCCTCAAGGGGACACCGTGCTGATCAGCGGAGCTGAACTATCGTTACACAAAAATGAGTGGCATGCAAACAACACAATAACTGTGAAGACAGTCAAATTGAACGCAATTGACGAAATATAAACTTTGCGCTTAAACAGCTGAAACACATCAGGCTTTATGATTTCATGGTATGGCCTCTTTTCACTGCTCGAAGATTCTCCAATTTTTATAGAGCACTGGGCGCTTCTGCTCACGTGTATCTGCTTGTAAATGACTTGTTGCTCCAGGTAGTTCATATCAAGATGATAATGAGTATTGTAGTAGGAAATTGCAGCATCCAAGAACGCCATGAAGAAGATTATGGAAGATAATAGAGAGACTGTGAAGGGTACCCACCAGCGTTTACATTGGTTGGACGAAGAGAGGAGTGAAACTGAGATTAGAATCAATCCCTGGAAAATTATATACACAATTGTTAGGTGATACGCTCTCGTTTCATAGAAACGGACTCGTTTCTCTTGTTTGTCGTTAATGCGGCCTAGATCGGTGTGGATAGTTTGAAGCTCCTCAAGTTCCATTGTGTTAAGTTGCTGTTATTGTAGGTTGAGAATTATAAGTAATACTCTTCCTGCTTATATCTGGAACTCCTTCTAAAGAAGAGCTACATGCTGGGTGTGTATATATATAGAGTTCAGAAACAACTGAGAGAACAGATATGTGTTAGTAATTTCTCACTCTCTTTCTCAATCCTATTAAAAGGTTAATAAAATATTATTCCTCTGTTAAATATTAATTCTAACGAGAACAAACGCTAGATCAAAGTTCAAAGGTAAAGGGGTGAATAATTTCAAATAACAGTATTATTTTACTTGTCAGAAATTTCGTCCTGAAGTTACGCTAATGCAAANTACTCTTCCTGCTTATATCTGGAACTCCTTCTAAAGAAGAGCTACATGCTGGGTGTGTATATATATAGAGTTCAGAAACAACTGAGAGAACAGATATGTGTTAGTAATTTCTCACTCTGTTTCTTAATCCTATTAAAAGGTTAATAAAATATTATTACTCTGTTAAATATTAATTCTAACGAGAACTAACGCTAGATCAAAGTTCAAAGGTAAAGGGGTGAATAATTTCAAATAACAGTTATTTTACTTGTCTGAAATTACGCTAATGCAATTTAAATTTGACTGGTTGTTTGACAAATGATTTGTAAATTTGGAAAACGATCACAAAGGAAGATGGTAGGAAATTCTGGTGGACCCTGTGGAGGAAATGCATCGGATTCTCCTCTAATCCGCGTTTTCACTTAATAAAATTTTCATTGACTAATAAAATTTTCAATGACTTAAAAACTTATGACAAATTGAATTATTTATTTCCACCTTATAATTGCTGTGATTGGAAGTTGCATTTTCTGAAAACGACCTAACACCTACTTCAAGTCCTAACTCGCGCGTGGTCAAGACTCAAGATGCAGTTTGTTGTTCTTGCTTCGGAATCATTGTTGCCCTAGTTAAATTTTTTTATAAAGTAAGAAGGCAAGATCTTTGTATATCCTTTGTCTGAACTCTGAAGTAAGTTTCTGGCCTGGGAAATTATTCTTCCACTCATCAAATCATGCAAAGATTCTTCATACTTCTACTCTGTTTTTGGCCGGAGAGTGGAAACTTTTAATTGTTCGACAACATGTAGGTTATTTCAAGCTTCATGGATTGGCAGCATATAACTATTGAGCTCGGAAGGCTCCATCCATATTCATCATGTTTCTTCTCAGTTTTTTTATGATCTAGGAGGTTTCTTAAAGATACAACATTGAAGAGATAAGAGTCATTTTTCTGTTTCTTTATCAATTTCTGAAATGTTCTTGTTTCTCGTAGGGAAACACAAAGCTGCTAAATTCAAAACGAGTTTTTACATGAAAGCACAATCATGGTGATGGAGATCTTCCATAACTTTATTTTCCTGGTATTTTCTAGTACGCTTTCTTGAAATTTACCCTTTCGTTACTATACTGTGAGAGACAGAAATAAATAAATAAATAATTAAGAAAATTTAAACAGGCAATGAAAAATTTACCCTATGTACTTAAAGTGTTTGTAAAAAAAATTAGCAGAATATAAATAATAAGAGATCATAAGTTGAGAAAAGAAGCTTCACTCCTACTGCTGATCTCATCTCAGTCCAATTTCAGTAATCAAGGCTTCAGCTCAACATGGAGTTGTGATGCGGTGCTTCAGAATAACTAATTGTTGGGATTATCTCACTAGTTACAGTCATTCCAAGAATGATAAATCTGATATTAATCAAGCTTCAGTTATTCAAAATTCCTTCAGAATATAAATTCATCTTTAACAGAGCAATTAACTCATCTCAACACAAAATTTGACCAGCCGAGATGAACACAAGGTATAATGAGAAGGCTTGAGCATGGGGCTTAAGCCACTTAAGGGTTATCCTTGGTGCACATATCCTAATTCTACATTATCCAAAAATATTTGGTTTCATGAACCTAGACTATCTGGGTGACATTGTGGAATAACTGCAGGTCGCGTGCGAATGCGTATGCGATGAAGGAAGACTGTTGATGGTGACGGAGCTAAATTGATTAAAATCTATCTTCATGGCTCTGTATACATGGTCTAAGCCTTCTTCAATCAATTCCAAGACTGTCTGAGGCATTGGTGGTGTGTTTATGTCAATTGATCCTTCTAACATCTTCACCACTTCTCCCATTGAAGGCCTCATAAACACTTCATCTTGAATGCACCAAAACGCAACTTTTAAAGCTCTCGTCACCTCTTCTTCATCCACCGTCCCTTCCAGTCGTCCATCTGCAACTTTCAATGGTGTCCCACTTGTCAGCTCCTGCAAATGGCAACATTGATAGAAATAAGGATTTGATATTATGCTGAATTAAGCAAAAATAAGCATTTTGAAGTACCTTAAAAGCCCATCCAGGATAAAAGAAGTCATCAGCATCATAAGACATATCAAGATTTCTCCTGCCACCAACAATCTCCAGAAGAAGCATTCCATAACTGTAAACATCAGCCTTTACAGTTATAGGCCGGTTACTAACCCACTCTGGAGCCAAATAACCTCTTGTTCCTCTGACCATGGTGACAACTTGTGAATGCTCTCTTCCCATTAACTTAGCCAGTCCAAAATCCGATACCTTGGGGCTGAAGTTCTCATCTAGCAAAATATTTTCCGGCTTTATGTCACAGTGAATTATCCGATTTCTGCACTGCTCGTGAAAATATGCAATCCCTTGTGCCGTGGCAATTGCTATATTGAAGCGAGTAGGCCAATCCAGCAGCTTGTCGCGGGAATTATATGAAGGAAAGATCCATTTGTCCAGGGATCTATTTTTCATAAACTCATAGACTAAAAGACTGCCAAAGAAACAAAATTTCAAGTAAATTAAAAAACTTGATCATAACTCCTGCTAGTTTGCATAAAGACTGAGATGAACAAGTTTTAGAATCAAACATTCATTTATGTATTGAAAATGAAAGTATTGGTTACCGGTGTGAGCCCTCAGAGCAGTAGCCACATAGACGAACCAGGTTCATGTGATGCATTGAACCAATGGTATTCACTTCAGTTATAAATTCCTTCTCTCCGTGAGGCAAAACCCTGTCCAGTTTCTTTACTGCAACCAGAGTCCCATCTCCAAGGCTTCCCTTGTATACACTCCCAAATCCTCCTGTAAGACAACATCAGAAAAGTAAATGCCAACAACAATTTCCCCTGCATCTGTCTCCTCTGTTCAAATATAAAAACCTCAGTTATATGACTAACCTGTTCCAAGAAGCTGCGAAAAATTGCTGGTACGAATTTGTAAATCACGGTAAGTAAAATTCAGTGGAGCACCAGTTTCAATCAAAGAGTTTTCCATAGCTTTCTTCAAGGCTCGCTTTTTATGAACATTGAAATACAATAACAAGCAGAGGAGTCCAATAAGGACAGTCATGCTGAGAACAATAGGAATGACCAAAACCTTTTGGCGGACACTCCCAGACCCTTCTGAGGAATCATCAGATCCTCCCGGTGCAGTTGAGCCATTAGCCCCAATTTTCACAAACAAAGTCGAGCCAGGGTCCTCATAGCCACCAAAATCCAAGCCCCTCAAAACCCAACAGTAAGGCTTCTCATCATCAAGGCCATAAAGAGAAGCAACACACTCACAATCAGAAAGACAAGCATCACCACATTTAGATACTGTGTCAATATCACTGTAATTGGTTATCACTGAATAATCAGAGAAATAATAGTTTGTTTGGGCCACCGCCGCAGTTTTATACTGGGAAGTTTGATTTTCTCTCCTTGAATCACATTTTCCAATCGATGATGAAGACTCTGAACACTGGCCATCGCTTCCTCCTTTAGAAGTACCGGGCAAGCATGTACAAGAAGCATTAGTCTTGCTTCTGTCCAATTTACATATCCCATTTCCACATATTCCAGCAATATCACACGGGTTCGAAACAGCAGCCCATTCTGGAACCCATTGGCGAGATCCATTAACATCATTGTCCCATCTATACAAACGTATATTCCCATTAGTCTCAAGTATCAATCGCCGGAGAACTGACAAACGAGTCGATTGATTTGTAGCGGATGACAAGCCACCAGTATCACCATCATTCTTGTACACATAAATTGCTCCACTTGATGTGTCACCATATACTATTCCAAAGCTTCCAGCTTCATCTAACACAGCAACAACATCCCCAGTAACATTCGAAATCTCTGGCGAAGACCAGTAGGATATATTTGCATAAGCTTCAGGTGAAGCATCATATGATTCAGGCAAATTATAGGTCAATGCAAGGCTCAATGACGTGGGCTGTTGCAGCATTTTGAGTGAGTAGTAGCCTCCATGTGAAGGTGACTTGGGCGAGGTCAGTTCAAGAGAAACACCTAAGGGCTGGTTTGGGAGTAATGTATCAGAAGGGTGCCAAAAACTTTGCCAAGCAGAGCGGTTGTTCGTGGTGTAAAGGATGAAATTCCCGGATTCTGACATGACTGCATATTCAACCCCGGCGCCTGAGGTGTTTGAACTCCATATGGCGGCTTCCCTGTCGATAAGAACAAGATTTCCGGTGGTGTCCAGATCCAGGATTGCGTCTTTGGTGACAGGAGAGTTTCTAATAGATGATCATTGAGAGAAAATCAAAGTTTTGGCTTAAAGAGATCATCATATTTTACCTGCAAGAGCTTTCGTAAAGACTAAAGACTAGAGATGGAGAAATGGTTTGTGCTTTTTTCTAAGTCATAAACCAGTAACCATCCAATGTTTCATGCACTCACTCTCAGCTAATTAAAGTTGAATTGGATTGAACTTAATTAGCTACTGTCAAGTTGGACTAATGCTCAAATACTACGTACATTTACAAAATCACATAAGCAACTAAAATGAACAAATATAAATGACGATTACTGGAGCACTTACCTGTTAGCTGACCAAACTACTGTTCTGTCTCCAGGGAGCTCAGCAAACCAGATTGCCAGTTGAAAGCGGTCACGATTGTTAGGCACTGGCGTGAACCCAAAAGCAAAGGTTCTGTTATCAGAAACCCAAGTTTGGCCTTCACTAGCCAACAGTCTCGAACCCAAACCAATTTGGCTAGCCGTGCAGCAACTAAACCCAGTTGCCATGACTAAAAACACAAGGAGTAACCATGAAGAACACAAAGAAGGAGCCATGAAGAGCTATAGTGAAGCTGAGTAAAACTGAACAACTTACTTAAATTGGCAAGGCGATGTTCTTATAGAAAGTAAAACAAAGTGCACAAGTGTTTAAAGTGGGGAAGAAAGATGGAAGATCACACCACGTATACACTGGTGGGTGAGCTAAATTTTGAAAAAGAGTTCGTATCATATGGTCGGCTGAGAAGAAGAACTGGGAATTAAGGCACGTGTTAGTTGGTATATGGTGATGAAGAAACTGTAACTAGCCGAAAGGCCAAGAGCTTTTGACACGTAGTTGATCTATTTTGCATGAGAAATTATTCAGATTTTCACATTGTGTTCTTGTACATATCAGTGTACTTTGGAAGGAAGATGGTGATTGTTGACCAATCAAGGTGATGATGGTGTGAACCACAGGAGATGGATTTCAATTATTAGATTTTCATTCTCTGACTTTTGTAGTAATACAAATTATTGAGCATTACTTTATATGTCAAGAATAGATATTTGACTTGCAATTTCTTCTTTGTTTGACTTTTGAGCTGACAAATCTCTCTTTCGTCCCATAACATCATATGATATCTCCACAGAGTTTCAATGGGCCATCGAAAGAACTAAGCTATTGAAAATTTGGGAATTTAAAGCTTTAAGGGGAGCTGAACGTCGTCGTTTTTCACTTATTTCCCTCTTCCCTTAACATTCGGGCGAACACCTCGCGGCTGTTAGTTTCGAGGAAACTGGTGACTCCATTACCATTTTCCCTGTGTCTCCAGAAGGACCAAAACGACGCGTACGAATCTCCATGTCCGTTGATTACTTATCCGATCCATAAATTAGCTACTTTCTACTCCTGGATTTCAATCAATCCGGTGCCACCATGATGTCATCACTATGTTCCCACACTCTCTCGTGTTCACCATCTCCCAATTATTGGCATTGGGTTTTGAAGCCTCCAAGGATGCCGTTTTCACTCCACCGAAGCTTACGTGTCACTGCTTCTCCCCCTACGTTTCTCAATCATGTAAGCTCCTTATGCTTCCTCTACACATCTGTTTATGAAGTCTTTTCAGAATTCCAATACCCAGCGTTTTGGTTTCCGACAAAAAGGTGAAACAAGGTTTCTTTTTTAAATTAAATTCTCAATGTGCAATATGAAAACATGAAAGAATCAGGTAAGTTAAGAATTTCAGTGATTAAGCTGCTTTGTTAAGATATTTTCATTTATTCAATTGTTCTTGTTTACGATAACACAATGAGTAAGCTTGGTTAAAGTAAAATTATGAATTTCATGCAGAAATGGAGATCTGAATGCTTTAGAAATGGAGATTCCTCGTATTCTGATGCTTCTAAGTCCGAGTTTGTTTAAGATAAATTGCAGGAAGAATTTGCTGAGCCTGAATTTGATCATTCAACTGTTTTGAGAAATGACACGGTTTCAAGTCTTCAAAAGGTAAGCTTTTGCATTATGCCTTACAATTTTCATCATACATTGATTTCAACCATTTAACGCATAAATCGTAATTATTTGTTAGCTAGGAATTTATATTTAAATGAATTCAGATGATTTTTCTCTTACATTGAGGTTTCTTGGTCAAAGCATCTAAGTGGCCATTTTAGCGGTTACGGTAACAAATTAATTAATTATGTACATTTATTTATATAGGATACAATGGCTAGATGTTTTGCATAATTTTAGGATTTTGTTTTTGTTTGTGTATTAGGGTACGCATGCACTATTTTAGCTCTGGATCTTGGACAGTACCATGGACGGGAAATGGGGAAAGACCATTCTGCAGGTGAAGCATTTTTTAAGTCAGTTAGATAAGAAAAAAAAAAAAAAAAAAGGATGTTCTGAAATGAAACCGATATTAACTTTATCTAGTAGTTATTTTTAGGAATTGTTTTCAAACTATTAAATGCCACTCCTTTTTTACGGGTGGTGATACCTTCTGGATTCTTATCATGAACATTTAGTCTGTACCTGTTGGTCTGAAATTGTGATGCAACTTTAGTCTATAAAATGATGAAGGATTCTGCAAAAAAAATGCATCTATTTACCAATGTGCAGAAATTTGTAGTGCAGTTCTCGATTCAACTTTAATTATGTTTGAGCAGTAATCCAAATAATCTGCTGACATACTGAAATTTTTGTTGTTGAGGGAACAAAATTGAACTTTTATTAAAAGGGTTACAAATTAGTAACCGCTAAGATATTTTCACCTTTCTCTAGGGACAAATTTTAAGAACAAAACACTTGGACATGATATTGGATTGATATTGCAGCCATATTACAAACATGAATTGTGTGTTAAATTTTAACATGTTGGGATGGACAATTTATAATAGATTTTAGTTTTAGAAAAATGCTATCCTTACAAAGACCCATACAAAGAGGGCTACAAAGTGACATTATCCAAAGAAAAAAATAAAGAAAAAACTGAAAAAGAGAAAGAGAAGGAGAGAGAAATCATGAAAATCAAGGGTGGGGATTGTCTTTGTATGCCCCCTTTGTATGTGTTTTTGTAAAACTAGCATTGCTCTTAGTTTTAAGCATCTCCAATTGGCATGGCAATTGAAATCCATTGCTTTTCTTTTTAAGCTAGCTGTAACATGGTCCAGTCTTCATGCTTCATGTTAAAATTTTCATAATAAACCTGATGAAATCATGTTTTTTAGTGTTCAAATGAACTGTAACAGGTTTAACCATGTTATAGGACTTTGAACTTAAATTTGTGAGAAAATTAGGCAAAAAAAAAAAAAAAGTAAAGTGAGGTTTTGTGGTGTCACAGGATATGCTCCTCTGGATTGCCTCATTCTGGTTAGTAGGATCTTGGGTAATTCCACTCATAGCTCACACTGCAGGGTTTGGAAAGAAGTCCCTGACATATAGAGGGCAAGCCTTGTATAGACTCTTGACTGATATGGCTGAAGGTCTCATNTAACATGGTCCAGTCTTCATGCTTCATGTTAAAATTTTCATAATAAACCTGATGAAATCATGTTTTTTAGTGTTCAAATGAACTGTAACAGGTTTAACCATGTTATAGGACTTTGAACTTAAATTTGTGAGAAAATTAGGCAAAAAAAAAAAAAAAAGTAAAGTGAGGTTTTGTGGTGTCACAGGATATGCTCCTCTGGATTTCCTCATTCTGGTTAGTAGGATCTTGGGTAATTCCACTCATAGCTCACACTGCAGGGTTTGGAAAGAAGTCCCTGACATATAGAGGGCAAGCCTTGTATAGACTCTTGACTGATATGGCTGAAGGTCTCATTGGGATTGCAATCCGTTGCCATTGTCTCTCAATGTTTCATCCCCTTCCATCTGATTGGTTCGGTTTTAGCCTTAATGGAAAGTGGCAGTTTGATTCGCTTTGGGCTGCCTTACGTTTCCATTGGTCAACCAGCTCTCACAGGTCAACCTGAATTTGTTACCTGTTCTTCCCTCCACATCTGTTACTGTCTCAAGTGTTGAGCAATCAATTGTTGCACGAGATCCGGTGGCAATGGCACTCTATGCAGTGGTTGTTTCAGTTTGTGCCCCCATTTGGAAGGAGATTGTATTATGTAGGTTCCTTCCCCCTTCATTGACGAAGTAAATGCCTGTGTGGTGCTCAATTTTGGTGAGTTCAATGGCGTTTTCCGTGGCGCATTTTAATATGCAGAGGATGCTACCACTTGTGTTCCTTGGGTGGTCATGGGTTCTGTCTTTGCACAATCAAGAAACCTGTTGGCATCAATGCTCTTGCATAGCCTGTGGAATGCCTTAGTATTCTTGGGGCTTATGAAATAATTTTCTTGCTCTGTACTTATTTTTTTTAATCAGCTATCAGCTTTCCATTACTTAATAATGGAGTTGGTCTTTAGGGAACTAGGGTTTACCTAATTTTAGCTTGGAAGGTGTTCTACCAGGTCGTGACCCATTGCAAGTGTTGTTTCTGACATGAGAATTTCAGGTTTTGTCCTGTTCCTACGACAATCTGCAACATAAAACGGAGAATGCCATAGTCCTTTTATGAGAAAATTAAGGGTGAAAAAAGAAAAAAAGTAGTTCTCCTTTTTCATCCTTTTTATTGAACTGATGGCAGGTTACCTCTATGATATCATTTGGTGAATTCTGACTGTTGAAGGACAGTTTAAAGTCTGCAATCATAGAGTATTCCATTCAGTTGGAAAAATGTTAAAGCTTCATTATGTAGACAGTAGATGCTTTTCAGGACCATTAGTTAGTTCTCTTCGCTACTGTGCATTTGCACTTGCTGATACATCCTCACTATCTAGGAAGAGATTTGCAGCTATTAATTTTAGAAGACCAGTTTAAGCCTATGAATCAGTCTTATAATTCTTGGTGAGGGCCACTTACTTAACCCCAGTGTTGGCCACTAGACATTTGTACAGACTATGGTGTGGTGTATATTCTCTACATATAGCACGATTTAGACGGCTCAATATTTTACCTTATCAGGAACTAGATTTATTTCTTCATTCATGTTGAAATTTTTCTGTAATTCAGTTGCATTAAGTTATCGTTTTGTTGTGTTGAATAAATACTTTATAAATACTAATTTTGTGCTACAAAAAACATTCTATTTGGAACTTAACTACTTTATGAATGTGCGGATTCTCTAGTAATTGCTTTTATGTTGTGATGAGGGTGGACCAATTGTTTAGGAGTCACGATCATTATTTGGCTTCTGTCCCAGAAACTTTGGTCAATGTCAATTTCATTCTCCAACAGCTCTGGGGACCCTTGTCTGCTATTTTTGTTTTTGTAGATTGTTTGTAAATAATAATTAGTACTATTTCTTATGATAAGGACATTACTTTCTCTAGCATTTAAGTTTTGAGCAAATTTGAACTCACCACCACTCGGACCGTTGGTGGATATAAAAGCGTAGAATTTCCTTACCAAGAGAACTAACTGATATTTTTGCCTTCCTCTGAGATTTCAAATGTATCACTTTAACCGATTCAAGGACAGGGTTATAGCCATGGCCTACGTATAACTGTAGGTATCATAATATTTATCTATTTTCTTTACTGAGTCATGGAATTTAAGTCCAATGTCTTGTTGTGCATTTGTTTTGATGTTGCAATGAATGAGAGAGGCTGTGAGAATCTTTGTCTGATTACATTTTTGCCCAGAATTGGAAACTGAAATTGCAATTTGTTAATCTTGTCAAATGGTATTATGACATTTTTCTTTTCACACAAGTTGTAACTCTAGCTATCTCTGGATGGAAAAAGTATATGCATCTAATAACTGTCTAGCTATAATTCCTGGAAATATTAAGGTTTTCCAGGGTTAGTAAATCTTTATTTTCCGAAACCCTGGAAGAATAATATCTTAATTCTGCTATAAATCCTTTTTTCTTGTTTTATAATGATGGTCTGATGTAACTCCTGCAGCAGTTTATGGTCACTTAAATATTCTATATAAAAATCACTAGCATGTTATATTTAATTGAAACACACCTATTCAGAATCTTAAGAGCCTGTTCATATTTAATAAAATTCATATCTTATTTAATTGTATGTAGAGCATATGAGTTGTATTTTATATTGTTGTGTTTTATGAAAAGTAGTTTATTCTCTAGGTTGAGGCTTTAGGTCAGTGGTTAGAATGTAAACATCAAAGTGGTGAAGTCATCCTTTCAAACCAGTGATGCCCACTCAAAAAATTAATCAATAGAGTAATAAACATTATAAAGGATAATGACAAAACAAAAGCAAATGAAAGCGATATTATCAATTTTATCTACAATTTATTCGATTTTTTTTTTTTTTATATTTTTATGTAAAATGTTCTAAAGCATAAAGAATTTTAGTTGCCAACATAAATTTGAACTCATTGTGGTAGTCTCTGTTTATTCTTGTTCTAGGAGCAACTTCAATAATTAATGGAGTCTGTGCATGAACCTGCTTACCTAAACCTCTGCTTAGCTCATCTATTTCTCCACATATTATAGAATCTATATATAGGTTTACAAGAAACATTTGAAAGCATAAGACTTTAATCATATTATTCTCTTTGTTTCAAGAGGTTGCTTCTAATAGAATATTGGAATATGCATGAACATATTTCTTTTTCCTTCTAATTCCTGCTGATCAAGTGTGAATTAAATTTAAAATTTAGAGGCATTTTTGAGAAGTTTAAAGAAAAAGTAGGGTAGACTTGTGATGCAACAATACCTTTGTGGGTGCTTGTGGGGGCTCACCTATTTGTTTCTTTTCTTCTTTTCCCTTTTCAATTATTAAAATTCATTGTCTCGTGCCAGACAACCACATACACAACTGTTAGAAAGATGATATTAAGGTATATAAATATGGTAGAGATATGTTCCACCTTGTTATCTTTTTCCCTTATAATTTCTTCTTCAGTTCTCTGCATATCTTAATATTAGCAGCCATGGAAACTTCCCAGCCTCTTTCAATTGAAAGTTTTTCATACAGTTGGTTAGTAAACTTGAAGCCATCTTTAGAAAGCCTTGACAACTCCTTTAGGGCCTCACTTGATGCATGTGATGAAGCTTCTTTCATTGAGATGGACCCAAGAATGCCACCATCTAAGAGATTCATCAGAAATTCCCAGGAATTCA
This sequence comes from Pistacia vera, assembly GCF_008641045.1. NCBI lineage: Eukaryota > Viridiplantae > Streptophyta > Magnoliopsida > Sapindales > Anacardiaceae > Pistacia > Pistacia vera. The sequence goes on along the minus strand of NW_022196362.1, from coordinate 875,850 downwards.
AGTTTGATTTCCCTAGCTCACAAACTCCTCTTGCTCTTGTTCATGCTGATGAGCTGTTTTCCAATGGTTATGTAATGCCTCTCTTTGTTGATCAATTGAAGATGGAGGCATATGAGGCCTCGGATTCATCTCTAACCTTGCCTTCTACCTCTTCACATGCATCAAAACTTGTGGTTCCGGCTTGTAAGAGAAGATGTTCGTCCTTGAGAAGGTGTCGAAAAGTATCAAAGAGAATTTTTCAGAAATATTTGGATTTTCTTAGGCCATTGTATCAAAGAATAAGTGGGCACAGATCAAGTTCTAGAGCTGAAACTGTTGATACAAGAGTTCATGGAATGAACACCTGGGTATATTCTGCAGAAACAACTCCACGAGCAAGCGTCGCTTACTCTGCCGATGATTGGCGCAAATCTTGTGACTCTGAAAGCTCCATTTACGAGGCAGTTCTCCATTGTAAAAGATCTATTGGTAAGACTTGAACTTTTTGCCTATCCTTGTTCATGATCAATTCTAATTAAGTCATTTTGAATGAGATTACCAAGTTTCTTTCTCTTTGATTTTCTCAGGAAAATAATTTGAAGCTTGCTGTTCAACAAAAGTAAAGGAACAAAAAAAAAAAAGAAAGGAACATGTGAAGATAGGAAATAAGCAGCCACTTGTGTTTCTTGTCCTTTCTTGATCATTTCTCGTTGAGATGATAATGTAAATTTGTCCTATAAGGGAGTAGATAGAAACTGTTAAGGTGGTCGGCAATGGAACCTGTGTGGCCATGCCTGAGCCTGTGGGAGAGAATCAAATTAATCAAAATATGAATTATTACGATTTTGGTTTTGTCTTTTCTCATTATGGAAGAAGAGATATCAATTAAAAAGAATCTCTTCCTTTTTTTTTTTTTTTTAAAGTTTCCTTCTTTCTTAATGCAATCAGGGATACTTTTTTTTTTATTCATTTCCATTTTCTAGAAACACACAATGTGATTATGTGAGGAAAGCATACTGAATTTTTTATTTCCCTTCTATTATTTCATGTTGTTGGGTCCTCCACAATCCAGATGTCCCTCAATTTGTTTTGAGAAAATTGAAATTAGCCTTCTGCCCTTGATGTTGAAATTGAATCTTGGGATTTCTCCATGTTAGCAGCTGATTTCTCGTTTTTTGTTGTTCAGTCATTCTATTTAAAAGCTTAAACTATTTTGTAAGAGTTTAATGATACGATTTTCACCTAAATTGTCTGGGGAGAGATGCAATCAATGTTGTAACCATAAGGGGAAAGGGTTTCAAGTTTAAGAAGTTATCTTAATTGGAACAAAACAAAACAAGACATGTACATATAATTTAATAAAGAAACTTGGGGATGTCGGCCATTAGAGGGCAAATTAATGCATGAAGATCTTCTAAATTGATGAAACCACTATTAAAATCATATATTACTATTCACTTCTGATTTGGGTCACTTTCTCATACAAATGTTCAATGATATTTTTTCTCAAGAGGGCTGTGCTTCCAATAGCTGTTCCTCTTCTTTGTTTCTGTAAAATTATCTTTCACGCATACAATTAATAGAATTTAGAAATATTAATGTGGTAATTAATATTTAATTAGTGACAACCGGTTAGTATTAAGTCCATTAATTATTGTTGCTTTTTTTTTTTTTAGTAATAAGATGAAGATGGTTTTGAAATCTCTGTCCCAAGAAGTTCACCAATTAATGTTCAAAAGACAACTTAATTGCATGTAGGGGTTCTAACTAATTAATAATTAATATATCTATAATTATAGATTACTTGTGTTAGTCTGCCCACTAGCCATGAAAATTGAAGGGAAGAAACTTGTGATAATGGCATAGAATCAAAGGGGGAAAAAAAACAAACAAAAAACAAAAGGCTGCATAAACTATTAGTTCATGGGAAAGGTAAAGCTTTTTCCACCAAATATTGTGCCATAGATTGAAACATGTTGCATGTATTTTGGCTTTTCTGTTTGTAAGTGATTGAACTTAGGCTTCCTAGAGAGCATTTTTTACTGCAAACTTTAGTGGCATCTTTGCAACACAATCATATTGTGGATTCTTTTTGTGCCTAATATCTTAAGCAGCATTGTAGCACACATTTTTGTGAAGAGTTTTTTTATCAACTTATGCTTCTGAAACTGAACCCATAAACTAGTTATTGAAGAGCTATCAAGCTAGCTAGCCCTGGTAATTAAAATTGCTTTCTGGTCCCAATTTATATGGGGTCCAATAGTATATGTATATATATATATATATATATAATATGAGTCTTACACCTTTGAACATGCCTATTAGTTCTCTCAATGATGAAGGTAGCTATATTTTCTAGCCAATTGCTGGTAACTTAACCCAAAAGTTTAGCAAAATGGTCCAGGAAATAGGTAATGAAGTTGCTTAAAAATTGGGTGAGAGTGGGAAGTTTGTCACATGTCAACAAGTAGGATAGGGAGACAACGACAAAATGTGCTTGCATATATGACAAACTTTGATAACATTGATTTTTCTGTTCCTATCTACTTCTTTTTGTCTTGCTTATTGGATTTCTATTTCTTCCCAGAAGAAGCTCAACCAAGAGGGTCTTTATGGGTTTGTTTTTCTCTTGTCGCTACTTCAGATCACCCTAATTAGCGTGGGGACCGAAACCTCATACATGCTACTTGTCGCTGCTATTAATTCTTTAGTCACTAACACACCCATCTTGTCATTTTAATTTCAAGCTACATGAGGATATATGCTTTCTGTTAATGTCCTCAAATTACTCGGAACCGATGGCGCTACACAAATAATCTTTATTTACATATGGTTTAAGATATTTTACTTGTCATGCATCTATAAAATGCAAAAGGACTTCATTTTGTTGAGAATTTGGTAGTGTTTAATATTCATTGCACTAGTAAGGCTACAGGGTCTTTATCAATGAGTTGTTTGGGTTGAAGGAGATGAAAGTAATGGGACATATTCAAGACATCAAGGACAAAGTGATAGCTAGCCTTGTGTGTAAAGATTCACCTTATCAATTTCGTATTGATTGTATGTTGTGAAAAGAAGCACGTACTAGTTTTGAGTGCCGCTACTTTTGTGAACAGACTACATTTTTTACCTTTAAAGTGCAGGTTAGTTAGGGGAACGATGACATTCTCCAATGCTATCTTTAAGTTTATATTATCATGCCTTTCGTCATTGTTACAAAGACATCACAAACGTCTTTATATATTTTTTAGCAAATGCATGCATGAATGAGCTTTCCTTCATCCCACGTTTGAAGGTAATTCATGAATTTAGAATTTGCAATATGTGTAAACACACTTGCATGAAATAGATAATAAGCTGAGCAAGCATCATGACCTTAAAAAACATAAAAGGCAATACCCATAAAATTTGTATCTTTTAGGTAGAGAGAATACACGAGTTTAATTTTCTCCAACAAATGACTTATTTAAGCTCAATATTGCGTTGTGAGAACAGATAATTACGCCTAAAAAAAAGGGAAAATTGCTTGCCCGTGAAGGTTGATTTGGAATGACTTGAGACAGATGCAACAAACAGGACAGGCTAGGTGACGAAGACCTTGTTGCGAGGTTTGTGTCGGATGAGAGCAGTAAGGGTTGAAGTCGTTGTTATGAGTTTTAGGACAATGAACAATGCATATATTTAAGTGTTCAGGATTATCTACCTAGTATTGAACAAAATGGATATTATTCATTGCACTGATAAGACAAGGTCTATATCAGGAGTTGTTTGGAGAAAGAGGATGATACAAGTAATGGAACATGTATTAAGTAAACACATGGGCAGCTGCAGTTTCTTGTTTTGGATGATGTTCTTTCCACATAAAAATTCCCTTAATGCACGTTACATATTTTTTGCAGAGACATCTCAAGCCATTCAGCAAATGCATGAATGTTCTTGCCTAAACTGGCATATGCCCGGCCCCCATGTCAAAATTCATGAATTTAGAATTCACAAAATGTGTCGAGAAATTAACAAAAAAATTATGGTTGGAAATAAGGAAAATATTTTACAGAAGTTAAATTAGCACGTTGCCGAGAGAACCTACAAGGAATGATCCAGTAGATTTGGGGTTCCATTTGGATTTACATGGATCCATTTGTCAATAGTTTGGGCCTGGCAAAATGCTATTATTGCTATCTTCAGGTTGCCTGATTTTGTGCATTTTGCCTTTGCTTTTCAAAGTTGCTATGATCCAACATTTTTTTTTTTTTTTTTAAGTCTCACATATTTAATAGCCTTTTGGGCCTGTTTAGATCGGGTTGAAATTTTTTAACAAGGGTAATATTTATTTAATTGAGCAGATTATTGTGTTTGACATTTTTATACAAAAACATTATCGGAAAATAAGATGATAAACAGTGCCAAAACTGGGTAAATTACCGGGAATAATATCATCTGGAGGGAGGATGGTATTAAAATATTACTTCGGTAATCCAAATTTCTGTCCAATTTTGTCCCAAAACAATGGACAATGTGGACGAAAATATCCTTGGTTTTGTTAATAATTACAAAACACCCAATTTATAAAATGACAAAAACACCCCTACCACCGCAGTGCCAAATTTCGGCCACCATCGCCAGAATCTGGTTGGAATCTACCGTTACGACTCATACTGATCGAATCTGGCCTATGGTGTGTCGATCTGGCCAGAAATGGATTTGACTGGAAAATGCTAGATTTACGGCCAGATCTAGCCGTCGATGGCCGCAAAAGGCCAGATCTAGCCATCGACGGTCATAAAAGACCAGATCTGACCGTCAAAGACGGCTAAAGAGTTGGTCATCGTTGATCGTCAACAACGGCCAAGAGTTGACCATTGGATTTATCATGGATCCATTTTGTCAATAGTTTGGATTTATCATGGATCTACATGGAATGATCCAGTAGATTTGGGGTTCCATTGGGATTTACATGGATCCATTTTGTCCATAGTTTGGGCCTGGCAAAATGCTATCTTCAGGTTGCCTGATTTTGCGCATTTTGCCTTTGCTTTTCAAAGTTGCTATGATCCAACAATTCTTTTTTTTTTAAAGTCTCACATATTTCATAGCCTTTTAAGTAATAGCTTTTTAATCAATTATGTAATGTGATTATCTGTATTGAGTCTAACCCATATAGTTATGCTTTATAAATACTCAAAAAAAGTCAAGCAGCGCAAGGGGCTCCATATGGTGTGGGAGCTGCAGGGAGAGGTCCCATTTGTTTCCTTTAATTCATTAAACCTCATTTAATTAAATAACCAAAGAGATGAACAATACTTTTGAAATAACCAAAAAGTCTCATATTATGTAAGAAATAATACTACTGCATATGCCATATGGTGTAGGAGCTGCAGAGGAAGGTATCATTTGTTTTGTTTGGTTTATTAATTCATTGGACCGCATGTGAATTACAAAAGATTTGGCACTCTTATTCTAGTAATAGTCAAAATTTACATAAATGCTATCTGATTATTAACTAATACAACTGTTTTACATTACATCATCCCTGCAGCATGAATCTTCATCTCATTTCTGAGCATGGTCACTGGAACTGTTTAGACTTCCTAGATTATAATATATGTTCCTCACATGATTCAATGATGAAGATTCAGAAAATGGCGAGGATCAAACATTTAACACATACTCCTGAACACTACTTGGGCCAAAAATAGCTCACAATTTATTCTCAATACTCTCTTCATTATCAGTACTACGAGGATCTACACAAGCTTCTACATACTTACCTTCCGGAGAAAATTTCAAGTAATTTTCAATATCTTTGTGGTCTGAGCTTCCATGTCTTAGATGATGGAGCCACTTTCTGTGATGGTGGTGTTTTGGCCTTTTTTCACTAATGGCAATGGCAATGTCATTAAGGAAGAGGTCTCGGAGCACAAAGGCGTGGAGTATTGTAGTTACAAGGAGAGCTGTTACAACGAGTGAGGAAATTGAAGAGAGTGTAACAGCAAGAATTCGAGTTACTACATTGGTGACTTCATTTGAGTACCTAATGGTAGCAATTGCAGCACCAGTCATTGGGAATGTGTATGCCCACCAAGCCAATGAGAACCTGTAAATTCAAGAGACAACACATTCTTGAGAAAACTGAACCTTAAATTGGCAAAACAATAGCTTAAACAGGAATTCATTCATGTCATCTTACTTGAATCCTCGGAAAAAATTGATTCGAACTGCCTGCATAATCACATTTAAGAACAAAAAAATAGCAGAGGTTAGAACTATATGATTATGATAGTAAAGATCAACGAGGTAATGTATTTAGGCGATTGGAGACTAACCAGTGAGAAATAAAGGAACAAGCAAATGAAGTAGGCGATCCGTGCTCCATAATCAAATGAACCTTGCAACCTTGCCCATGCCATAGAAGCAACACTAGGCGCTGCGACGAACAAAAAGAACACAGGATGGAGTTCCTTTGGGAGCGTTTCATTTGTTGGAAGTCTTTGGTAGAGAGTAACAAACAGGACTGTGTAGTGAGCCAGGCCAACGGCAAAGAAGAAAAGAGGCCCTTCTTTTAGCCCCATGGATGCCCCCAATAATGCCCCCACAAAGTTGCCAACAATTGCTAGATGATTTGAAGGATTAGCCACCTTTGAAAGTCTGCGTTGGCCTCCTGACATCCACTGTCCATAGAGCTTAAGCTCAAAACAAAATATTGGAGTCATAATAACATACCAAAGGGCTCCAGGTAAGGTCTTAGTAATTGAAGGTGGGACTCCCATAGCTAAAAACAGTAGGGCTATCCAAGGAGCAAAGAAGAAGTTGACACGAATTGGATGGTAATACTCGCGACGAACGGCTTCAAAGTAAAAAATTACTTTCATAAGGTAGACTGAAAAGATAACAACCACAAGAGCAACGGCTATGAACCACAGAACAAGATTTATAAGTGGGGTTATGTGGAGAAACTTTGTGGATTCAGAGGTGGCCAAAGTTTTCCATAAAATTGCTTGGCTGCTAACTCCGAGACAGATACCAAATGAAGAGACGGGAAAACGGAGAAGAAATGGCCAAGTCCTGTCTTCTGGAAGCAATATCTGCTCTGAAGCCTGTAAATTAAATTTTAATGAAATTCTTAGTACTAGATCATCAAATTAACAGATAAATAATTGAATGATATGAAATAAATAAATACAGACTCTAAGGGTGTCCAATTCAGGCCCTTCCAGTGCATCAAAATATCTGTCAACAGGCAAATTAGTTTCCATTTCTGATTTCTTGGTTTCCTCTTCCGGTCCAACTTCCTGTGGCCTTCCACCGCGGAGGTTTGTCAGCTGCCTCTCAAGTTTTCCAGACCATGTTTTGAAAGAATCAAACCTTCTATCCCTGAACCTACTAGCTCTACTTGGATGATGGATGAAATTTATATTCTCAACTGTCCTTTCTACTACAAACCCTTTAGGTATAGGCTGAGAATGAGACTTTGCATGCATTGGAATTCCTCCAGCAGTAGAATCTGAAATCATTGTACTAGATTCTTTTTCGCTGAGATTAAAAGCAACGCTTTTAGGAGTCTGGAATTCATCACTCCTGAAGGGAGAAGATGGCATGCTAATAGAAACAGAATCCTTCCTGTGATGATGAGATTCTTTGCTCTGGCTTTGGACATCAGCAGTGTCAGTAACCTGTCAAAGATGAATCAGAAAACATTATTATATCTAAAATATATATTTGGTGTTTTCCCCTCCATTAAATAGCACTAGGTCATAAACCCACCTCAGAAAATATTCCAGAAACTGGGTTTTTAATATTAAAAAAACTGAAAACAGCTACTGGAAAAAATGGCAAGTGTAACAACCACCATAACAATACAACTAAAAATAGCAAAATTTAAATAGCTCCCACACGCATCATTATTACAACAAAACCTCTAGTAATGCTTAATCTAACAACTGTAACTGTGCAGTGCCCTGTTTCTACTCTTCTCTAGAAGGCACCAAATAGAATGTATCCTTACCATAGCTGATGAATTCAGAGGTTTAATTTCACTTGTGTTGACTCTGATTATTTAAGCCTTTTTTTCCTCCAAATGTCAAAGCCCTCAACTTCATTTGATGAAAGAACTGGAGGAGTGATGAATTTCTTCAGGGGAATTCTGCTTTGCGTGATCCATGAATTTGTTGTTCTCCATTACCATTCAAAAACCACCTGAAACACATAACATGTTACTTAAAAAGCTGTCTCAAGTCCTGTTATGTGTGATCAACTTTACAGAAAGCATTTACAGAAATATTAAGATATTCAAAAACTTTCTCACTAATTGGAATTGAGGAAACATCATTTAATAAACTTCATCGGCCAATTAATCTCTGCCACAACTGCTTCAAGGAAAAAATGCTAAACATGGCTACAGCAGCACAAAATGTGCATCTCATGTTGTCTAAAGAAATTTTTCAAGCGTAGACAAGAAGGTGGTTCAAAATTTCCACAGACAGTTACCATGATTCATATCCATATAACCTTCTGGAAACAAATTATGAGTCTCACGTCATCTCAACCGGACAAATCTTTAAAACATTTATCAAGTTTCTCGATAGTTTAAGTTAGTTCCGTTTGGAAAATCAAGCAGTCCATTTAACCAATCTTAAAACAAAGTTTATATCAGCGCAGACCATGAACAAATATGCGGAAAAAACTCTATCGAGGAGTTTGATCGGCACCATCTGAACTAGAAAAGCAAAACATAAGTGATCATCGCAGCATTTTCGAAAATGAAGTTAAAATTATTAAAAAAAAAACAATTAAAAAAATGAAGAAATCACCATTTCTAAAATGCCAAAACTTCATTAACTTACCTTTAAATCTCTCAAGAAGCTGAACAGAGTTCTTGGCTTAAAGTGGGACGTTGCTAGTCAATCTGAGAACCAATATCACCAAAAAGCGATTCTTTATGTTATCTTCTTCCCGTTTTCTTATTCTCTTCGTTAAAGCGCAGAGAGTGATGAAAACTCAGGACCGTGAGTTTTTATAGGACAGCTATCTGCTCCAAAACAACTAACACACGGATCTCCAGCTACAGAAATCCAAAAACTATTGTCTAAAGTGGGCCGTAATCTCGAAAGAATTACGTCAAATGCATTTGATCTCGTGCATTTTCTACTTAATTTGAGAACGACACCTCCATGCCAAAGACAAATCACTCTAATTAATAACCATCTACCTAAACCCTCCAATTTAATATGATATCATCACATCGCCATTTGAGTTAACAGCCTATATATCTCTGAAAATTGCGTAGACTTGAATTAATAACATGCGTCATCATGAATAGAATTGAGTTAAAAATTTATTTGGTAAAAATATATTATGCTCATTACCATAAAATTAATTTATGACCATGTAAGAGTACGAGAACATATTCTTGTTTCCTCATAAACGTATGGTTCCATTTCCATATTGATTAATTATTGGTTTTTTTTTTTTTTTTCCTTGCAACTAAATTATGTGGTTTATGTGTATATTTAGCATATATTAAACTATATATAAAGTCGCAAAAATTGATAATGGCAGATTCCTTTTGAAAGGGACAGAGAGAGCTAATTTGGTGAAGAAGTTGACCTGATGTATTCTTTTTAAGATTTAACAGATATGCACAAACTTCTAAACAAATTAAAATTAGGTTTGAAACTATGAGTAATCGAAACAGGTTATCAATTAAATTAAACAAATCCTAAGTATGAGACAAATTGCTTCTATCAAGAAATTAACATTTGATAATAAATAAAATTTTAAATAATGAAACACCAAACACATGGTTGATCTCATTCGAATGTGACGTGAAGTTTCTGATATCTGCTGGTGAACTAATAAGTACAGATGTCCCCACTCCCCAACACATAACTAAATTAAAATTTGGTCCAGAAAAAAAAAAAAAAAAAATCATCTTCTTATCAAACCAAATTGAAAACAACAAGTACAAAAATAAAAATAAGAAAAGAATATATATATATGTATCACCGTCAGTTTCGGTTTGGCTGGTATAAGTCAAACAAGTGATAACAATTTTATTGAAAAGAAAATTAACAGATATTAGAAATAATATGAGTAGTCCCCAGTTACAGCTGGACTTCTTCGATGATAAAATTATTTTGTGTCGATCTACGCGGCAGAGCGATGGTCCATTACGGCATTTGGTGGCTGATAAGTGATAATTATGTCTGGTTCTTGTTCCCGGATGTAAAAGTACTTCTGGGAATGTTCCCATATTTTAGCAAGTTGCAGCTCTTATGAATCGATAGTTTGTGTATAAAGGAAGAAAAATATAATAATAACATTCGAGGAAGATACTATTTATTGAAATTAAGAATTGAGTTCTTAATTAGCTTTAAGTTTGCTGATTATGTACGTAAAAATTGCAGAAAAAAAGTGGAATGTGAATGAATATACAGCTAGAGCTAAGCTGTATAAATTTTAAATGCAGTTGTGGGTGAGAGAATGTCTCTTAAAATGTGTTTTCCTTTTATTTTTCCTTCTTGTTTTTTTAAAAGAAAAAACAAAATTTGCTCAAATTTTGTTTCTTCTTGTGGCTTTCACATTAATTGGTGATTAATATAAAACCTCGAGACAGCCCCACTATTACAAATTTTATGGAAATCTGACACTACCCCACCAGCCACTTTGAATGTCGATCATCCATTAACCTTGACTGGAGACGTAAGGAAAGTTGCATGATAATAAAGTTTACTTTAGCTTTGGGGAGAAAGTCTCATTACTTAATTGTTTTTAAGACTCATTAACTTTCAATATATACACCCTAAAACAACCCTATTGAAATTAATCCTGTAAGGATGGATAAAATATTATTAATTTTCTTTATAATGAACATAAAATATACATATTATATGACATATACAAGATAGCAAACGAAACAACAAATTGAAATGTATGTGTACCTCAGGATATGGCTTGGAGTTCTATCTTCTTCAATTAAGTTGAAACGTAAAATCACAAACACCATCAGAGCAGTAGGTCATTAATTCAGAAGACAAATTTGTTGTACAAAAGAAGGAAATTAAGATAAAAAATAAAAAATAAAAAAATAAAAACTGAAAGAATTTCCTTCTCGAGCTAACTAAATCAAGTCAACAAACTAATTTGTTGAGTAAACGACTTTTTCTCACCCAAATAATGACTTAATGACACTTTCCTACTCACGAACTTTTAAAATATCATTTTACTACCCAAATTTATAATCTTGTTCTCCATTCCGACATCATTAAGATCTTATATCACTATCATTCTCTTCCCCGATCATCACTCACCAAAACCCCTACTCTCGTCGACCCCATCAGCCGCCGGCAATCGAGTAACTAAAGTTTACGCAATAACTCCTCCCAAGTCAAACTCCAATCAATATCAACCACCAAAATTCAATTTTCTACCACCAAAAGATTCATCGACCTCCCTTCTTCAAAAGCCCTAACAGTTTGGACAGTGTTTGCTCTCTATTCACCGTCGAAATATAAATTTGGATAATAAAGTGATATTTTAAAAGCCTATGGGTGAAAAAGTGTCATTAAACCATTATTTGGGTTGGGAAAAAGTCGTTAAATCCTAATTTGTTTCATAGAGTTAACACAAAAGTAACGCTTAATGATAGAAGTCGCAATGAGTGATTTTTTCCTCACTGGAATTACAAGGAATAGCCTAAATTTTTTTGAACCATATAGTAAAAGGAAAAGAGTTATGCGTCCTGTGAGTGACGTTAGAGGTGGGAAGTTAATGGAATATTGCGAAATACCCAACATGTAACACTAACAAAAAGAGTGAATTTGGAATCGGAAAGTGTGCATAAGCTGATAAAATAAAAGAATGGTGTTGATGAATTGGAACCCAATAACATTAATGGCGAAGATGAAGCATGCAAGAAATCAGACAATAAGTGACAAAACCTAAAAACCACCCAACTTTAAGCTTTTGCTTTTGAGTAATCATGAAGTCAGCTATATCAGTTATAATGTATCCGAACTAGAAATGGTGATCAAAATAATGCCCCTCCACCATTTGGATTAGAGTAAACGACATGTTCCCACCCAAGGCTTACTGAAATCCTAAGTTGGTATCCTGGTTTCATAAATTCCAGATTCTCATACTTAAATAGACACCGTTTTCTTTATTTTAACCGTTAAAGGCTAAAATGGTCTTTTCTCCCTTCTCTCTCTTCCCTTCCCATTTCTTCTTCATCTCTGCCTCCTCCTCCCATCTTCTTCTTTTTCCCTCCACATCTCAAAATGGCTACAATTCAGGCCCACCTACTTGATTCCAGTGGCTTCTTGACACCCCGCCACCACCGTTTAATCTCCCAACCCCACCCCATCGAAACCCCTCTATCCCCCACCTGACAGAACCTGCAAAGCACACCCTGGCATATTTTGAAATCAGTCCTTCCGCCGCCCTTTTTTGCCACTTTTCTGGCTTTTTTCACCCAAAACCACCACCATCTGCCTCCCTAAACCTCCCACAGCAAAACCCCAACCTTTCCTCAGCTAAAACCAGCCATCCCAACCTAGAAAATGCCAGCCACAGCTGGGTTTTTCTATGCGCTGCACAATTGTCTCCAACCGGATTCCGGTTAATTTCAACAGCCTCAACCCCAATCAACACCACCCCTGCACTCACAGGCATCTCCCCTTCGAAACCCCCAACCTTCCCGACTATGATTGTCCACTGTTCACCGCCGCCACTCAACTTTGTGTTTTGCGAAATCAGTTGAAATGGGAGTTTGATTGGGTTGTGGAATTGATTTTTGATTTAGTTTTTTGTTTTGATTTTGTTTGATGTTTTAGTTTGATTGTTGTGTGTTGCAGTGAATGTGTTGGGAAAGAAGAAGGGTCGAATGTGGTAGTGGTTTGGCTGGCTAGTGTTGGGAAAGAAGAAGGGTCATGAGACAGTTTGAAGAGAATTCACCACACTGCTTGAAGTGGTGAATATTTCTATTTATATAGATGTACAGAATATTTACAAATCAGTACAGAATATTTACATATCAATTACAATGGAAATGATGGAAAGAATATCGTAGAATCAAGGCTAGAATCATGGGTCAAAATTGTTACAAATATTATGCCTTAGATTTGAGGCAAATTATCCTCAACAACCCTCAACCCCCCCCCCCCCCCCCCCCCCCCCCCCAAAGCTAAGCGTCGGGTTGGAACAGACGTGAAGCTTGGATCGAAAAAATTCAAAAAGTGGTCAAGAGATACTTTTGGTGAAAATGTCGGCAACCTGTAGGTGAGAAGGGATAAATTGAGTGCGAAGTTTGCCATAAACAACAAGCTCCCGAAGGAAGTGATAGTCTAATTCAACATGCTTGGCTCGCTTGTGGGAAACTGGATTTGAGCTCAGAAATATGGCACTTTTATTGTCACATAGAAGGAGAGGCCGCTGTGGAAGTGACACATGTAAATCTTGAAGAAGGTGCGTAATCCAAAAGAGCTCAGCAGCAACATGTGCAAGGGCACAATACTCAAACTCATAGCTTGAACGAGAGACTGTGGGTTGTTTCTTAGCACTCTAAGAAATCAAATTTCCTCCAAGATAGATGGAGTAACCAGAGGTAGATCGGCGAGTATCAGGGCATCCTGCCCAATCAGCATCAGAGTAAGCAATGAGAGCACTGGGAATGGTAGAGGAGCGGAAAGTGATGAGTGCCCTTGATATAGCGAAGAATTTGCTTAACTGCGAGAAAATGATCTGCTGTTGGAGCATGTAGAAATTGACTGATAGAGTTGACAACATGAGCAATATATGGGCGTGTGATGGTCAAGTATTGAAGGGCGCCAACTAGAGATCTGTAAAGAGTAGGATCCGAGAACAGAGGACCATCGGCAAACAAGTGCTGAGATACAACCATAGGAGTGTGGACTGGTTTGCTGTCAAGTAACTGAGCTCGAGTAAGAATGTCCCGTGCATATTTCAGCTAACTGATGAAAAGGCCATTTGTAGTTGTCGAAGCTTCAAGGCCAAGAAAGTAGCTAAGAGGACCTAAATCCTTAGTGGCAAACTCAAAGTTGAGTTTGCAGGTGAATATGTGGATGAGAGATGAGTTATTGCCAGTAATAATAATGTCATCAACATATAGAAGCAAATAAATGATATCAGAATTTTTATGGAAGACAAATAGAGAAGTATCAGTTCGACTGCAAGAGAAACCAAGTTGAATAAGGAATGAGCTAAAGCGTTGGAACCAGGCACGAGGCGCTTGCTTTAGGCCATAAAGAGCTTTCTTTAACTGACAAACATGATTAGGGAAACAAGGATCAATGTATCCAGGAGGCTGCTCCATGTACACATGCTTAGTGAGAGTGTCATTAAGAAATGCATTCTTAACATCAAGTTGGCGAAGGGGCCATTTGTTAGTCACAGCAATAGATAGCACAACAAGAACCATGGTAGCCTTGATAACAGGACTAAAAGTATCAGTGTAGTTGAGATCAGGTACCTGTGTATAGCCCTTGGCAACAAGACGAGCTTTAAGACGCTCAATGGATCCATCAGACAGATACTTAGTCCTAAACACCCATTTAGAGCCCACAATGTTGGTGTTAGTAAGTCTAGGGACCAAAATCCAGGTGCGATTGTTTTGCAAAGCTTGCATCTCTTCATCTATGGCAGCAAGCCATGCAGGATTCTTTGTAGTAGATTTGAATCCTTTAGGCTTAGTAGAGGTAAGAAGAGCACAAAGAAGACCAGATGAGTCCAAGACACCAAGGTTCGCTGGGTAACGAGTTTTAAAAATGCCAGCTTTGGCTCGTGTCAACATAGGATGAGAACCCAATGGAAATGCTGGAGTTGGAGTGAGATCAAGAACTTAAGAAGCGGTGTCAGGCTCAACAAGAGATGGTCTAGGGTCTGAGTGCATATAAGGAAAACCTACAAAAGAGTTAATAACCTACACAGACTCATCCACTAGGTCAGTACAAATAACACATGGGTTAGATCCGGATGGAGTAATGTTAGGAGAATGGTGCTCGGGGTAAGGGGAAGGTGTGTCTGTAGGAGATGAGCTAGGTTCCAAAAAGTTGGAAAACTGGAGAGATGAGAGAGGCTGAGCTTAAGAGGAGTCTAGAGAGGGGAAGTGATGTTCATCAAACTGTGCATGTCGGGTGATGTATAGTCTAGAAGTGGTGGGATCGAGGCAGCGAAAACCTTTGTAAGAGGGACTATATCCTAGAAAAATACAAGGTATGCTACGAGGATAAAATTTGTTAGACATATAATCAAGCAAACAAGGATAAACACGACAGCCAAAGGGATGGAAATTTTCATAATTCGGAGAGGAACCATAACGAAGCTCAAAAAGGGACTTACCTCCAAGAAGCGGTGTGGGCAAGCAGTTGATGATGTAGACTGCAGTGCTGAAGGCATCAACCCAGAAGCGAGAAGAAAGATGGGAGTGGAAAAGAAGAGCCAGGCCAGTCTCAGTCACATGGCGATGTTTCCTTTCAGCGCGACCATTTTGAGCAGGTGTATATGGGCAAGATAGTTAATGATGGATGCCAGAGGTGCGGAGGTGCACTTGGAAACAATTACTAGTAAATTCTGCACCGCCATCACTTTGAAAAAATTTTATACGCGCAGAATATTGATTTTCCACAAAAAGGAAAATATCACAAAATTCAGATTTTAAACGCAAATGGTATAGCCAAGTGAAACGAGAAAAATCATTAATGAAGAGAACATAATAGAAAAACCCTAAATTGGATTTATGGGAGAATGGCCCCATATATCACAATTAATTAAGTCCAACACATTAGATGATCGATGTTCATTACGCGAATAAGGCAAACGATGATTTTTTGCAATTTAGCATGTACTACAAAGCGTTGGAGAAGGCAATAAGGATGTAAGATGAAGGTGACCTTTTTTATTTAAAAAAGAAATAATGGAGTGATTCACATATCCTAGACGAGCATGCCATAAATCATATGAGGCATGAAGCGATTTATTTTTAAGAACAGAAAGAAAGGTGGGATGTCCACGCTCCAACACATATAAGCCTCCATCTCATTTACCGATTGCCACCACCCTTCCCGTTTGATGATTCTGAACAGTAAAAGAAGCATTAATAAAGGTGACAGATAAAGAAAAATAAGAAGTTAATTTACTAATGGACAAATGATTTTTGGTTAAATGAGGAACGACCAAAACATCAAGTAAGTGAAGATTTGGGTTAGGAGAGATGGCACCAGTGTGAGTTATAGGTAGAGAAGCACTATTTCCTACAATCACACAATCCTTACCAATGTAGTTATTAGAGTATCCAGAATGGATGGGTTAGTGGTCATGTGAGCCGAAGCCCCTGTGTCCAAATACCAATCAGTGGCTTCATTTTTGGTCATGGAGCAAAAGGCGTTGAAAGCCTCAGCAAGGTGAGCAGAGTTGTCTGGTCGAGTGTACCTCTGATTGCAGCGATCAGCGTAATGGCCTTCGGCAAATCTGACATCGCGGGGGCGACGTCCTTGGCCAGAGAAATTTCATCCATGGCCATGATTGGAGGATCCATTGGTGCCATTGCGCCGAAATTGTTGCGTGAGGAAGGACCTTTCTGATGCGCACGATCAGAGGTGCGATTTGTAGCCGTGAATGCTGCTGTGGGTGGACTCGAAGTTTCAATGGATTTCTGGAACATTTCAAAACTTTCAGCTTTGGATACGAGGTCGCCGAAGCAAGGGAGAGGAGTAACAACCATCTGCGCAGTGGAGAACGATGAGAACTCAGCGCCAAGTCCGCGGAGGAACCAATGAACTTTGTCCGTGCCATCAACTGGTCTTCCAATGGCATGGAGTTGGTTACAAAGTGCCTTGAAAGCACAAGAGAACTCGGACACAGACTGTGGTCCACGCTTCATCGATCGGAAATCATCTTTGAGACGAATCTCGTGAGCTTTAGAGCAATGGCTGAAGGTATTTTCCAAGGTGAGCCAGACCTCGTGGGAGGTGGAGAGTCTAACGACTTCAGCCATGGCCTCCTCGGTGAGGAGGAGAGGAGAAGGCTGAGAAGCCTTTGATCAGTGGTTTTCCACGTCAGATATTTGGGGTTTGGTGTCTGAGAGTTGGGTAGGTCAAACCGTGGAGGAGGCTCAAGAGTTCCATCTACATGCTTGAGTAATTCTTGACTCTCAAGAAGAGGAATGAGTTGGCTTGTCCATAGGAGGTAGTTTGAGGAGGAGAGCTTGATTGTTACCATGTGGATCATGGTGTGGAAAGGGAGGAGAGTGGGATTAGATTCGGCAACCATGGAGAGGTTGAAGGATCGATAGATGTTAAGCCAAGATTGCTCTTGATACCATGAGACAATTTGAAGAGAATTCATCACACTGCTTGAAGTGGTGAGTATTTCTATTTATATAGATGTACAGAATATTTACAAATCAATCTAGAATATTTACATATCAATTACAATGGAAATGATGGAAAGAATATCGTAGAATCAAGGCTAGAATCACAGGTCAAAATTGTTACAAATATTATGCCTTAGATTGAGGCAAAGTATCCTCAACAGGTCGGTTGTGGTGGGTTTGGAATGTGCTATGAAGAAGAGAAGGGGAGATGAAGAAGGAGAAGGTCCGAGGGCAATTTGCTGCAAGAACCATATGTCCCTATGCCGTCACCAACAACGTCCATTTAAGGGTGGGAATCTGGAATTTATGAAACCAGAGGTACCAACCTGAGATTTCACTGAACCTTGGGTGGGAACATGTCGTTTACTGTTTGGATTAAAGATAATCTGCCATTGGGTACCTAAGTTTTAAAGGCATGCATGTGATTAATTAAGAATATAATCTATGGAGGGTCCATGTATAAAGATTATATACTATAATGGGTTCTGAGGTCAATGATTGTAATGTTTTTGTTTTCTAATTTCACTTTATTTCTCTATACATTTTGAAAGATGTTTGGCCACATTTCCCTAATTGGTTAGAGAGGCACATGTGATTTTACAACATTTTTACCAGTTGCTAGTCCCATCACGATAGATATGAATGTTCAAGCAATATTGTTGATTAGGTTAGCTAGCATTGAATAATGTCGCTCCATGTATAAAAGCTTTTGTGACTTGATCGATCCATCTAAGTGGGAATGTTTAAATGTTGGCTCACGAGCCATAGATTACTATAAGAACTCTAACAAAGTTGAGTTATTGATAGGGTTGCAATCGAGCCGAACCGAGACGAGTATTGAGAAGTTCAAGTTCGGCTTAGTTAGAATAATTGAAGCTCAAGCTCGAGTTAGAGCTTGACCGAACTTCAATTGTCAAACTCTTGCTCGAGCTCGATAGATATATGATCGACTCAAACTCAGCTTGGCTCAACACATGAGCCACTTGAGCTCGAGCCCGCGATCATTTGCAGGCCTAGTCCTATTGGTATTTACAAGACTAGAGCTTCGTCGAACAAAGTAAGACAGTAAAAACTTTGACGAAGTCAACTTCAAACCAGTGCAATACAATTGGGTGGATAGTGATATAGGTTGACAACTCAAGCCATCCAACATGGGTCAAAGTTTTATCACTCAAGGGTAAACTCTAGGGCTGTGCAAAAAAATCCGATATCTGATCCTGATCCGGTCCGAAAAAATCGAATATCCAAAAATTCGGATCGGATATGGATCGTTATTTTAAAAAATCTGAATATTCGGATCGGATACTGGATCAGGATTGTTAAAAAATCGGATATCCGTATCCGATTCGGATTTTACTAAACTACGTCGTTTTGAGTTTTAAAATAACCCTAACAGTCTAACACAACTAACTCAACTCTCTCACTCTCAGTCTCTCTCGCTCGAACACGCACAGACACACAGTCACTCAAACTCTCTCAGACCAGATCTCATCTCAGTCTCTCACTCTCTCTTGGTCAACTCTCTCGGTCTCTCTCGCTCTAACACACACAGACACAGACACACAGTCAGTCAGCCACTCAAACTCTCTCAGATTCAGATCTCGGTCTCTCTCGCTCAACTCTCTCGGTCTCTCTCGCTCGAACACTCTCAGATCTCAGTCTCTCTCGCTCAACTCTCTCAGATCTCAGTCTTTCTGACGATTGAAGCCCCAAATCGATCGCAAGTAAATTTCTTTAGAATTTAGATTTGTTGAATTTTATCGGCTGAATTTTAATTGCAGACTTTATGTCTGTGCTAAATGTTTACATTTAGCACTTAGAAAGCAAATTGTTTTGGTGGGTTATTTTTATACACTTATATAAGGCATGCCATGTGTTTGATTAAATGTTCCAATCAATTCAGTTTATCAACTTTTTCGTGTTGTGTATTACCTGTTTGACAAAATGTCCCAACAAACAATGGGGCTTCACATGTCTGGCTGAATCAGAAATTTCAAAAAAAAAAATTCAGAAGTATGAATCGCTACTCATTTCTTAACAATTTATACCCATTTCCGCATTTGATACAGGTAGCGGGATAATTGAGAAGTTGGAATTTAATGGAGGAGCCAACATTTTTCAATAGAATGATCACTCATCTTCGCACAACCTGCAAGTATGAACAGTACTTTATTTCCGTTATCTTTTTTTTTTTTAGTGCTATTAAAGTATCCTTTTATGTGAAATATTTCCACATTTTTTTTAGTTGAATAATGTACCAGTTATTAGTTGAGTTTTTCATAAGTAATATAGCAGGGAAGTTCTTGTCTTCTATTTTTGATAAAATGTTTTGAGTAGAAAAACGACATGCCTGAATAACTGTGAAATATTATGCTATAAAATTCCTTATGCAATTAATTTTGTTGTTAGTCTTAAAAGTTGTTTATTGAAATAGTTTATTTGTTTTGTTTTGTTTTGTACAGGAGGATGATGACGAGTAAGAATTGGCAATGAAGATAGCATAGTCATTTAGGCTGTGAGAGTGTTTGGAGAACATAGGTTAAATGTTTTGCGCTTCATGTTAATTTTTTTAGATAGGAATTATAATTTCAATTTTATTGCTAGAATTATTTAATTTTAATAAGAAAATTTTAAAATTCGGATCAATTTCGGATATCCGATTATCTGATCCGAATAATCGGATATCCGTAAAACCGAATATCCACATAATTCTGATCGGATTCGAATTAGGATATAGCCTGATCCGAAAATTCGGATCGGATCAGGAAAAGCCCTATTCGGATCGGATATCTGGATTTGAACAGTCCTAGTAAACTCTATATATCTATATCAACTGTCAAATCAATTCACATTACATTGAGTGGTACTAATGCGAGGTATGATCTAATGTTGATTTAGGAGATATAATTATCATTACACCTAACCGCAACTTATCTAATGAAACTGATATTGCAAATAACATTAAACCCAGTAATTACTCCCTTGTACAACTTAACCAATTGATCCACTAATGCAATTCTCGATCTAGTATTAATTAGCTAACCAGAAGGCCGGTTGAGATGATTTGTTTCAAGCCACACACGTACACTCTAGTAGTAATTAAATGAATCTGACGAAAAAAAATATAGCTGGCTATGTGGACACCCTTGAGAATGGAGCAGGATATGGAAGGGCATCATATTTGATAGAAGGGAGAATCAATTGAAATATTCGATCTTTCAAGTTTGGTTACAGAAATATCTTTCAACAAGAAAAGGAGTATATTTATTACCTATCTATAATGTTTTTTTCTGAAATGACTGATGAATAGGAACAGATATGTAATGAATGAAAAGCCAAAACTCTGATTTGCCACCACAAAAAAATGATATGGATATACAGTTGCGATCTATAATTTTCTTCTAAAGGGACCACCACTCGCCTCTGTATAATAATTTCTCTAGATGGTCTCTTCGTTGTTCTGAAAGTTGCCGTAGTGGCGTGTTAGTTTGGTCGCCCAATCATCACTAAATGACATTTGACATCTACGGGTAATAGATGGTAATAGTTAAATTTAGACACTGATTATTTATTGCGTCTAAAATTCCAAGTCATCAGTTAGTTGCAAAATCATTATCACATAAAGTATCCGTAACTAAAATCATGGTTAGACACCAAAACTTTTTCTTTAACAACTAACAATTTAGTTACTAATTAACTCGAAAAAGTCTTCTAAATTAGATGTTGAATGAATAAGGGTAATTTGGTAAAATTGTATCACGACTATTGATTTAGTCGTATAATGTAACTTTTAGTAACTGAAAAATTGATAATAATTCCCAAAAAAATAGACATCGAATGCTTAAAGGTACTTTAGTAAAAGCATTTCGCAACTACTTTTCAGTTGCAAAATGCCTCTTTTACTGACTAAAACTTTAGTTGTAATTGTCAAAAAATTTAGTCGGTGAATGTTGGATCGAAAT
The DNA here is from genome assembly GCF_008641045.1 of Pistacia vera. Taxonomy (NCBI): domain Eukaryota; kingdom Viridiplantae; phylum Streptophyta; class Magnoliopsida; order Sapindales; family Anacardiaceae; genus Pistacia; species Pistacia vera. The sequence goes on along the minus strand of NW_022196362.1, from coordinate 854,523 downwards.
ATGATAATTTTCTTTCCGCAACCATTAAATTAGTTACAAAAAATGTGTTTTAATGACTATATTATTAGTGACAAAAGCAGCTCAATTTTAATTGTTAAAAGTGTTTGGCCAATTTGTTTTCTTTGATTTCACAACTAATCATTTGGTTAGGAAAACGAATTTTTCTACATCTAAGTGGTATAATTGCCCATAGTATATGAGATTTCGAAGCTAATTTTTTTAGTCAATAATAATTTATTAGTCCAAGATTGTTTATTATTTCTACGACTAAAATTTTAGTGGCAAATGGGATTACATTTAAGAGCAATGTTGTTGCTCCTTGTAATTCATCTTAACACATTGAGCATCAACAAAATAAGAGAGACACAATACAAAAATGTGAATCAATAACATTAATTATCTTCATTGCATATAAAGTCAATAGTCCATACATGGATTTTTTAGCAACATGAGCAATAAAAATCCAATAATGCACTATCATGTGTGCATAACCAAAAACAAAAATCAATAACCCAATCAGTTCGGCCACCTTTTGGAGCTTTACCTCGGTGGAAAGCCAGAGTCTTTATCATCCCCACAGCTTCACTATTGTAGTGAACAGGCCTATCCTTTCTTGTGGCCTTCCAATGCCCAAAGTCAGTAGCACAATTCATTCTAACAAGTCTACAGAAGTTCATTTACATAGTAACAGAAGTTCATTTCAAAAAATTGAAAATAGAAACCTAGAGGAATTTCATTTCTAACAAGTCTACAAAAGTTCAATTACATAGCAACAGTATTTGCAATAAGCAATTAGATTTTGGTTTGCTGCCTAGATCCCACGTTACAGAATTATAAAGACATTCATAGAAACAAAGCATATGTATAAGCATTATATTAGAAAAAAAAAAATTATTTCATTTAAATTTCAAGAAGTTATCAAAGTAGATTTCACAATTAACATTTGCATGAATCATGAGGAAAATATTCAAAGTGAAAGAGCACTTATCTGCAACCATTTTTGCCTAGTTGCAAAAAAATTGGTTGCAAAAAGTACTATTTCTTGTAGTGTTATACAACACAGGGAAGAAGAAAAAATGTTTTTCTTCATCAAAATTTAATTATTCAATTGCATGTTAACTATACACTGTCGCTGCATGCGTTCATAGTTTATAAGAAAATCGTTTCCTTGACTTCAATTTTACCCATTAATTTGTGAAACTCGTGGGACAAATGGTTTCAAGATTTTCAACCCTAATAGCCTGTAAGTTGTAACCATGTGCAAGCTTATTGATATCCTCCTCCAGAAAGTTTTGGAAAAATAACTAAAAATTAATCTTACTCAAAAGTGATTTTTTTTTTTTTTTTCAAAGATGATCAGGGTGTCCGGATTAGCTTATACACATCTCAACTAATCTTCCAAAACCCTGGAACTACTGATTGGGTAAGAGTTCTAGTAACCATCCCTATTAGCAACTGAGAAATGACTCGAACTCCTTTTTTTTTTTTTTTTTTTTTTTTTTAAGATGATCGAGGACGTCCAGGCCAACTTATGCACATCTCAACTGTCCCTCAAGACTCTGGAACTATCAATCAGGTAAGAGTTTCAGTAAGCACTCTTATTAGCAATTAAAAGAGGACTTGAACTCAAGATCTCTTGAGTAATAATATATCCAAAAATCTCTATCGAACCACTCGATCACCTAAGAGTTGGTTACTTACTTAAAGTGATATATATACATATGGGTTGAAATGCTGATTTTGGCACTTAATTAATAATTTTTCTTAAGCCTCGTCAATCCTGGAGTACTGAATACTTCAACTAAATATTTCAACGTAAGGATCAAATTGCAAGATACATAGAGCCCCATGATGTCAATGGAATTAATATTTTTTTATACGTAAAATATATTGTATTAGTAACATAAACGTGATACTTATCTGTAATATTTGATATTAATATATATATATATATTGTTATACCCGGGAAAACAAAGGGCTGACGTGGGAAGGGTAGAAGAGAATACACAGTTTAATTTTCTCCACACAATGACTTATTTAGCTCAATATGCGTTGTGAGAACAGTAATTACGCCTTAAAAAAAGGGAAAATTGCTTGCCCGTGAAGGTTGATTTGGAATGACTTGAGACGAGATGCACACAAACATGACAGGCTAGGTGAGAAAGCCTTGTTGCAGGTTTGTGTCGGATAGAGCAATAAGGTTTGAAGTCGTTGTTATGAGTTTTAGGACAATGAACAATGCATATATTTAAGTGTTAGGATTATCTAGTAGTATTGACACTTGGATATTATTCATTGCACTAATAAACAAGGTCTATATCAGTGAGTTGTTTGGAGAAAGAGGATGATACAAGTAAGGAACATGTATTAAGTAAACACATGGGCAGCTGCAGTTTCTTGTTTTGGATGATCTTCTTTCCACATAAAATTCCCTTAATGCACGTTACATATTTTTGCAGAACATCTCAAGCCATTCAGCAAATGCATGAATGTTCTTGCCTAAACTGGCATATGCCCGCCCCATGTCAAATCCATGAATTTAGAATTCCAAAAATGTGTCGAGAATTAACAAAAAAATTATGGTTGGAAATAGGAAAATATTTTACAGAAGTTAAATTGCAGGTTGCCGAGAGAACTACAGGAATGATCCAGTAGATTTGGGGTTCCATTTGATTTACATGGATCCATTTGTCAATAGTTTGGGCCTGGCAAAATCTATTATTCTATCTTCAGGTTGCCTGATTTTGTGCATTTTGCCTTTGCTTTTCAAAGTTGCTATGATCCAACATTTTTTTTTTTTTTTTAAGTCTCACATATTTCATAGCCTTTTGGGCCGTTTTTTGATGGTTGAAATTTTTTAACAAGGGTAATATTTTTTAATTGAGCAGATTATTGTTTTGCATTTTTTATACAAAAACATTATCAAAATAATGATCAAACAGTGCCAAAACGGGTAATTACCGGGAATAATATCATCTGGAGGGAGGATGTGTATTAAAATATTACTTCGGTAATCCAATTTCTGTCCAATTTTGTCCCAAACAATGGACAATGTGGACGAAATATCCTTGGTTTTGTTAATTACAAAACACCCAATATATAAAATGCCAAAACCCCCTACCACCGCAGTGCCAAATTTCGGCCACCATCGCCAGAATCTGGTTGGAATCTACCGTTACGACTCATACTGATCGAATCTTGCCTATGGTTTGTCGATCTGGCCAGAAATGGATTTGCTGAAAATGCAGATTTACGCCAGATCTCTAGCCGTCGATGGCCGCAAAAGGCCAGATCTGCATCGCTGTCATAAAGACCAATTCTGCCGTCAAGACGGCTAAAAGTTGTTCATCGTTGATCGTCAACAACGGCCAAGTTGACCATTGATTTATCATGGTCCATTTTGTCAATAAGTTTGGATTTATCTGGTCTACATGATGACCAGTAGATTTTGGGTTCCATGGGAATTTACATGGATATTTTTGTCCATTTGGCCTGTAAAATGCTATTTCAGTTGCCTGATTTTGCGCATTTTGCCTTTGCTTTCAAAGTTGCTATGATCCAACAATTCTTTTTTTTTTAAAGTCTCACATATTTCATAGCCTTTAAAAGTATAGTTTTAAATCAATTATGTAATGTGATTATCTGTATTGATTCTAACCCATATAGTTAGCTTATAATACTAAAAAAAAGTCAAGCAGCGCAAGGGCTCCATATGGTGTGGGAGCTGCAGGGAGAGGTCCATTTGTTTCCTTTAATTCATTAAACCTCATTTAATTAAATAACCAAAGAGATGAACAATACTTTTGAAATAACCAAAAGTCTCATATTAGTGTAAGAAATAATACTACTGATATGCCATATGTGTAGGAGTGCAGAGGAAGGTATCATTTGTTTTTGTTTGGTTATTAATTCATTGGACCGCATGTGAATTACAAAAGATTTGGCACTCTTATTCTAGAATAGTCAAAATTTACATAAATGATATCTGATTATTAACTAATACAACTGTTTTACTTACATCATCCCTGCCGCATGAATCTTCATCTCATTTCTGAGCATGGTCACTGGAACTGTTTAGACTTCCTAATTATAATATGTTCCTCACATGATTCAATGATGAAGATTCGAAAATGGCGAGGATCAAACATTTAACACATCACTCCTGAACACTACTTGGGCCAAAAATAGCTCACACTTTATTCTCAATACTCTCTTCATTTTCAGTACTACGAGGATCTACACAAGCTTCTACATACTTACCTTCCGGAAAATTTCAAGTAATTTTCAATATCTTTGTGGTCTGAGCTTCCATGTCTTAGATGATGGAGCCACTTTCTGTGATGGTGGTGTTTTGGCCTTTTTTCACTAATGGCAATGGCAATGTCATTAAGAAGAGGTCTCGGAGCACAAAGGCGTGGAGTATTGTAGTTACAAGGAGAGCTGTTACAACGAGTGAGGAAATTGAAGAGAGTGTAACAGCAAGAATTCGAGTTACTACATTGGTGACTTCATTTGAGTACCTAATGGTAGCAATTGCAGCCCAGTCATTGGAATGTGTATGCCCACCAAGCCAATGAGAACCTGTAAATTCAAGGACAACACATTCTTGAGAAAACTGAACCTTAAATTGCAAACAATAGCTTAAACAGAATTCATTCATGTCCTTACTTGAATCCTCGGAAAAAATTGATTCGAACTGCCTGCATAATCACATTTAAGAACCAAAAAATAGCAGAGGTTAGAACTATATGATTATGAGTAGTAAGATCAACGAGTAATGTATTTAGGCGATTGGAGACTAACCAGTGAGAATAAAGGAACAAGCAAATGAAGTAGGCGATCCGTGATCCATAATCAAATGAACCTTGAACCTTGCCCTATGCCATAGAGCAACACTAGGCGCTGCGACCAAAAGAACACAGGATGAGTTCCTTTGGGAGCGTTTCATTTGTTGGAAGTCTTTGGTAAGAGATTAACAACAGGACTGTGTATGAGCCAGGCCAACGGCAAAGAAAAAAGGCCCTTCTTTTAGCCCCATGGATGCCCCAATAATGCCCCACAAAGTTGCCAACAATTGCTAGATGATTTGAAGGATTAGCCACCTTTGAAAGTCTGCGTTGGCCTCCTGACATCCACTGTCCATAGAGCTTAAGCTCAAAACAAAATATTGGAGTCATAATAACATACCAAAGGGCTCCAGGTAAGGTCTTAGTAATTGAAGGTGGGACTCCCATAGTAAAAACAGTAGGCTTCCAAGGAGCAAAGAGAAGTTGACACGAATTGGATGGTAATACTCGCGACGAACGGCTTCAAAGTAAAAAATTACTTTCATAAGGTAGACTGAAAAGATAACAACCACAAGAGCAACGGCTATGAACCACAGAACAAGATTTATAAGTGGGGTTATGTGGAGAAACTTTGTGGATTCAGAGTGGCCAAAGTTTTCCATAAATTGCTTGGCTGCTAACTCCGAGACAGATACCAAATGAAGAGACGGGAAAACGGAGAAGAAATGGCCAAGCCCTGTCTTCTGGAAGCAATATCTGCTCTAGCCTGTAATTAAATTTTAATGAAATTCTTAGTACTCGATCATCAAATTAACGATAAAATATTGAATGATATGAATAAATAAATACAGACTCTAAGGGTCCAATCAAGGCCCTTCCAGTGCATCAAAATATCTGTCACAGGCAAATTATTTTCCATTTCTGATTTCTTGGTTTCCTCTTCCGGTCCAACTTCCTGTGCCTTCCACCGCGGAGGTTTGTCAGCTGCCTCTCAAGTTTTCCAGACCATGTTTTGAAAGAATCAAACCTTCTATCCCTGAACCTACTAGCTCACTTGGATGATGGTGAAATTTATATTCTCAACTGTCCTTCTACTACAAACCCTTTAGGTATAGGCTGAGAATGAGACTTTGCATGCATTGGAATTCCTCCAGCAGATAATCTGAATCATTGTACTAGATTCTTTTTCGCTGAGATTAAAAGCAACGCTTTTGGAGTCTGGAATTCATCCTCCTGAAGGGAGAGATGGCATGCTAATAGAAACAGAATCCTTCCTGTGATGATGAGATTCTTTGCTCTGGCTTTGGACATCAGCATTGTCTAACCTGTCAAAGATGAATCAGAAAACATTATTAATATAGAAATAATAAATTTGGTGTTTTCCCCTCCATTAAATAGCACTATGTCATTAACCCACCTCAGAAAATATTCCAGAAACTGGGTTTTTATATTAAACAAAAACTGAAAACAGCTACTGGAAAAAATGGCAAGTGTAACAACCACCATAACATACAATAAAAATAGCAAAACTGTGAAATAGCTACCACAACAGCATCATTTTTATTACAACAAACCTCTAGTAATGCTTAATCTAACAACTGTAACTGTGCAGTGCCCTGTTTCTACTCTTCTCTAGAAGGCACCAAAAAGAAATGTACCTTACCATAGCTGATGAATTCAGTTTTAATTTCACTTGGTTGACTCTGATTATTTCCTTTTTTTCCTCCAACAATGTCAAGCCCTCAACTTCATTTGATGATAAGAACTGGAGGAGTGATGGAATTTCTTCAGGGAATTCTGCTTTGCGTGATCCATGAATTTGTTGTTCTCCATTACCATTCAAAAACCACCTAAACACATAACATGTTCACTTAAAAAGCTGTCTCAAGTCCTGTTATGTGTGATCAACTTTACAGAAAGCATTTACAGAAATATTAAGATATTAAAAACTTTCAATCACTAATTTGGAATTGAGGAAACATCATTAATAACTTCATCGGCCAATTAATCTCTGCCACAACTGCTTCAAGGAAAAATGCTAAACATGGCTACACAGCACAAAATGTGCATCTCATGTTGTCTAAAAAATTTTTCAAGCGTAGACAAAGGTGGTTCAAAATTTCCACAGACAGTTACCATGATTCTATCCATATAACCTTCTGGAACAAAATTATGAGGTCTCACGTTCATCTAACCGGACAAATCTTTAAAACATTTATCAAGTTTCTCGATAGTTTAAGTTAGTTCCGTTTGGAAAATCAAGCAGAGTCCATTTAACCAGATCTTAAAACAAAGTTTATATCAGCGCAGACCATAACAAATATGCGGAAAAAACTCTATCGAGGAGTTTGATCGGCACCATTCTGAACTAAAAAGCAAAACATAAGTGATCACGCAGCATTTTCGAAAATGAAGTTAAAATTATTAAAAAAATAAAAAAAATGAAGAAAAGATCACCATTTCTAAAATGCCAAAACTTCATTACTTACCTTTAAATCTCTCAGAAGCGAAGCAGAGTTCTTGGCTTAAAGTGGGACGTTGCAGTCAATCTGAGAAGCCAATATCACCAAAAAGCAGATTCTTTATGTTATCTTTCTTCTCCGTTTTCTTATTCTCTTCGTTAAAGCCGAAGGAGTGATGAAAAACTCAGGAACGTGAGTTTTATAGCAGCTATCTGCTCCAAACACTACACACACGGATCTCCATCACTACAGAAATCCAAAACTATTGTCTAAAGTGGGCCGTAATCTCGAAAAATTACGTCAAATGCATTTGATCTCGTGCATTTTCTTACTTAATTTGAGAACGACCCTCCATGCAAAGACAAATCACTCTAATTAATAAACCATCTACCTAAACCCCCATTTAATATGAATATCATCACATCGCCATTTGATTTAAATACGCCTAATATCTCTGAAAATTGCGTAGACTTGAATTAATAACATGCGTCATCATGAATAGAATTGAGTTAAAAATATTATTTGGTAAAAAAATATAATATTGCATTACCATATATTATTTTAATGACCATGTTAAGAGTACGAGAACATATTCTTGTTTCCTCATAAACGTATGGTTCCATTTCCTATTGATTAATTATTGTTTTTTTTTTTTTTTTTCTTGCAACTAAATTATGTGGTTTATGTGTATATTTAGCATATATTAACCTATATATAAAGTCGCAAAAATTGATAATGGCACTTCCTTTTGAAAGGGACAGAGAGAGCTAATTTGGTGAAAAGTTGACCTGATTGTATTCTTTTTAAGATTTAACAGATATGCACAAACTTCTAAACAAATTAAATTAGTTTTTGAAACTATGAGTAATCGAAACGGTTATCAATTAAATTAAACAAATCCAAGTATGAGACAAATTGCTTCTATCAAAAATTAACATTTGATAATAATAAAATTTTAAATAATGAAACACCAAACACATGGTTGATCTCATTCGAATGTGACGTGAAGTTTCTGATATCTGCTGGTGACATAAGTACAGATGTCCCCACTCCCCAACACATCTAAATTAAAATTTGGTCCAAAAAAAAAAAAAAAAAATCATCTTCTATCACACCAAATTGAAAACAACAGTACAAAAATAAAAATAGAAAAGAATTTATATATGTATCACCGTCTTTCGGTTTGGCTGGTATAAGTCAAACAGTGATAACAATTTTATTGAAAGAAAATTAACAGATATTAGAAATAATATGAGTAGTCCCCAGTTACAGCTGACTTCTTCGTATAAAATTATTTGTGTCGATCTACGCGGCAGAGCGATGGTCCATTCCGGCATTTGTTGGCTGATAAGTGATAATTATGTCTGGTTATTGTTCCCGATTGTAGAAGTACTTCTGGGAATGTTCCCATATTTTAGCAGTTGCAGCTCTTATGAATCGATAGTTTGTGTATAAAGGAAGAAAATATAAATAACATTCGAGGAAGATACTATTTATTGAATTAAGAATTGAGTTCTTAATTAGCTTTAATTTGCTGATTATGTACGTAAAAATTGCAGAAAAAAAGTGGAATGTGAATGAACATACAGCTAGAGCTAAGCTGTAGTAATTTTAAATACAGTTTGTGGTGAGAGAATGTCTCTTAAAAGTGTTTTCCTTTTACTTTTCCTTCTTGTTTTTTTAAAAGAAAAAACAAAATTTGCTCAAATTTTGTTTCTTCTTGTGGCTTTCACATTATTGGTGATTATATAAAAACCTCGATACAGCCCCACTATTGCAAATTTTATGGAAATCTGACACTACCCCACCAGCCACTTTGAATGTCGATCATCCATTAACCTTGACTGAGACGTAAGGAAAGTTGCATGATAATAAGTTTACTTTAGCTTTTGGGGGAAAGTCTCATTACTAATTGTTTTTAAGACTCATTAACTTTCAATATATACACCCTAAACAACCCTATTGAAATTAATCCTGTAAGGATGGATAAATATTATTAATTTTCTTTATATGAACATAAAATATACATTATATGACATATACAAGATAGCAAACGAAACAACAAATTGAAATGTTGTGTACCTCAGGATATGGCTTGGAGTTCTATCTTCTTCAATTAAGTTGAAACGTAAAACACAAACACCATCAGAGCAGTAGGTCATTAATTCAGAAGACAAATTTGTTGTACAAAGAAGGAAATTAAGATAAAAATAAAAAATAAAAATAAAACTGAAAGAATTTCCTTCTCGAGCTAACTAAATCAAGTCAACAACTAATTTGTTGAGTAAACGACTTTTTCCTCACCCAAATAATGACTTAATGACACTTTCCTACTCACGAACTTTAAAATATCATTTTACTACCCAAATTTATAATCTTGTTCTCCATTCCGACATCATTAGATCTTATATCACTATCATTCTCTTCCCGATCATCACTCACCAAAACCCCTACTCTCGTCGACCCCATCAGCCGCCGGCAATCGAGTAACTAAAGTTACGCAATACCTCCTCCCTATCAAACTCCAATCAATATCAACCACCAAAATTCATTTTCTACCACCAAAAGATTCATCGACCTCCCTTCTTCAAAAGCCCTAACAGTTTGACATGTTTGCTCTCTATTCACCGTCGAAATATAAATTTGGATAATAAGTGATATTTTAAAAGCCTATGGGTGAAAAAGTGTCATTAAACCATTATTTGGGTTGGGAAAAAGTCGTTAAATCCTAATTTGTTTCATAGAGTTAACACAAAAGTAACGCTTAATGAAGAAGTCGCAATGAGTGATTTTTTTCCTCACTGGAATTACAAGGAATAGCCTAAATTTTTTGAACCATATAGTAAAGGAAAGAGTTATGCGTCCTGTGTTGACGTTAGAGGTGGAAGTTAATGGAATATTGCGAATACCCAACTGTAACACTAACAAAAAGAGTGAATTTGGAATCGGAAAGTGTGCATAAGCTGATAAAATAAAGAATGGTGTTGATGAATTGGAACCCAATAACATAATGGCGAAGATGAAGCATGCAAGAATCAGACATAAGTGACAAAACCTAAAAACCACCCAACTTTAAGCTTTTGCTTTTGAGTATCATGAAGTCAGCTATATCAGTTATAATGTATCCGACTAGAAATGGTGATCAAAATAATGCCCCTCCACCATTTGGATTAGAGTAAACGACATGTTCCCACCCAAGGCTTACTGAAATCCTAAGTTGGTATCCTGGTTTCATAATTCCATTCTCATACTTAATAGAACACCGTTTCCTTTATTTTAACCGTAAAGCTAAAATGGTCTTTTCTCCCTTCTCTCTCTTCCCTTCCCATTTCTTCTTCATCTCTGCCTCCTCCTCCCATCTTCTTCTTTTTCCCTCCACATCTCAAAATGGCTACAATTCAGGCCCACCTACTTGATTCCATGGCTTCTTGACACCCCCGCCACCACCGTTTAATCTCCCAACCCCACCCCATCGAAACCCCTCTATCCCCCACCTGACAGAACCTGCAAAGCACACCCTGGCATATTTTGAAATCAGTCCTTCCGCCGCCCTTTTTTGCCACTTTTCTGGCTTTTTTCACCCAAAACCACCACCATCTGCCTCCCTAAACCTCCCACAGCAAAACCCCAACCTTTCCTCAGCTAAAACCACCATCCCAACCTAGAAAATGCAGCCACAGCTGGTTTTTTCTATGCGCTGCACATTGTCTCCAACCGGATTCCGGTTATTTCAACAGCCTCAACCCCAATCACACCACCCCTGCACTCACAGGCATCTCCCCTTCGAAACCCCAACCTTCCCGACTATGATTGTCCACTGTTCACCGCCGCCACTCAACTTTGGTTTTGCGAAATCAGTTGAATGGGAGTTTGATTGGGTTGTGGAATTGATTTTTGATTTAGTTTTTTGTTTTGATTTTTTGATGTTTTAGTTTGATTGTTGTGTGTTGCGTGAATGTGTTGGGAAAGAAGAAGGTCGAATGTGGTAGTGGTTTTGGCTGGCTAGTTTGGAAAGAAAGAAGGGTCATGAGACAGTTTGAAGAGAATTCACCACACTGCTTGAAGTGGTGATATTTTCTATTTATATAGATGTACAGAATATTTACATATCAATTACAATGGAAATGATGGAAAGAATATCGTAGATCAAGGCAGAATCATGGTCAAAATTGTTACAAATATTATGCCTTAGATTTGAGGCAAATTATCCTCAACAACCCTCAACCCCCCCCCCCCCCCCCCCCCCCCCCCAAAGCTACGTCGGGTTGGAACAGACGTGAGCTGGATCGAAAAAATTCAAAAAGTGGTCAAGAGATACTTTTGGTGAAAATGTCGGCAACCTGTAGTGAGAAGGGATAAATTGAGTGCGAAGTTTGCCATAAACAACAGCTCCCGAAGAAGTGATAGTCTAATTCAACATGCTTGGCTCCTTGTGGGAAACTGGATTTGAGCTCAGAAATATGGCACTTTTATTGTCACATAAAGGAGAGGCCGCTGTGGAATGTGACACATGTAATCTTGAAGAAGGTGCGTAATCCAAAGAGCTCAGCAGCAACATGTGCAAGGGCACAATACTCAAACTCATAGCTTAACGAGAGACTGTGGTTGTTTCTTAGCACTCTAAGAATCAAATTTCCTCCAAGATAGATGGAGTAACCAGAGGTAGATCGGCGAGTATCAGGGCATCCTGCCCAATCAGCATCAGAGTAAGCAATGAGAGCACTGGAATGGTAGAGAGCGGAAAGTGATGAGTGCCCTTGATATAGCGAAGAATTTGCTTAACTGCGAGAAATGATCTGCTGTTGGAGCATGTAGAAATTGACTGATAAGGTTGACAACATAGCAATATATGGGCGTGTGATGGTCAAGTATTGAAGGGCGCCAACTAGAGATCTGTAAGAGTAGGATCCGAGAACAGAGGACCATCGGCAAACAAGTGCTGGATACAACCATAGGATGTTGGACTGGTTTGCTGTCAAGTAACTGAGCTCGAGTAAGAATGTCCCGTGCATATTTCAGCTAACTGATAAAAGGCCATTTGTAGTTGTCGAGCTTCAAGGCCAAGAAAGCTAAGAGGACCTAAATCCTTAGTGGCAAACTCAAAGTTGAGTTTGCAGTTGAATATGTGGATGAGATGATGTTATTGCCAGTATAATAATTGTCATCAACATATAGAAGCAAATAATGATATCAGAATTTTTATGGAAGACAATAGAGAAGTATCAGTTCGACTGCAAAGAGAACCAAGTTGAATAAGGAATGAGCTAAAGCGTTGGAACCAGCACGAGCGCTTGCTTTAGGCCATAAAGAGCTTTCTTTAACTGCACAACCATGATTAGGGAAACAAGGATCATGTATCCAGAGGCTGCTCCATGTCACATGCTTAGTGAGAGTGTCATAAGAAATGCATTCTTAACATCAAGTTGGCGAAGGGGCCATTTGTTAGTCACAGCAATAGATAGCACAACAAGAACCATGGTAGCCTTGATAACAGGACTAAAAGTTCATCAGTGTATTTGAGATCAGGTACCTGTGTATAGCCCTTGGCAACAAGACGAGCTTTAAGACGCTCAATGGATCCATCAGACAGATACTTGTCCTAAACACCCATTTAGAGCCCACATGTTTGGTGTTAGTAAGTCTAGGGACCAAAATCCAGGTGCGATTGTTTTGCAAAGCTTGCATCTCTTCATCTATGGAAGCAAGCCATGCAGGATTCTTTGTAGTAGATTTGAATCCTTTAGGCTTTAGAGGTAGAAGAGCACAAAGAAGACCAGTTCCAAGACACCAAGGTTCGCTGGGTAACGAGTTTTAAAAATGCCAGCTTTGGCTCGTGTCAACATAGGATAGAACCCAATGGAAATGCGGGAGTTGGAGTGAGATCAAGAACTTAAGAACGGTGTCAGGCTCAACAAGAGATGGTCTAGGGTCTGAGTGCATATAGGAAACCTACAAAAGAGTTAAATAACCTCACCAGACTCATCCACTAGGTCAGTACAAATAACACATGGGTTAGATCCGGATGGAGTAATGTTAGGAGAATGGTGCTCGGGGTAAGGGGAAGGTGTGTCTGTAGGAGATGAGCTAGGTTCCAAAAAGTTGGAAACTGAGAGATGAGAGAGGCTGAGCTTAAAGAGTCTAGAGAGGAAGTGATGTTCTCAAACTGTGCATGTCGGTTGATGTATAGTCTAGAAGTGGTGGGATCGGGCAGCGAAAACCTTTGTAAGAGGGACTATATCCTAGAAAAATACAAGGTATGCTACGAGGATAAAATTTGTTAGACATATAATCAGCAAACAAGGATAAACACGACAGCCAAAGGGATGGAAATTTTCATAATTCGGAGAGGAACCATAACGAAGCTCAAAAAGGGACTTACCTCCAAGAGCGGTTGGGCAAGCAGTTGATGATGTAGACTGCAGTGCTGAAGGCATCAACCCAGAAGCGAGAAGAAAGATGGGAGTGGAAAGAAGAGCCAGGCCAGTCTCAGTCACATGGCGATGTTTCCTTTCAGCGCGACCATTTTGAGCAGTTGTATATGGCAAGATATTTTAATGATGGATGCCAGGTGCGGAGGTGCACTTGGAAACAATTACTAGTAAATCTTCACCGCCATCACTTTGAAAAAATTTTATACGCGCAGAATATTGATTTTCCACAAAAAGGAAAATACACAAAATTCAGATTTTAAACGCAAATGGTATAGCCAAGTGAAACGAGAAATCATTAATGAAGAACATAATAAGAAAACCCTAAATTGATTTATGGGAGAATGGCCCCATATATCACAATTAATTAAGTCCAACACATTAGATGATCGATGTTCATTACGCGAATAAGGCAAACGATGATTTTTTGCAATTTAGCATGTACTACAAAGCGTTGGAGAAGGCAATAGGATGTAGATGAAGGTGACCTTTTTTATTTAAAAGAAATAATGGAGTGATTCACATATCCTAGACGACATGCCATAAATCATATGAGGATGAAGCGATTTATTTTAAGAACAGAAAGAAAGGTGGGATGTCCACGCTCCAACAATATAAGCCTCCATCTCATTTACCGATTGCCACCACCCTTCCCTTTTGATGATTCTGAACGTAAAAGAAGCATTAATAAAGGTGACAGATAAAGAAAAATAAAAGTTAATTTACTAATGGACAAATGATTTTTGGTTAATGAGGAACGACCAAAACATCAAGTAAGTGAAGATTTGGGTTAGGAGAGATGGCACCAGTGTGGTTATATGTAGAGAAGCACTATTTCCTACAATCACACAATCCTTACCAATGTAGTTATTAGAGTATCCAGAATGGATGTTTAGTGGTCATGTGAGCCGAAGCCCCTGTGTCCAAATACCAATCAGGCTTCATTTTGGTCATGGGCAAAAGGCGTTGAAAGCCTCAGCAAGTGACAGAGTTGTCTGGTCGAGTGTACCTCTGATTGCAGCGATCAGCGTAATGGCCTTCGCAAATCTACATCGCGGGGGCGACTCCTTGGCCAGAGAAATTTCATCCATGCCATGATGGAGGATCCATTGGTGCCATTGCCCCGAAATTGTTGCGTGAGGAAGGACCTTTCTGATGCGCACGATCAGAGGTGCGATTTGTACCGTGAATTGCTGCTGTGTGGACTCGAAGTTTCAATGATTTCTGGACACATTCAAAACTTTCAGCTTTGGATACGAGGTCGCCGAAGCAAGGGAGAGGAGTAACACCCATCTGCGCAGTGGAGAACGATGAAACTCAGCGCCAATCCGCGGAGGAACCAATGAACTTGTCCGTGCCAACGGGTCTTCCAATGGCATGGAGTTGGTTACAAAGTCCTTGAAGCACAAGAGAACTCGGACACAGACTGGGGTCCACGCTTCATCGATCGGAAATCATCTTTGAACGAATCCTCGTGAGCTTTAGAGCAATGGCTGAAGGTATTTTCCAAGGTGGCCAGCCTGGTGGGGTGGAGAGTCTAACGACTTCAGCCATGGCCTCCTCGGTGAGGAGAGGAAGAGGCTGAGAAGCCTTTGATCAGTGGTTTTCCACGTCAGATATTTGGGGTTTGGTGTCTAGAGATTGGGTAGGTCAAACCGTGGAGGAGGCTCAAGAGTTCCATCTACATGCTTGAGTAATTCTTGACTCTCAAGAAGAGGAATGAGTTGGCTTGTCCATAGGAGGTAGTTTGAGAGGAGAGCTGATTGTTACCTGTGGATCATGGTGTGGAAAGGGAGGAGAGTGGGATTAGATTCGGCAACCATGGAGAGGTTGAAGGATCGATAGATGTTAAGCCAAGATTGCTCTTGATACCATGAGACAATTTGAAGAGAATTCATCACACTGCTTGAAGTGTGAGTATTTCTATTTATATAGATGTACAGAATATTTACAAATCAATCTAGAATATTTACTATCAATTACAATGGAAATGATGGAAAGAATATCGTAGAATCAAGGCTAGAATCACAGGTCAAAATTGTTACAAATATATGCCTTAGATTGAGGCAAAGTATCCTCAACGGTCGGTTGTGGTGGGTTTGGAATGTGCATGAGAAGGAAGGGAGATGAAGAAGGAGAAGGTCCGAGGGCAATTTGCTGCAAGAACCATATGTCCCTATGCCGTCACCAACAACGTCCATTTAGGGTGGAATCTGGAATTATGAAACCAGAGGTACCAACCTGAGATTTCACTGAACCTTGGGTGGGAACATGTCGTTTACTGTTGGATTAAAGATAATCTGCCATTGGGTACCTAAGTTTTAAAGGCATGCATGTGATTAATTAAGAAATATCTATGGAGGGTCCATGTATAAAGATTATATACTATAATGGGTTCTAGGTCAATGATTGTAATGTTTTTGTTTTCTAATTTCACTTTATTTCTCTATACATTTTGAAAGATGTTTGGCCACATTTCCCTAATTGGTTAGAGAGGCACATGTGATTTTACACATTTTTACCATTTGCTAGTCCCATCACGATAGATATGAATGTTCAAGCAATATTGTTGATTAGGTTAGCTAGCATTGAATAATGTCGCTCCATGTATAAAAGCTTTTGTGACTTGATCGATCCATCTAAGTGGGAATGTTTAATGTTGGCTCACGAGCCATAGATTACTATAAGAACTCTAACAAAGTTGAGTTATTGATAGGGTTGCAATCGAGCCGAACCGAGACGAGTATTAGAAGTTCAAGTCTGCTTAGTTAGAATAATTGAAGCTCAAGCTCGAGTTAGAGCTTGACCAACTTCAATTGTCAAACTCTTGCCTGCTCGATGATATATGATCACTCAAACTCAGCTTGGCTCAACACATGAGCCCCTTGAGCTCGAGCCCCGCATCATTTGCAGGCCTAGTCCTATTGGTATTTACAAGACTAGAGCTTCGTCGAACAAAGTAAGACAGTAAAAACTTTGACGAAGTCAACTTCAACCAGTGCAATACAATTGGTGGATAGTGTATAGGTGTGACAACTCAAGCCATCCACATGGGTCAAAGTTTTATCACTCAAGGGTAAACTCTAGGGCTGTGCAAAAAAATCCGATATCTGATCCTGATCCGGTCCGAAAAAATCGAATATCCAAAAATTCGGATCGGATATGGATCGTTATTTTAAAAAACTGAATATTCGGATCGGATACTGGATCAGGATTGTTAAAAAATCGGATATCCGTATCCGATTCGGATTTTACTAAACACGTCGTTTTGAGTTTTAAAATAACCCTAACAGTCTAACACAACTAACTCACTCTCTCACTCTCAGTCTCTCTCGCCGAACACGCACAGACCACAGTCACTCAAACTCTCTCAGACCAGATCTCATCTCAGTCTCTCACTCTCTCTTGGTCAACTCTCTCGGTCTCTCTCCTCTAACACACACAGACACAGACACACAGTCAGTCAGCCACTCAAACTCTCTCAGATTCAGATCTCGGTCTCTCTCGCTCAACTCTCTCGGTCTCTCTCGCTCGAACACTCTCAGATCTCAGTCTCTCTCGCTCAACCTCTCAGATCTCAGTCTTTCTGACGATTGAAGCCCCAAATCGATCGCAAGTAATTTCTTTAGAATTTAGATTTGTTGAATTTAATCGGCTGAATTTTATTGCAGACTTTATGTCTGTGCTAAATGTTTACATTTAGCACTTAGAAAGCAAATTGTTTTGGTGGGTTATTTTATACACTTATATAAGGCATGCCATGTGTTTGATTAAATGTTCCAATCAATTCAGTTTATCAACTTTTTCGTGTTGTGATTACCTGTTTGACAAAATGTCCCAACAAACAATGGACTTCACCATGTTTGGCTGAATCGAAATTTCAAAAAAAAATTCAGAAGTATGAATCGCACTCATTCTTAACAATTTATACCCATTTCCGCATTTGATACAGTTAGCGGGATATTGAGAAGTTGGAATTTAATGGAGGAGCCAACATTTTTCAATAGAATGATCACTCATCTTCGCACAACCTGCAGTATGAACAGTACTTTATTTCCGTTATCGTTTTTTTTTTTTTAGTGCTATTAAAGTTCCTTTTATGTGAAATATTTCCACATTTTTTTTAGTTGAATAATGTACCAGTTATTAGTTGAGTTTTCATAAGTAATATAGCAGGAAGTTCTTCTTCTTTCTATTTTTGATAAATGTTTTGAGTAGAAAACGACATGCCTGAATAACTGTGAAATATTATGCTATAAAATTCCTTATGCAATTAATTTTGTTGTTAGTCTTAAAGTTGTTTATTGAATAGTTTTTTGTTTTGTTTTGTTTTGTACAGGATGATGACGAGTAAGAATTGGCAATGAAGATAGCAGTCATTTAGGCTGTGAGAGTGTTTGGAGAACATAGGTAAATGTTTTGCGCTTCATGTTAATTTTTTTAGATAGGATTATAATTTCAATTTTATTGCTAGAATTTTTTAATTTTAATAAGAAAATTTTAAAATTCGGATCAATTTCGGATATCCGATTATCTGATCCGAATAATCGGATATCCGTAAAACCGAATATCCACATATTCTGATCGGATTCGAATTAGGATTAGCCTGATCCGAAAATTCGGATCGGATCAGGAAAAGCCCTATTCGGATCGGATATCTGGATTTGAACAGTCCTAGTAAACTCTAATACTATAATCAACTGTCAAATCAATTCACATTACATTGATTGGTACTAATCGAGGTATGATCTAATGTTGATTTAGGGAGATATAATTATCATTCACCTAACCGCAACTTCTAATGAAACTGATATTGCAAATAACATTAAACCCAGTAATCTCCCTTGTACAACTTAACCAATTGATCCACTAATGCAATTCTCGATCTAGTATTAATTAGCTAACCAGAAGGCCGGTTGAGATGATTTGTTTCAAGCCACACACGTCACCTCTGTATTAATTAAATGAATCTGACGAAAAAAAATATAGCTGGCTATGGGGACACCCTTGAGAATGGAGCAGGATATGGAAGGCATCATATTTGATAGAAGGGAGAATCAATTGAAATATTCGATCTTTCAAGTTTGGTTACAGAAAATCTTTCAACAGAAAAGGAGTATATTTATTACCTATCTATAATGTTTTTTTCTGAAATACTGATAGGAACAGATATGTAATGAATGAAAGCCAAAACTCTGATTTGCCACCACAAAAAAATGATATGGATATACAGTTGCGATCTATAATTTTCTCTAAAGGGACCACCACTCGCCTCTGTATAATATTTCTCTAGATGGTCTCTTCGTTGTTCTGAAAGTTGCCGTAGTGGCGTGTTAGTTTGGTCGCCGCAAGAGTTTCCTTCTTTCTTAATGCAATCAGGGATACTTTTTTTTTTATTCATTTCCATTTTCTAGAAACACACAATGTGATTATGTGAGGAAAGCATACTGAATTTTTTATTTCCCTTCTATTATTTCATGTTGTTGGGTCCTCCACAATCCAGATGTCCCTCAATTTGTTTTGAGAAAATTGAAATTAGCCTTCTGCCCTTGATGTTGAAATTGAATCTTGGGATTTCTCCATGTTAGCAGCTGATTTCTCGTTTTTTGTTGTTCAGTCATTCTATTTAAAAGCTTAAACTATTTTGTAAGAGTTTAATGATACGATTTTCACCTAAATTGTCTGGGGAGAGATGCAATCAATGTTGTAACCATAAGGGGAAAGGGTTTCAAGTTTAAGAAGTTATCTTAATTGGAACAAAACAAAACAAGACATGTACATATAATTTAATAAAGAAACTTGGGGATGTCGGCCATTAGAGGGCAAATTAATGCATGAAGATCTTCTAAATTGATGAAACCACTATTAAAATCATATATTACTATTCACTTCTGATTTGGGTCACTTTCTCATACAAATGTTCAATGATATTTTTTCTCAAGAGGGCTGTGCTTCCAATAGCTGTTCCTCTTCTTTGTTTCTGTAAAATTATCTTTCACGCATACAATTAATAGAATTTAGAAATATTAATGTGGTAATTAATATTTAATTAGTGACAACCGGTTAGTATTAAGTCCATTAATTATTGTTGCTTTTTTTTTTTTTAGTAATAAGATGAAGATGGTTTTGAAATCTCTGTCCCAAGAAGTTCACCAATTAATGTTCAAAAGACAACTTAATTGCATGTAGGGGTTCTAACTAATTAATAATTAATATATCTATAATTATAGATTACTTGTGTTAGTCTGCCCACTAGCCATGAAAATTGAAGGGAAGAAACTTGTGATAATGGCATAGAATCAAAGGGGGAAAAAAAACAAACAAAAAACAAAAGGCTGCATAAACTATTAGTTCATGGGAAAGGTAAAGCTTTTTCCACCAAATATTGTGCCATAGATTGAAACATGTTGCATGTATTTTGGCTTTTCTGTTTGTAAGTGATTGAACTTAGGCTTCCTAGAGAGCATTTTTTACTGCAAACTTTAGTGGCATCTTTGCAACACAATCATATTGTGGATTCTTTTTGTGCCTAATATCTTAAGCAGCATTGTAGCACACATTTTTGTGAAGAGTTTTTTTATCAACTTATGCTTCTGAAACTGAACCCATAAACTAGTTATTGAAGAGCTATCAAGCTAGCTAGCCCTGGTAATTAAAATTGCTTTCTGGTCCCAATTTATATGGGGTCCAATAGTATATGTATATATATATATATATATATAATATGAGTCTTACACCTTTGAACATGCCTATTAGTTCTCTCAATGATGAAGGTAGCTATATTTTCTAGCCAATTGCTGGTAACTTAACCCAAAAGTTTAGCAAAATGGTCCAGGAAATAGGTAATGAAGTTGCTTAAAAATTGGGTGAGAGTGGGAAGTTTGTCACATGTCAACAAGTAGGATAGGGAGACAACGACAAAATGTGCTTGCATATATGACAAACTTTGATAACATTGATTTTTCTGTTCCTATCTACTTCTTTTTGTCTTGCTTATTGGATTTCTATTTCTTCCCAGAAGAAGCTCAACCAAGAGGGTCTTTATGGGTTTGTTTTTCTCTTGTCGCTACTTCAGATCACCCTAATTAGCGTGGGGACCGAAACCTCATACATGCTACTTGTCGCTGCTATTAATTCTTTAGTCACTAACACACCCATCTTGTCATTTTAATTTCAAGCTACATGAGGATATATGCTTTCTGTTAATGTCCTCAAATTACTCGGAACCGATGGCGCTACACAAATAATCTTTATTTACATATGGTTTAAGATATTTTACTTGTCATGCATCTATAAAATGCAAAAGGACTTCATTTTGTTGAGAATTTGGTAGTGTTTAATATTCATTGCACTAGTAAGGCTACAGGGTCTTTATCAATGAGTTGTTTGGGTTGAAGGAGATGAAAGTAATGGGACATATTCAAGACATCAAGGACAAAGTGATAGCTAGCCTTGTGTGTAAAGATTCACCTTATCAATTTCGTATTGATTGTATGTTGTGAAAAGAAGCACGTACTAGTTTTGAGTGCCGCTACTTTTGTGAACAGACTACATTTTTTACCTTTAAAGTGCAGGTTAGTTAGGGGAACGATGACATTCTCCAATGCTATCTTTAAGTTTATATTATCATGCCTTTCGTCATTGTTACAAAGACATCACAAACGTCTTTATATATTTTTTAGCAAATGCATGCATGAATGAGCTTTCCTTCATCCCACGTTTGAAGGTAATTCATGAATTTAGAATTTGCAATATGTGTAAACACACTTGCATGAAATAGATAATAAGCTGAGCAAGCATCATGACCTTAAAAAACATAAAAGGCAATACCCATAAAATTTGTATCTTTTAGGTAGAGAGAATACACGAGTTTAATTTTCTCCAACAAATGACTTATTTAAGCTCAATATTGCGTTGTGAGAACAGATAATTACGCCTAAAAAAAAGGGAAAATTGCTTGCCCGTGAAGGTTGATTTGGAATGACTTGAGACAGATGCAACAAACAGGACAGGCTAGGTGAAGAAGACCTTGTTGCAAGGTTTGTGTCGGATGAGAGCAGTAAGGGTTGAAGTCGTTGTTATGAGTTTTAGGACAATGAACAATGCATATATTTAAGTGTTCAGGATTATCTACCTAGTATTGAACAAAATGGATATTATTCATTGCACTGATAAGACAAGGTCTATATCAGGAGTTGTTTGGAGAAAGAGGATGATACAAGTAATGGAACATGTATTAAGTAAACACATGGGCAGCTGCAGTTTCTTGTTTTGGATGATGTTCTTTCCACATAAAAATTCCCTTAATGCACGTTACATATTTTTTGCAGAGACATCTCAAGCCATTCAGCAAATGCATGAATGTTCTTGCCTAAACTGGCATATGCCCGGCCCCCATGTCAAAGTTCATGAATTTAGATTTCACAAAATGTGTCGAGAAATTAACAAAAATATTTATGGTTGGAAATAAGGAAAATATTTTACAGAAGTTAAATTAGCAGGTTGCCGAGAGAACTTACATGGAATGATCCAGTAGATTTGGGGTTCCATTTGGATTTATCATGGATCCATTTTGTCAATAGTTTGGGCCTGGCAAAATTCTATCTTCAGGTTGCCTGATTTTGTGCATTTTGCCTTTGCTTTTCAAAGTTGCTATGATCCAACATTTTTTTTTTTTTAAAGTCTCACATATTTCATAGCCTTTTGGGTCCGTTTGGGTCTGAAATTTTTTAACAAGGGTAATATTTGTTTAATTGAGCAGATTACCGTGTTTGGCATTTTGTGTATAAAACATTACCAAAAAATAAGATGACAAACGGTGCCAAAACGAGGGTAAATCACTGGGAATAATATTACCTGGGAGGAGGGTGGTATTAAAATATTACTTCGGTAATCCAAATTTCTGTCAAATTTTACACCAAAACAGTGGATAATGTAGACGAAAATATCCTTAGTTTTGTTAATAATTACAAAACACCAAATTTGTAAAATGACAAAAACACCCCCACCACCACAGTGCCAAATTTCGGCCACCACCGCTAGAATCTGGTCGGAATCTGCCGTTACGACTCAGACTAGTCGAATCTGGTCGGTGGTGTGTCGATCTGACCTTTTCCGACCAGATCCGCCATGGATCTAGCCGAAAAAGGTCGGATCTAGTCGTCGACTGCCGCAAAAGGCTAGATCTGGCTGTCAGAGACTGCCAAAGAGTTGGCCGTCAATGACGGCCAAGAGTTGACCCTCAATGAAGGCCAAGAGTTAACCGTCAATGACGACCATTTCTTTGGCCGTCGCTGACGGCCAGATCTGGCCTCACCACAGATTTGGCTGAAAAGGCCAGATCGGTGAAAAAACGGCCATTTCTGGTCGTTTTTAGGCCGTCGCTGACGGTTCCGACCACCACTGACGGTGGTTGCCCGAATATGGCAACTATAGGTGGGTAGGGTTGTTTTTGTTAATTTTTAAACTTTTTTTGGGGGGTGTTTAATTAAGTTAATAAATTTAAAGGGTCTAAAAGTAATTAAAAACTAGAATAGTATTTCCCAAATAATTAAACAAACAAGTATTTTGAAATAATAAAACAAACAAGCCATTAATTATTTATATCTAGTAATTATCTAAAGGGCATTCTAGTAAAAAGGTATTTTAGGACATCTATTATTACTATCAACCAAATACATTAATTATTAATACATCCCAATTAAACCAAGTACAATAATAATTTAAACTTGATAATCTACAATGTAATCTTTTTTTCCGATAATCTTATTACTAAAATAAAAAAATATTATATAATCCAAACGCCCACTTTTAAGTAATAGTTTTTTAATCAATTATGTAATGTGATTATCTGTATTGAGTCAAACCCATATAGTTATGCTTTATAAATACTAAAAAAAAGTCAAGCAGCGCAAGTGGATCCATATGGTGTGGGAGCTGCAGGGAGAGGTCCCATTTGTCACCTTTAATTCATTAAACCTCATTTAATTAAATAACCAAAGAGATGAACAATACTTTTGAAATAACAAAAAAGTCTCATATTATGTAAGAAATAATACTACTGTATATGCCATATGGTGTAGGAGTTGCAGAGGAAGGTATCATTTGTTTTGTTTGGTTGATTAATTCATTGGACCGCATGTGAATTACAAAAGATTTGGCACTCTTATTCTAGTAATAGTCAAAATTTACATAAATGCTATCTGATTATTAACTAATACAACTGTTTTACATTACATCATCCCTGCAGCATGAATCTTCATCTCATTTCTGAGCATGGTCACTGGAACTGTTTAGACTTCCTAGATTATAATATATGTTCCTCACATGATTCAATGATGAAGATTCAGAAAATGGCGAGGATCAAACATTTAACACATACTCCTGAACACTACTTGGGCCAAAAATAGCTCACAATTTATTCTCAATACTCTCTTCATTATCAGTACTACGAGGATCTACACAAGCTTCTACATACTTACCTTCCGGAGAAAATTTCAAGTAATTTTCAATATCTTTGTGGTCTGAGCTTCCATGTCTTAGATGATGGAGCCACTTTCTGTGATGGTGGTGTTTTGGCCTTTTTTCACTAATGGCAATGGCAATGTCATTAAGGAAGAGGTCTCGGAGCACAAAGGCGTGGAGTATTGTAGTTACAAGGAGAGCTGTTACAACGAGTGAGGAAATTGAAGAGAGTGTAACAGCAAGAATTCGAGTTACTACATTGGTGACTTCATTTGAGTACCTAATGGTAGCAATTGCAGCACCAGTCATTGGGAATGTGTATGCCCACCAAGCCAATGAGAACCTGTAAATTCAAGAGACAACACATTCTTGAGAAAACTGAACCTTAAATTGGCAAAACAATAGCTTAAACAGGAATTCATTCATGTCATCTTACTTGAATCCTCGGAAAAAATTGATTCGAACTGCCTGCATAATCACATTTAAGAACAAAAAAATAGCAGAGGTTAGAACTATATGATTATGATAGTAAAGATCAACGAGGTAATGTATTTAGGCGATTGGAGACTAACCAGTGAGAAATAAAGGAACAAGCAAATGAAGTAGGCGATCCGTGCTCCATAATCAAATGAACCTTGCAACCTTGCCCATGCCATAGAAGCAACACTAGGCGCTGCGACGAACAAAAAGAACACAGGATGGAGTTCCTTTGGGAGCGTTTCATTTGTTGGAAGTCTTTGGTAGAGAGTAACAAACAGGACTGTGTAGTGAGCCAGGCCAACGGCAAAGAAGAAAAGAGGCCCTTCTTTTAGCCCCATGGATGCCCCCAATAATGCCCCCACAAAGTTGCCAACAATTGCTAGATGATTTGAAGGATTAGCCACCTTTGAAAGTCTGCGTTGGCCTCCTGACATCCACTGTCCATAGAGCTTAAGCTCAAAACAAAATATTGGAGTCATAATAACATACCAAAGGGCTCCAGGTAAGGTCTTAGTAATTGAAGGTGGGACTCCCATAGCTAAAAACAGTAGGGCTATCCAAGGAGCAAAGAAGAAGTTGACACGAATTGGATGGTAATACTCGCGACGAACGGCTTCAAAGTAAAAAATTACTTTCATAAGGTAGACTGAAAAGATAACAACCACAAGAGCAACGGCTATGAACCACAGAACAAGATTTATAAGTGGGGTTATGTGGAGAAACTTTGTGGATTCAGAGGTGGCCAAAGTTTTCCATAAAATTGCTTGGCTGCTAACTCCGAGACAGATACCAAATGAAGAGACGGGAAAACGGAGAAGAAATGGCCAAGTCCTGTCTTCTGGAAGCAATATCTGCTCTGAAGCCTGTAAATTAAATTTTAATGAAATTCTTAGTACTAGATCATCAAATTAACAGATAAATAATTGAATGATATGAAATAAATAAATACAGACTCTAAGGGTGTCCAATTCAGGCCCTTCCAGTGCATCAAAATATCTGTCAACAGGCAAATTAGTTTCCATTTCTGATTTCTTGGTTTCCTCTTCCGGTCCAACTTCCTGTGGCCTTCCACCGCGGAGGTTTGTCAGCTGCCTCTCAAGTTTTCCAGACCATGTTTTGAAAGAATCAAACCTTCTATCCCTGAACCTACTAGCTCTACTTGGATGATGGATGAAATTTATATTCTCAACTGTCCTTTCTACTACAAACCCTTTAGGTATAGGCTGAGAATGAGACTTTGCATGCATTGGAATTCCTCCAGCAGTAGAATCTGAAATCATTGTACTAGATTCTTTTTCGCTGAGATTAAAAGCAACGCTTTTAGGAGTCTGGAATTCATCACTCCTGAAGGGAGAAGATGGCATGCTAATAGAAACAGAATCCTTCCTGTGATGATGAGATTCTTTGCTCTGGCTTTGGACATCAGCAGTGTCAGTAACCTGTCAAAGATGAATCAGAAAAATTATGATAATAGAAATATAAAATTTGGTCTTTTCCCCTCCATAAATAGCACTATGTCATTAACCCACCTCAGAAAATATTCCAGAAACTGGGTTTTTAATATCAACAAAAACTGAAAACAGCTACTGGAAAAAATGGCAAGTGTAACAACCACCATAACAATACAATAAAAATAGCAAAACTTGAAATAGCTACCACAACAGCATCAGTTTATTACAACAAAACCTCTAGTAAATGCTTAATCTAACAACTGTAACTGTGCAGTGCCCTGTTTCTACTCTTTTCTAGAAGGACAAAAGAGAATGTATTCTTACCATAGCTGATGAATTCAGAGGTTTAATTTCACTTGGTTGACTCTGATTATTTAAGCCTTTTTTCCTCCAAAAATGTAAAGCCCTCAACTTCATTTGATGATAAGAACTGGAGGAGTGATGGAATTTCTTCAGGGGAATTCTGCTTTGCGTGATCCATGAATTTGTGTTCTCCATTACCATTCAAAAACCACCTGAAACACATAACATGTTACTTAAAAAGCTCTCTCAAGTCCTGTTATGTGTGATCAACTTTACAGAAAGCATTTACAGAAATATTAAGATATTCAAAAACTTTCAACCACTAATTTGGAATAGGAAACATCATTTAATAAACTTCATCGGCCAATTAATCTCTGCCACAACTGCTTCAAGGAAAAAATGCTAAACATGGCTACGCAGCACAAAATGTGCATCTCATGTTGTCTAAAGAAATTTTTCAAGCGTAGACAAGAAGGTGGTTCAAAATTTCCACAGACAGTTACCATGATTCTTATCATATAACCTTCTGGAAACAAATTATGATGGTCTCACTTTCATCTAACGGACAAATTTAAAACTTTTATCAAGTTTCTCGATAGTTAAGTTAGTTCCGTTTGGAAAATCAAGCAGAGTCCATTTAACAGATCTTAAAAACAAAGTTTATATCAGCGCGACCATGAAAAATATGCAGAAAAAACTCTATCAAGGAGTTTGATCGCACCATTCGAACTAGAAAAGCAAAACATGAAGTGATCATCGCAGCATTTTCGAAAATGAAGTTAAGATTATTAACAAAAAAAAAAAAAAAAAAAAAAATGAAGAAAGATCACCATTTCTAAAATGCCAAAACTTCATTAGCTTACCTTTAAATCTCTCAGGAAGCTGAAGCAGAGTTCTTGGCTTAAAGTGGGACGTTGCAAGTCAATCTCAGAGGCCAATATCACCAAAGAAAGCAGATTCTTTATGTTATCTGTCTTCTCTGTTTTCTTATTCTTTTAAAGCCGAAGAGAGTGGTGAAAAACTCAGGAAGTGAGATTTTATAGGACAGCTATCTGCTCCAAAAAAAAAAAAAAAAAGCAAGCACAACTACACACGGTCTTCAGCTACGAAATCCAAAACCTATGGTTCAAAGTGGGCTAATCTCGAAACAATACGGTCAAATGCATTTGATCTCGTGCATTTTCTTACTTAATTTGAGAACGACGCCTCCATGCAAAAGACAAATCACTCTAATTAATAAACCATCTACCTAAACCCTACAATTTAATATGAATATCATCACATCGCCAATTTAGTTAAATACAGCCTATGATATCTCTCAAAATTGCGTAGACTTGAATTAATAACATGCGTCATCATGAATAGAATTGAGTTAAAAATATTATTTGGTAAAAAATATATACATACTTATTACCATATAAATTAATGTTAATGACCATGTTAAGAGTACGAGAACATATTCTTGTTTCCTCATAAACGTATGCTTCCATTTTCATAATGATTAATTATGGTTTTTTTTTTTTTAATTTTCTTGCTACTAAATTATGTGGTTTATGTGTATATTTAGCATATATTAAACTATATATAAAGTCGCAAAAATTGATAATGGCAGATTCCTTTTGAAAGGGACAGAGAGAGCTAATTTGGTGAAGAAGTTGACCTGATGTATTCTTTTTAAGATTTAACAGATATGCACAAACTTCTAAACAAATTAAAATTAGGTTTGAAACTATGAGTAATTGAAACAGGTTATCAATTAAATTAAACAAATCCTAAGTATGAGACAAATTGCTTCTATCAAGAAATTAACATTTGATAATAAATAAAATTTTAAATAATGAAACACCAAACACATGGTTGATCTCATTCGAATGTGACGTGAAGTTTCTGATATCTGCTGGTGAACTAATAAGTACAGATGTCCCCACTCCCCAACACATAACTAAATTAAAATTTGGTCCAGAAAAAAAAAAAAAAAAAATCATCTTCTTATCAAACCAAATTGAAAACAACAAGTACAAAAATAAAAATAAGAAAAGAATATATATATATGTATCACCGTCAGTTTCGGTTTGGCTGGTATAAGTCAAACAAGTGATAACAATTTTATTGAAAAGAAAATTAACAGATATTAGAAATAATATGAGTAGTCCCCAGTTACAGCTGGACTTCTTCGATGATAAAATTATTTTGTGTCGATCTACGCGGCAGAGCGATGGTCCATTACGGCATTTGGTGGCTGATAAGTGATAATTATGTCTGGTTCTTGTTCCCGGATGTAAAAGTACTTCTGGGAATGTTCCCATATTTTAGCAAGTTGCAGCTCTTATGAATCGATAGTTTGTGTATAAAGGAAGAAAAATATAATAATAACATTCGAGGAAGATACTATTTATTGAAATTAAGAATTGAGTTCTTAATTAGCTTTAAGTTTGCTGATTATGTACGTAAAAATTGCAGAAAAAAAGTGGAATGTGAATGAATATACAGCTAGAGCTAAGCTGTATAAATTTTAAATGCAGTTGTGGGTGAGAGAATGTCTCTTAAAATGTGTTTTCCTTTTATTTTTCCTTCTTGTTTTTTTAAAAGAAAAAACAAAATTTGCTCAAATTTTGTTTCTTCTTGTGGCTTTCACATTAATTGGTGATTAATATAAAACCTCGAGACAGCCCCACTATTACAAATTTTATGGAAATCTGACACTACCCCACCAGCCACTTTGAATGTCGATCATCCATTAACCTTGACTGGAGACGTAAGGAAAGTTGCATGATAATAAAGTTTACTTTAGCTTTGGGGAGAAAGTCTCATTACTTAATTGTTTTTAAGACTCATTAACTTTCAATATATACACCCTAAAACAACCCTATTGAAATTAATCCTGTAAGGATGGATCAAATATTATTAATTTTCTTTATAATGAACATAAAATATACATATTATATGACAAATACAAGATAGCAAACGAAACAACAAATTGAAATGTATGTGTACCTCAGGATATGGCTTGGAGTTCTATCTTCTTCAATTAAGTTGAAACGTAAAGTCACAAACACCATCAGAGCAGTAGGTCATTAATTCAGAAGACAAATTTGTTGTATAAAAGAAGGCAATTAAGATTAAAAAAATAAAAAATAAAAACTGAAAGAATTTCCTTCTCAAGCTAACTAAATCAAGTCAACAAACTAATTTGTTGAGTAAACGACTTGTTCCCACCCAAATAATGACTTAATGACACTTTTCCACTCACAAATTTTTAAAATACCATTTTGCTACTCAAATTTATAATCTCGTTTTCCATTCCGACATCGTTGCGATCCCACAACCCATCATTCTCTTTCCCGATCATCACTCACCCAAACCCCTCAACCCCTACTCTCGCCGACTCCGCCAATCGCCGACAATCAAGCAATTAGGGTTTGAGCAACAACCCCTCTCAAGTCAAATTCCGATCAATATCAATCACCAAAATCCAATCTTCTCCCACCAAAAGATTCATTAACATCCTCTCTTCAAAAGCCCTAACAGTCTAGACGAAGTTTGCTCTCTGTTCACCGTTGAAATATAAATTTCGGTAGTAAAGTGATATTTTAAAAATTTGTGGGTGGGAAAGATCATTAAACCATTATTTGGGTTGGGAAAAAGTCATTAAATCCTAATTTGTTTCATGTAGTTAACACAAAAGTAACGCTTAATGATAGAAGTCGCAATGAGTGATTTTTTCCTCACTGGAATTACAAGGAATAGCCTAAATTTTTTGAACCATATAGTAAAGGGAAAAGAGTTACGCGTCCAGTAAGTGACGTTAGAGGTGGGAAGTTAATGGAATATTGCGAAAGACCTAATATGTAACACTAACAAAAACGGTGAATTTGGAATCGGAAAGTGTGCATAAGCTGATAAAATAAAAGAATGTTGTTGATGAATTGGAACCCAATAACATTAATGGCGAAGATGAAGCATGCAAGAGATCAGACAATAAGTGACAAAACCTAAAAACCACCTAACTTTAAGCTTTTGCTTTTGAGTGTTCATGAAGTCAGCTATATCAGTTATCATGTATGCGTACTAGAAATGGTGATCAAAATAATGCTCCTCCACCATTTGGATTAGAGTAAACGACATGTTCCCACCCAAGGTTTACTGAAATCCTAGGTTGGTACCCTGGTTTCATAAATTCCAGATTCCCACACTTAAATGGACACCGTTTCTTTATTTTAACCGTTAAAAGCTAAAATGGTCTTTTCTCCCTTTTCGCTCTTCCCTTCCCATTTCTTCTTCATCTCTGCCTCTTCCTCCCATCTTCTTCTTTTTCCCTCCACATCTCAAAATGGATGCGTTTCAGGCCCACCTACCTAATTCCAGTGGCGTCTTGACACCCCGCCACCACCGTCCAATCTCCCAACCCCACCCCACCGAAACCCCTTTATCCCCCACCCTGTAGATCTTGCAAAGCACACCCTGGGCATATTTTGAAATCAGTCAAGCCACCATCCTTTTTGCCACTTTTTTGGCTTTTTTTCACCCAAAACCACCACCATCTGCCTCCCTAAACCTCCCATAGCAAAACCCCAGCCTTTCCTCAGCTGAAACCATCCATCCCAACCTGGAAAACGTCGGCCACATCTGGGTTTTTCTATGCACTGCACAACTGTCTCTAACCGGATTCCGGTTGATTTCAACAGCCTCAACCCCAAACGACACCACCCCTGCACTCACAGACATCTCCCCTTTGAAACCCCCAACCTTCTCGACCATGATTGCCCGCTGTTCACCGCCGCCACTCAATTTTGGGTTTTGCGAAATCAGTTGAAATTGGAGTTTGATTGGGTTGTGGAATTGATTTTTGATTTTTGTTTTGTATTTTGTTTGATGTTTTAGTTTGATTGTTGTGTGTTGCGGTGAATGTGTTGGGAAAGAAGAAGGGTCGAATGTGGTGGTGGTTTGACCGACTGGTGTTGGGAAAGAAGAAGGGTCGGCTGTGGTGGGTTTAGAATGTGTTATGAAGAAGAGAAGGGGAGATGAAGAAGGAGAAGGGGAGATGAAGAAGGAGAAGGTCCAAGGGCAATTTGGTACAAGAACCATATGTCCATATGTCATCACTAACAACTTCCATTTAAGGGTGAAAATCTGGAATTTATGAAACTAGAGGTACCAACCTGGGATTTCACTAAACCTTGGGTGGGAACATGTAGTTTACTTTTTGGATTAAAGAAAATCTACCATTGGGTACCTAAGTTTTAAAGGCATGCATGTGATTAATTAAGAATATAATCTATGGAGGGTCCATGTATAAAGATTATATACTACAATGGGTTCTGAGGTCAATGATTGTAATGTTTTTGTTTTCTAATTTCACTTTATTTCTCTATACATTTTGAAAGATGTTTGGCCACATTTCCCTAATTGGTTAGAGAGGCACATGTGATTTTACAACATTTTTACCAGTTGCTAGTCCCATCACGATAGATATGAATGTTCAAGCCATATTGTTGATTGGGTTAGCTAGCATTGAATTATGTCGCTTCATGTATAAAAGCTTTTGTGACTTGATCGATCCATCTAAGTGGGAACTTACACATGTTTAAATGTTGGCTCACGAGCCATAGGTTACTATAAGAACTCTAACAAAGTTGAGTTATTGACAGGGTTGCAATCGAGCCAAACCGAGACAAGTATTGAGAAGTTCGAGTTCAACTTTGTTAGAGTCTCATACCGACTAGACACACTCAAGCCTACTGATTTATAAAAGGAGGTAATCCTCCCATTCAACAAGATTTTCTTGGGTGAGGAGTCAAGCCCACCTCAAATTCTATCATGCTATTAGAACTCAGGTTCAATTGAGATCAGTGCTTGATCAGCAGGTGAGGAGTTAAAGCCGACAACTACCTCCAATAATAGGCATGACCCAAAATATGGGCTTAACCGTGAGGGGGGGTGTTGGAGTCTCACACCCATTAGGCACGCTCAAGCCTACTGGTTTATAAGAGAAGAGTAATCCTCCCATTCAACAAGACCTTATTGGGTGAGAAGTCAGACCCACCTTGAATTCTATCAGACTTAGTTAGAATAATTAAAGCTCAAGCTCGAGTTAGAGCTTGACCAAACTTCAATTGTCAAACTCTTGTTCGAGCTGGATAGATATATGATCCACTTGAACTCAGCTTGGCTCAACACATGAGCCACTCGAGCTCGAGCCCGCGCTGGTTTGCAGGCCTAGTCTTATTGGTATTTACAAGACTAGGTTCATCGAACGAAGTAAGACAGTAAAAACTTTGACGAAGTCAACTTCAAACCAGTGCAATACAATTGGGTGGATAGTGATATAGGTTGACAACTCCAGCCATCCAACATAGGTCAAAGTTTTATCACTCAAGGGTAAACTCTATATATCTATATCAACTGTCAAATCAATTCATATTACATTGAGTGATGATAAAGCGAGGTCTGATCTAATGTTGATTTAGGAGATATAATTATCATTACACCTAACCGCAAGTCCGCAACTAATCTAATGAAGCTGATATTGCAAATAACATTAAACCCAGTAATTACTCCCTTGCATAAATTAACCAATTGATCCACTAATGCAATTCTCTATCTAGTATTAATTAGCTAACCAGAAGGCCGGTTGAGATGATTTATTTCAAGCCATACACGTACACTCTAGTAGTAATTAAATGAATCTGACGAAAAAAAATATAGCTGGCTATGTGGACACCCTTGAGAATGGAGCAGGATATGGAAGGGCATCATATTTGATAGAAGGGAGAATCAATTGAAATATTCGATCTTTCAAGTTTGGTTACAGAAATATCTTTCAACAAGAAAGGAGTATATTTATTACCTATCTATAATGTTTTTTTCTGAAATGACTGATGAATAGGAACAGATATGTAATGAATGAAAGGCCAAAACTCTGATTTGCCACCACAAAAAATGATATGGATATACAGTTGCGATCTATAATTTTCTTCTAAAGGGACCACCACTCGCCTCTGTATGATAATTTTTCTAGATGGTCCCTTCGTTGTTCTGAAAGTTGCCGTAGTGGCGTGTTAGTTTGGTGGCCGAATAATCACTACAAGAAAAATGGCATTTGACGTCTACCGATAATAGATGTTAATAGTCAAATTTAGATACTGATTGTTTATTGCGTCTAAAATTCCTAGTCGTCATTAGTTGCAAAATCATTGTCGCAGAAAGTATCCGCAACTAAAATCATGGTTAGACACCAAAACTTTTTCTTTAACAACTAACAATTTAGTTATTAATTACCTTGAAAAATAGTCCTCTAAATTAGATGCCAAATGAATAAAGGTGATGTGGTAAAATTGTATCACGACTATTGATTTAGTCGTAGAATGTAACTTTTAGTGACTAAAAAATGGATAATAATTCCCAAAAAAATAGACGTCGAATGCTTAAAGGTACTTTAGTAAAAGCATTTCACAACTACTTTTTCAGTTGCAAAATGCCTCTTTTATTGACTAAAACTTTAGTTGTAATTGCCAAAAATTTTAGTCGGTGAATGTTAGATCGAAATATGGTAATTTTCTTCCTGCAACGATTAAATTAGTTATAGAAAATGTGTTTTAATAACTACATTATCAGTGATGAAAGCAGCTCAATTTTAATTGCTAAAAGTGTTTGGCCAATTTGCTTTCTTTTATTTCACAACTAATCATTTGGTTAGGAAAATGAATTTTTCTACCTCTAAGTGGTATAGTTGCCCATAGTATATGAGATTTAGAAACTAATTTTTTTAGTCAATAATAATTTATTAGTCCAGGATTGTTTATTATTTCTACGACTAAAATTTTAGTGGCAAATAGGATTACATTTAAGAGCAATGTTGTTACTCCTTGTAATTCATTTGGTGAACATCAACAAAATAAGAGAGACACAACACAAAAATGTGAATCAACAACATCAATTACCTTCATTGCATATAAAGTCAATAGTCCATACATGGATTTTTTAGCAACATGAGCAATAAAAATCCAAAGATGCACTATCACGTGTACATAACCAAAAACAAAAATGCATAACCCAATCAGTTCGGCCACCTTTTGGAGCTTTACCTCGGTGGAAAGCCAGAGTCGTTATCATCCCCACAGCTTCACTATTTTAGTAACAGCATTGCTAGTCTTACAAAGTAGCCTACAAGGGAGGCATACAAAGTTAACCTCCACCCTTCATCTTCATCATTTCTCTCTCTCTCTCTTTCTCTTTTTCCGTTTTTTCTTTGTTTTTTCCTTCACTTTGTAAGCTTCTTTGTAGACTTCTTTGTAAGGATAGATTTATTGTTTTAGTAAACAGGCCTATCCTTTCCTGTGGTCTTCCAATACCCAAAGTCAGTAGCACAATTCATTCTAACAAGTCTATAGAAGTTCATTTACAGAGCAACAGAAGTTCATTTCAAATAATTGAAAATAGAAACCTAGAGGAATTTCATTTCTAACAAGTCTACAGAAGTTCAATTACATAGCAACAGTATTTGCAATAAGCAATTAGGCTTCATTTGGTATACTCTTCCAAATATTATTCTTGTTTTTCCAATAAAGTTAAAACTCAAAAATGCATTTGTTTCAACATTCTCAAAATCATATTCTACTCTATTCATCAAACAAAACATTAATAATTTCTTTTCTAGTAAACATAACCCAATTTTATTTTTTTCAAAATATTATTCTAAAAAGTATCAGAATAATGAACCAAACGGACCCTTAGATTTTAGTTTGCTGCTTAGATCCCACGTTACAGAATTATAAAGACATTCAAGCAGTAGAAAACATCGAAACAAAGCATATGTCATAAGCATTATATTAGAAAAAAAAATTATTTCATTTAAATTTCAAGAAGTTATCAAAGTAGATTTCACAATTAACATATGCATGAATCATGAGGAAAATATTCAAAATGAAAGAGCACTTATCTGCAACTATTTTTGCAGTGATACAATACAGGGAAGAAGAAAAAATGTTTTTCTTCATCAAAATTTAATTATTCAATTGCATGTTAACTATACACTGAGCCTGCATGCGTTCATAGTTTATAAGAAAATCGTTTTCTTGACTTCAATTTTACCCATTAATTTGTGAAACTCGTGGGACAAATGGTTTCAAGATTTTCAACCCTAATAGCTTGCAAGTTGTAACTATGTGCAAGCTTATTGATATCCTCCTCCAGAAAGTTTTGGAAAAATAACTAAAAATTGGAAAAATAACTAAAAATTAATCTTACTCAAAGTGATTTTTTTTTTTTCGAAGATGATCGGGGTGTCCGGGCTAGCTTATGCACACCTCAACTAATCTTCCAAAACCCTGCAACTACCGATCATGTAAAAACTCTAGTAACCATCCCTATTAGCAACTGAGAAAGGACTCGAACTCCTTTTTTTTTTTTAAAGATGATCGAGGGCTTCTAGGCCAACTTATACGCATCTCAACTGCCCCCCGAGACTCTGGAACTACCAATCGGATGAGAGCTCTAGTAGGAACCCCTATTAGCAATTAAGAAAATGACTTGAACTTAAGATCTCTTGAGTAATAATATACCCAAAAATCTCTATCGAACCACTCAAACACCCAAGAGTTAGTTACTTACTCAAAGTGATATATATACATATGGGTTGAAATACTGATTTTGGCACTTAATTAATAATTTTTCTTTAAGCCTCGTCAATCCTGGAGTACTCAATACTTCAACTACTTATTTCAACGTAAGGATCAAATTGCAAGATACGTAGAGCCCCGTGATGTTAATAGAATTAATATTTTTTATACGTAAAATATATTGTGTTAGTAGCATAAACGTGATACTTATCTGTAATATTTGATATTAATATATATATTTGTTGATGCTTGATTTTTGATTTTTGACACCAACTAATCGACACGTGCGTAACGTTGATTGGTCAAGAGACATACATGATTATGGATAAAATGTAGAGTAAATGCAATTAGAGCTTTTTAAAGTGGTTCAGATGCTAAGGTAGCAAGTCCTACGTCCATTGATAATTATATTAGTATTGTGGGTCAGGTCGTAACAGCGGACTGACTTAAAAATGATTAGGAAAAAGTAAATACAAAGCTACAAGAGAGAGAGAGAGAGCTAATTCAGAGTGTAAAATGGCCGAATCCCCTTAATGAAGGGGTCTTCCCCTTTTTATAGTGAGATGAGTAAAAATAATCATCATTAAATCCGTGGGTTGGTGTGAATGTCAGGACTAAATCCAGCTTTACGTCACATTGTCCACCTTCCAAGCTGATTTCACGCGATTTGGAGCAGGGAATAGACACGTGAAAGCTCCACAACGTCTGATAGGCCTAACATGCGCTTACCGTTCTGACGGGAGCAGGTCACACTCCATCACATGATTTTCCACGTCAGCTCTTGATTTCCCAGGCATAACAATATTAGACTTATAATATTATATAAATTAAGCCACCAATTTTCAGTCTTTCTAATGTTATATTGTTATATGATGTGACAAATTGAAAACAGCTCCATACAATTGTATGATAATTGTGAAGTTGGTCGATGTTAGAGGTTTGATGATGAATATTGTCCATTGATGTATAGTTCAGAAAGAATTATCCTATCTGATAGAATATGATGATGATGATGATATGTATGACATGAAATGCTAGAATGGACGGCTAATGTTAGTCACTAAATATTGATCAGGAAATTAAAGTTGATACCCCGATCGAACTAAGATTTCAATTCTGTGGGTAAGAATGAGTCACAGTATAAACTCCAAAAATAAGCATGCATATATGCATGTGCTTGCAAAGAAGAAGTACTTACCTAAAGCTAGAGAATTAAAAGGGTTTTCTAAAATAGTCTTGAGTACGGCATAATTTTTTTTTTTTTTTTTTTAAATGACTTGAGTGTTCAGACTGGTTTGCACATACCTTAACTAATCTTTCAGGACTCTGAAATTAACGATCGGATAAGCGTTCAGTGGAACTATCCTATTAGAGGTCAAAATGAATCGACTCACAGACCTCTCGAAAATATCCAAAAATCTTAATTGACCGTTCGGCCACCCGGTTAATATGACAAAAATTGATCTTGTCATAAAACCTGTTATTCTTATTAATTTATTGTTGTTTACAGTTAACTGAAATCCAATGTCTCAACTCTCAACCAACAGAGACAAAAATTTCTCCTCCAGGTTCAAATTGCATAGCTCTTCTGACTTTATCTCACTCTTCCAGTTGTTATTTCTCTCTATGGGTTCTAGCTTCCAACTTCTAAGGCCCAAAACAACTTAAAACCTAAGTCAAATTAAAGAAGGGCATTAAACTCTTGAGAAATGCTATTTAAGACAATAGATTAAAGTTTATTGGATGAAAAAATAATAAATGTAAAAAATTTGCCGAGAATTATTTTTTGTTAAGTGTTCTAAGTTTTATTATTATTAGTACGTAGTAAGAGATATTAGCTTTTTGTATATAGGCTCATACAAAATATAAATACACCCCTATTAAACTTCTTATCCTTATTCTTTGTGGACAAAATATTTTTTAAATTAAAAGAATTTGATTGATTACAAAAAATTTCTCTAAAAATATGAAAACACATTGAAGACATTTTTAAATATATAAATAAAAATATAATCATTCCGAATTTTTCCGAGGACATCCTTTGTCCTAGGCCTTTTCTTTTATTAATTACTAGAATTCACATCCCCCCAGAAAAGCCCTTCCCAGTCTAACATCTTCATGTTATCCCTTCCCTGGATCTATCATTTCAACGTTTAATACGTGCACCTCTTACCCATATCTTTTTTTTTTTTTTTTTTTTTTTTC
Source organism: Pistacia vera (assembly GCF_008641045.1). Lineage (NCBI taxonomy): Eukaryota > Viridiplantae > Streptophyta > Magnoliopsida > Sapindales > Anacardiaceae > Pistacia > Pistacia vera. The sequence goes on along the minus strand of NW_022196362.1, from coordinate 816,326 downwards.
ATATTTTTTAATAATTAGGATTTTTAGGTCAGTTTTAATATACTTCAACTAATCTCTATAGTTCATTGAACACTCTACAATCCCAAAAGATCAATAAACTACAATAGGTGATTCCGAGGTTTAAACTCAGAAACTCAAGGAAGTGAACAAACTTCCTTGACCCATTAACATCACGGGTCCCATCTTTTTTCCAATTACTCAGAACTATTTGCCCACTTGAACATTAGAATTCTCTGGAATTCAAAGGACTGCTAGTTCAAAGATTGTTTAATGCAAATAAATGTTAGGATTAAATTATTCAACCCTATATTTGAAATTAATATTCTGTGTTGAGGAATATTTATAGGTACATATTACCATCTCACTGGTTGATGTAGAAAGACCGTCCAATATATAATAGCATATATCAGTCAAGTGTGGTGGTCAGATTGTCCAATTTTTTCTTTATGTGTTTATAAAACAAAAAAGCTTATTTATATTAATTATTATTAATAAGAATCATATGATCATTGTTATACTAATACATAATTAATACTATGAAACAATTTCAAATGTTTCTAAAAGTCCTAGAAAGTAAGGGAAACTAATTCATTAACCAAAATTTGGGTTATTATACATAATTAATCAACTTTCCACACCTTGTACTTTAAACCAACTATTCATTTAAATACCAAGTTACTATCCACTTACCTCTCTGGGTTAGCGTGATTTTTTCTTAGGTTAGCTTGATTTTTCCTCGGGTTAGTGCAATTTTTCCATACGTTAGCATGTATTTCCCTTAGTAGAATAAATTTTCCAATTAGCATGAAAAATCACACGAACTTGGGAAATCAAACAAATCTCAACACTTTAAAGGAATCAATCACAATAACACCCACAAAACAATCCAAAACCAACTTTCACAACAATAAACACATTAACGAGATTCAACAAAGTTATAAAAATTTTAAACTTAATCCTAAACCCTACTATTTATCCTAAATCATAATATTTATACTAACAAGTTTGATTCCTTCTCCCATACAAAGATTAGTCAAAAATCATAATATTGCAAGAAATCTTGTCACCTTAAATAATTAGTGTATTTTTTTAATGTGATTAATAGATTGGGTTTTTAAAAAAAAAAAAAAAATTTCTTCAACCCCTTTTTTTGAATGGATGAAAATGAAAGAAAGTTTGATTATATACTAGGGCAGTTTCGAGAAAATATGGTATTTGGGTTATAGGTTTAAGGATTGAGAGAGTTGGTTTTTTATACCCTCTCAATTTTTACTAAATTAATTAATTTCCCAGAAACTTAGAAACTTTGCTCTTATGTCAACCGAATTTTTCATAGGACATGCCCCAACTGTCCTAGCTTTTTTCTTTATAAATTCTACAACTCATTTCCCCAGAAAATCCTCTTCCCTCAATCTAACATCTTCAATTTTCATCTCCTTGCAGCTCTGCCTCTCTCTACCTAAATCTTTTTTTTTTTTTTTTTTTTTTCAATTACTTACACCTAGTTGGCTACTTGAATGGCCTCAAGTGAAGACTCTTTCAATTATGGTCTGCTTACCATTCTGGAACTCACTTGGGCCATTTACTAAGCTTTTATCTACCCCAACCAACCCAAGTTTTGGGTCTCATAAAAAAATTTAGTAAACAACTGGTTCCGGTTCCTTGGGCCATAGGCCCAACACCATGATTCTGGGGGAGCCCACAAGGATGTGTTTTTTTACAGAAAACAAAAATGTCATTATCATAGAATTTTGAAAAGAAAGGTTGTATACAAATAAAGAATATTAGGATAACGTTGTTTGACAAACAAAATGAAATAAAATAATGATTTTAATATATTAATTTAGAGACAATGAACCTAGAAATAAAAATAGAAATGCCATACTTTTCAAAGTTGAATTGCTTGCTGCCTACCAAAACAAAAAGCATATGAGGCACATCATAGTGTCTTTTATTAACTTACCATGCATGGAAATAGTGAAAATTGAAAAAACCAAAATGGGAAAGAACCATGAACCTATCTTATTCTAAGGAAAAGTCGGCTCAAAACACTTGCAAAAGTAAGCCCCAATTACGCAAAATACTCAACAATTCCACAGCAGTGTACATTATACAATGAATCAATGATTCCCTTTCGTTAACAATATAATATAAACTCATATGTGTAGAAATATAGGGGATTTCACCATCTACATTATGATCTAAAGGATTTGATTATGCATAAGTCGGGTAGCTCTAATGGATTAGATTTAATGTCCAAAGAACAACATGTGCATAACACTAGTAGCGTTGAAAATGCATGATTCTAGTTGTTCCTTCCTAAATAAAAATGGATGAAAGTGCAATGGGGATTCATTGTTTAGAAAGAAAAAAAGGAATGATTGAGGGAGGTCATTTCAACTTTATAGTAGCAGCAGATACTTTATGAAGTGAGATGGTTGTCCTATTATAGTTTTCTTCACTTTTGACCCACTTAAATAAGAGTGAACTCTTTGCATTCTGCAATGGTGATGTGTCATCTGGCACTGGAACCACCCACACACTAACAACAAAAAATGACAGTCGGCAATTCCTGGCTGGGCAACTTGGTTTAGCTTTTGGCCAGTCGTGGTCAGGGATAGGTTTTGATTGTGGTGTGGTGTCATTGCGCTTTTATCATACAATACCATATGACTTGTGTTCTTGTTTCTGCCCTTTGATGCATGGTTCTTGGAATCGAGCAAGACGATGGATCTGGATTGGTCAGCTAGGATAGGATTGACACCTATAATAATAGGAAAAAAAAAAAATGTCATTGTCTCTTCTTGTTTATATATTTTTTTTTTTTTTTTTTACGAATATGAAAGCTGTACATTACATTACAAGTGCCCGCATTTGTTTTGCTGAAAACAAAACCTAAAGCAAATGCATGTGTTTCCGTAAACTCCACATTTTGCTCACGAGCTCGTTGTCAGGTATGGCTCTCCCTGTAACTTACAAACAGTTTGGTAGCTTCCACATCCAGGCAAAATCTGCTGGTCGGTGTAACTTTTTCTGTTTTTTTTAGTGATAGTGTTTGAGCCTGTTTACAAATACCTTGACTAATTCTTTGGATCTGGCGGATAAACCTTTCAGTGGTCATTTCTATTAGCAACTGAAGTTACTCGAACTGAGGATTTTTTGAATAATACACCTAAAAATCTTTATCCAACTACTCGACCACCAGGAGTGGATTGATCGGTGTAACTTGGGCTGACAGTTCTTGTCATCATACTGTATAGATTTGGTATTATCATAAATCTATCAATATTGACTTAAGAGTTACGGATGCATAGGAAGACATGTATCATAATAATGTATTATAATTGGACAGATTATACATGTCATTTAAGAAAAGATTCCTTACTAACTTAAAACATTTGTGATAGGAACCCACTCCAATAACTCAACAATTTGGGTTGAGCCATGGGTCTTTCATGGGTCTGAGTAGAACTCTCCTTGGAAAACGGCTTGCCAGGAAGAGTGCCCAAACATTTAAACTCACATGCCCACCATTTTCCTTTCAATGTGAGATCCTAAAATTCCCCCACGCTTTGAGACCCAATGCTCTCGTTGGTCTTCTTTCCAAAGAGCGCCCGCCTCATCTACCTTTACTGCCTCCCAGGTCTTACTTCGCCTAGAAGCCTGTCAGTAACTTCTTCTTGACTCCTTGGGGGGGGGGGGGGGGGGGGGGGGGGGGGCACAGGGCCTATTGCATGGGCTTCTTTACCCCTTGGGTAACTTTCTTTCATGGGCTTGGGTAGAACTCTCCTTGGAAAACTGGTTGCCAAAGGAGGATACCCAAGCCTTTATAACCCATATGCCCATCATTTTCCCTTTCAATATGGGATCCTACATTTTGAAAGGTACATTATCTAAAATGTGAGAGTTTAGTTACATTTGTCTTAAATATATGTTTAAGTGCCGAGCCACCTGTTCAGGTTCATCTTATACTTTACAATAATACCATGTTACTATGTTAGGGCAACCTCTTTTTGGGTTAACTATTAAAAGCAAATCCCAACATCTGTTTTTAATTAATTTATTATTATTATTTATTTGGTGCAAGAGACAGTTGTCTTTATCGCGATCTTTCATGCTTTATGAGATTGTGTGTTGTGGTATCCAGTAACTCCCTTGTTTATTATTTTTTCTTGTCCATATTATTTTCACCATTGATGATCGATGATCTTAATGACCAATGAACAGTGAGAATTTGATGGGTTCATTATTGCGACACATATATGGCTATTCTGGAATTATATGGCTTGTCGTTGGGTGATCTAAATTATGTCCACGTCTTTGAAGATTCAAACTTTCTGCAAATAGAAAGTTTATATTTAATTGGTCAAGTCTCGTAGGTTTATTGATAAATGCTTTTGAGAAGTTATAACTTTAATGGCTTTATCCTAATTTTTTTCAATATTGTTGGCCAGAAAAGAGGAATGGTGGTTTCTTACTATTCAGTAAAGGTAGAAAGAAAGGAAAAATATTTAAACTACAGTTCATACTTGAAGTTATATGTCTTACATATGGACCAGACAACAGGACGGCATTATTGATGTTTTGCTTTGAGATCTGTTATACCTACAGAGTCACGTTTATGTTAGTCCGATAAATATCTTTTTGTATTAGCTGTTAAGCTCATATCTTTCAAAGATATTCATACCAATTCTATTTCATTTCAAGATATGAATGGACAAGAGCCTTCCATGTGTCAAGACAACTTTCAAAAACCTCATTACATTGAGTTCCAGGTGTATAAATTGGCACTTCCTTCCCGAAAAGGGGGGGTGGGCATATGAGAGCTAGACATATATTGAGCTCAATTCTTTCTCTCTGTAAATAACTGTATTTTTCATCTTTGTATGCTTGCGGACAATATCATAGAAAAGTCATAGATCAATAAAATAACAGTGGATGTAGAAGTCGCTTGTTTGAGCATCCGAAGTCCGAACCACTATAAAAACCTCTCTTGTTAGCCTATTATTTATGTTTTCTGCAACATATATAATCTCAGTCATTTCAAATCTATGGATCCATCATGTGTAATTTTAAGACCCTTAAACTTGCATGTGCGAGTCGTTGGCGTTCAAAATCATGTGTCAACAAGATCTTTTGAAATATATTCATTTTTTCTTTCTGTGTGTCCAACTCTAGCTAATTTATTAAATTAAGATGAATAGGCACCTTAACACTTGTTGATGATCATCAATTTTATAGGTCTGACAAAATACTTGATAGATCCCAAGTTTATGGAGATTTGATCAAATAAACCACGATTAAAATTACAGTGTTCATTAGTAACTGTGCATATATCAGTTTATAGTATAAGATGAACTGCATCACTTGAATTCTACATACTTCTCAGGCTATTGCAGAAACGAATGTTTAAGCATGCATGAATTCTATTAAACCCTATAACAATATATTGCTTCAATTGCAGATAACTAAGTTACAACTCTAGAGAAACTGATATAAAGCTGAATTAATCGAAAACAGTTGCATATTCCGATAAGTTTCCTTGGACGTGAAGCACACTGAGATTTAGATAAAGGACACAAAAATTAAGCAAAGTACCTGAAGCTAGGATCTGAAGCATGCAGCCCCATAGTTGTAGTAGCTCTAATCTGATGAGTATATACAGTCCTCCATTAGAATCTGATGTAAAAGAAAGTCACAAAAAGATTTATACGTGAGAGAGTCTAATTAAAACAGTCGAATAAGACCAGAATCAGATAATAAAAGAATAAGTATATAATACTTTATTAATGTTATAGGATCTTTCAATATTAGCAAAAATCCCTTTATACGACAATGTGTCCGCAATTCATGAAAGAAAGAGATGAAGAGAAAGAGAGAGAACGTGATTATGTGGAGAGGAATATGCTAATAATGCTGGTGAACAATGAGTCTTATTAACAAGAACAGTAAGGAATTAAAATCCAAGAGACAAATAAACTTACTTTAACAATAGAATTGTCCATATTGACAAGGACCACAAAGTGAATGTGGTTGGGTCATCAGCTTTTCGTATGCAGATTGTTTTTTTACTCTTGGAAACAAGCTTTTGAGTGAGTGAGAGTGGTGCATATATGATAAATAAAAACATAAAGTAGAGAAAAGTATAGTGGCAATGGGGTGTAACCCACAATTCACGATGCTTGCAGAAAGAAAGAGATAAACCAAAGCAAAACATGGATGCTGAGGTGAAAAACCCATCAAGACATGAAATTGACTAATGCTGCGTAGACACGCCAATGGAATCTCACTAACCATTCAATGTATTTCCCTTTTCTTTTCATCCAAAGATTCTTCTGTTAGTTCCCCTTTTCATTACTTAGATGATAAGAGCTCTCTCAGTTCACATTCATTGCCACCCGCCCACTCTTTACCTCAACTACCTACCTACAGCTTATTAATAATTTATGTTTACTTACTAAGCCCATATCGTCAACTAATTACGTCTTTACTTTATAAAGATATTTCAGTCTCCATCGTTTAAATTCATGAATTACATCCTCAATTTCTTGGTAATGAGATCGTAGACGTAAAAATCTACCTGTATGGAAAGGGGGTATGATCCCGTGAGGTTGAGCTACTAGCGATCTGCTGTACCTGCACACGTAGAGAAACACACGCGTGAAGCGAACGGGAAACACCAGGGTGGTGTTGCCGTAGGCACTCCGACGCTCAAGTCAGCAAGGCTGAAAGGCTAATTAGTGAGGGCTGGATGAGAGATTACGGAAGTAGTCAGGGACTGTGACTACGGCGAATAAGCGAGACTCTCAATAAAGAGTCTTGGGTCGTGTGAAGGTGTAAGAATCATGTCCTTGTGAGAGGGCTGGCCTCTGCTTATATAGTGGGGTTCTGGTCTCAATTCATCGATGGGAGCAGGAGTCTAGTGTGACTCTGATGCCAACCCTAGAAGAATCAGGGCCGTAATCAGCTGTCTTTATCAGTGTCTAGATAGGAAGTTAATTCTATTTAGGAGAATGACCCTCAAGTGGGAAAGTCGCCAGGAAAGAGGAAGACGACCTTGAATAGGGGATTGATCAAGAATAGGAAAATGTTGAAGGGGCTATAGGCTCTGGACTCACCCATAGGCCTAGATATTGGACAGGGTTTAAGAGGCTCGCGCCCATGTAGTTCGGGCCGGTTATACTTCGTATCAAATAGGGCTAATCCGAATTGGGCCTCTGCAAGATTGGGCATGGTCATTCTTCACCAGTGATCTTGTTTCCCTATTTGGGCCGAGGACGATTTTTGGCCCTAACAATTTGTCCCCCACTCTCTGAGTTGAGAGTGACTCAAGTCAGAGAGTAGGTTACGTAGAAGGCGAGCTTGGTCTTCCCTCATGGACGAACGACCATTGAAGTGATTGCTCTGACCATTGCAGGTGATCCTTGATTGAACCTCGCTCGGTATCTCCTCCCAACCCAAAATTTTCTATCCTTGTGAGGTGCCTGGTCGGTTCGGCGAGCTGAAGAGTAGGGAGCCAGATGTGATCGGTCGATACATCCGCGTGACTGGCAGGGGACTGTTAAAGAGGCACTCATTCGTCATGTCGGGTCGGACAGGTTCAGGAAGTACTAAAAGCTTTGTTCGGTCGGGATGATGGGACGACTAAGCGGGTGAGGCGTCTCGGGTACATGTTGTCCACTCGTTCTTTACGGACGGATGATTGGGCTAGATTCAAATTTTGTTCCGAAGATGGTTCGACCCGGACCATTCTCCACTCGTGCATCGGTCGACCAGGCCTTCCGGGCCGGCTGAGCATGGGATGCTTGGGAGGGCCCCCGAACCGAAAAGTCGGTCGGGTGGATGAGTGGCCAAGTGAATTTGTTGGCGCGTGTAGACTGGACGCGTGTCAGATTCATTCCAGGCGGTACAAATGGAGTCGGTCGGAAGGAACGAGCGATCGAGATGCAGCTTCCATACGGAACAAACGATTTCCCAGGTGATTCGGATCGCTGCCACGTGTATGGTGGTGATCTGTCTGTCGTTTCGAGAGCGGGAAAACGAAGAGACTCCTGACACCTGACCAATTACAGCCTGCCACGTGTTTACACTTTCTTTACAAAATTGGAAAGCCGGCTGTTCATCTTCCATTCAAGTCGGTTTTGGGTTTTTATCTGAAAAATTTCTCTCCCCTTTTTCTTCGTTTTTGTTCCAGTTTCTTGAGCGAAGGTGGTCTTCTCTACAATCATCCAAGGTAATTTTTCCTTTTGAGGTCGTTTTGCTGTTCTGTAGGTAGATTTCTTTTTGATGAAATTTCTGGGAAGCAGGATAAGGATGTTTTGAGTTTTTGAGTGGGTTTAAACTGGGTTTCCAAGCGTTTTGGTGTTAGGATTTTGGTGAATAGGCGTGGGTTTGAATTTTTCGGTGGATATCCNAACATTAGAATTCTCTGGAATTCAAAGGACTGCTAGTTCAAAGATTGTTTAATGCAAAATAAATGTTATGGATTAAATTATTCAACCCTATATTTCTGTGTTGAGAAATATTTATATGGTATAATATTAACATCTCACTTGGTTGATGTAGAAAGACCGTCCAATAATATAATAGCATATATCAGTCAAGTGTGGTGGTCAGATTGTCCAGTTTTTCTTTTTTGTGTTTATAAAACAAAAAAGCTTATTTATATTAATTACTTATTAATGAGAATCATATGATCATTATTATACTAATACATAATTAATACTATGAACACAATTTCAAATGTTTCTAAAAGTTCTAGAAAGTAAGGGAAACTAATTCAATTAACCAAAATTTGGGTTATTATACATAATTAATCAACTTTCCACACCTTGTACCTTTATAACCAACTTATTCATTTAAATACCAAGTTACCATCATCACTTACCTCTCTGGGTTAGCGTGATTTTTTCTTAGGTTAACTTGATTTTTCCTCGGGTTAGTGCAATTTTTCCATACGTTAGCATGATTATTTCCCTTAGTTAGAATAAATTTTCCAATTAGCATGAAAAATCACACGAATTTGGGAAATCAAACAAATACTAAACACTTATAAATGGAATCAATCACAATAACACCCACAACAGAACTATCAATGAAAACAAATTTCACAACAATAAACACATTAACGAGATTCAACAAAGTTATAAAACTTTTAAACATTAATCCAAAACCCTACTATTTATCGTAAATCATAACAATTTATACTAACAAGTTTGATTCCTTCTCCCATACAAAGAATTAGTCAAAAATCATAATATTGCAAGAAATCTTGTCACCTTAAATAATTAGTGTATTTTTTTAATGTGATTAATAGATTGGGTTTTTAAAAAAAAAAAAAAAATTTCTTCAACCCCCTTTTTTTTGAATGGATGAAAATGAAAGAAAAGTTTGATTATATACTAGGGCAGTTTCGAGAAAATATGGTATTTGTTGGTTATATCGGTATAGGATTGAGAGAGTTGGTTAATTTTTATAACCCTCTCAATTTTTTACTAAATTAATTAATTTCCCATAAAACTTAGAAACTTTGCTCTTATGTCAACCGAAATTTTTCATAGGACATGCCCCCAATTGTCCTAGTCTTTTTTTCTTTTATCAATTACTACAACTCATTTTCCCCAGAAAATCCTCTTCCCTCAATCTAACATCTTCAATTTTCATCCCCTTGCAGCTCTGCCTCTTACCTCAAATCTTTTTTTTTTTCTTTTTCAATTGCTTACACCTAGTTGGCTAATTGAATGGCCTCAAGTGAAGACTCTTTCAATTATGGTCTGCTTACCATTCTGAAATTCACTTGGGCCATTTACTAAGCTTTTATCTACCAACCCAATTTTTGGGTCTCATAAAAAATTTAGTAAACAAACTGGTTCCGGTTCTCCTTGGGCCTCATAGGCCCAACACCATGATTCTGGGGGAGCCCACAAGGATGTGTTTTTTTACAGAAAAAAAAAATGTCATTATCATAGAATTTTGAAAAGAAAGGTTGTATACAAATAAAGAATATTAGGATAAACGTTGTTTGACAAACAAAATGAAATAAAATAATGATTTTAATTATTAATTTAAGAGACAATGAACCTAGAAAATAAAAATAGAAATGCCATACTTTTCAAAGTTGAATTGCTTGCTGCCTACCAAAACAAAAAGCATATGAGGCACATCATAGTGTCTTTTATTAACTTACCATGCATGGAAATATGTGAAAATTGAAAAAACCAAAATGGGAAAGAACCATGAACCTATCTTATTCTAAGGAAAAGTCTGCTCAAAACACTTGCAAAAGTAAGCTACCCAATTACGCAAAATCTACTCAACAATTTCCACAGCAGTGTACATTATACAATGAATCAATGATTCCCTTTCGTTAACAATATAATATAACTCATATGTGTAAGAATATAGGGGATTTCACCATCTACATTATGATCTTAAAGGATTTGATTATGCATAAGTCGGGTAGCTCTAATGGATTAGATTATAATGTCCAAAGATCAAACATGTGCATAGCACTTGTAGCGTTGAAAATGCATGATAACTTCTATTCTAGTTTGTTCCTTCCTAAATAAAAAATGGATGAAAGTGAAATGGGGGATTCATTGCTTAGAAAGAAAAAAAGGAGTGATTGAAGGGAGGTCATTTCAACTTTATGGTAGGGCATGCAGATCCTTTATGAAGTGAGATGGTTGTCCTATTATAGTTTCTTCACTTTTGACCAACTTAAATAAGAGTGAACTCTTTGCATTCTGCAATGGTGATGTGTCATCTGCCCCACACCACTAACAACAAAAAATGACAGACGGCAATTCCTGGCTGGGCCAACTTGGTTTAGCTTTTGGCCAGTCATGGTCAGGGATTAGGTTTTGATTATGGTCTGTGGTTGGTCATTGCGCTTTCTTATTTCATACAATACCATATGACTTGTGTTCTTGTTTCTTCCCTTTTGATGCATGGTTCTTGGGAAACGAGCAAGACGATGGATCTGGATTGGTCAGCTAGGATAGGATTTGAACCTATAATATAATAGGAAAAAAAAAAAAATGTATCATTGTCTCTTCTTGTTTATATATTTTTTTTTTTTTTTTTTACGAATATGAAAGCTGTACATTACATTTACAAGTGCCCGCATTTGTTTTGCTGAAAACAAAACCTAAAGCAAATGCATGTGTTCCCGTAACTCCACATTTTGCTCACGAGCTTCGTTGTCAGGTATGGCTCTCCTGTAAACTTACAACTACAGTTTGGTAGCTTCCACATCCATGGCAAAATCTGCTGGTCGGTGTAACTTTTTCTGTTTTTTTTTAGTGATAGTGTTTGAGCTGTTTACAAATACCTTGACTAATTCTTTGGAGTCTCGGGCGGATAAACCTTTCAGTGGTCATTTCTATTAGCAACTGAAGTTACTCGAACTGAGGATTTTTTGAATAATACACACTAAAATCTTTATCCAACTACTCGACCACCAGGAGTGGATTGATCGGTGTAACTGGGCTGACAGTTCTTGTCATCATACTGTATAGATTTGGTATTATAAAATCTATCAATATTGACTTAAGAGTTACGGATGCATAGGAAGACATGTATCATAATAATGTTATATAATTGGACAGATTTATACATGTCATTTTTAAGGAAAAGATTCCTTACTAACTTAAAACATTTGTGATAGGAACCCACTCCAATAACTCAACAATTTGGGTTGAGCCATGGGTCTTTCATGGGTCTGAGAGAACTCTCCTTGGAAAACCGGCTTGCCAAGGAAGAGTGCCCAACATTTATAACTCACATGCCCACCATTTCCCTTTCAATGTGAGATCCTAAAATTCCCCCCACGCTTTGAGACCCAATGCTCTCGTTGGTCTTCTTTCCAAGAGCGCCCGCCTCATCTACCTTTACTGCCCTCCCAGGTCTTACTTCGCCTAGCGCTGTCAGTAACTCTCCTTCTTGACTCTTGGGGGGGGGGGGGGGGGGGGGGGGGGGGCACCACTGGGCCCTATTGCATGGGCTTCTTTACCCCTTGGGACTTTCTTTCATGGGCTTGGGAGAACTCTCCTTGGAAAACGTCTTGCCAAGGAGGATACCACAAGCCTTTATACACATTGCCCATCATTTTCCCCTTTCAATATGGGATCCTAACATTTTGAAAGGTACATTATCTAAAATGTGAGAGTATTAGTTACATTTGTCTTAAATATATGTTTAAGTGCCGAGCCACCTGTTCAGGTTCTATTATACTTTACAATAATACCATGTTACTATGTTAGGGCAACCTCTTTTTGGGTTAAACCTTAAAAGCAAAATCCCAACATCTGTTTTTTAATTATATTTTATATTATTATTTGGTGCAAGAGAAGTTGTCTTTATCGCGATCTTTCATGCTATGAGATTGTGTGTTGTGGTATATCCAGTAACTCCCTTGTTTATTTATTTTTCTTGTCCAATATATTCACATTGATGATCGAATGACTTAATGACCACAATGACAGTGAATTGATGGGTTCATTATGGCAGACACATAATAGGCTATCTGGAATTATATGGCTTGCTGTTGGGTGATCTAAATTATGTCCACGTCTTTGAAGATTCAAACTTTCTGCAATAGAAAGTTTAATTTATCTTAATGGTCAAGTCTCGTAGGTTTATTGATAAATGCTTTTGAGAAAGTTATAACTTTAATGGCTTTATCCTTAATTTTTTTCCAATTATGGTGGCCAGAAAAGAGGAATGGTGGTTTCTTAGCTATTCAGTAAAGGTAGAAAGAAAGGAAAATATTTAAACTACAGTTCATACTTGAAGTTATAATGCTCTTACATATGGCACAGACAACAGTGGACGGCATTTGATTGTGTATATGCTTTGAGATCTGTTATACCTACAGAGTCACGTTTATGGTTTAGTCTAATTTCTTTTTTGTTTTTTTTTTTTTTTTTTTACGATAAATATCTTTTTGTATTAGCTGTTAAGCTCATATCTCTTCAAAGATATTCATACCAATTCTATTTCATTTCAAGATATGAATGGACAAGAGCCTTCCATGTGTCAAGACAACTTTCAAAAACACTCATTACATTGAGTTCAAAGGTGTATAAATTGGCACTTCTCTTCCCGAAAAGGGGGGCTGGGCATATGAGAGCTAGACATATATTTGAGCTCAATTCTTTCTCTCTGTAAATACTGTATTTTTTCATCTTTGTATGCCTTGCGGACAATATCATAGAAATAGTCATAGATCAATAAAATAACAGTGGATGTAGAAGTCGCTTGTTTGAGCATCCGAAGTCCGAACCACTATAAAAACCTCTCTTGTTAGCCTATTATTTATGTTTTCTGCAACATATATAATCTCAGCTCCATATTCAAATCTCATGGATCCATCATGTGTAATTTCTAAGACCCTCTTAACACTTTGCATGTGCGAGTCGTTGGCGTTCAAAATCATGTGTCAACAAGATCTTTTGAAATTATATTCATTTTTTCTTTCTGTGTGTCCAACTCTAGCTAATTCTATTAAATTAAGATGAATAGGCACCTTATACACTTGTTGATGATCATCAATTTTATAGGTCTGACAAAATACTTGATAGATCCCAAAGTTTATGGAGATTTGATCAAATAAACCACGATTAAAAATTACAGTGTTCATTAGTAACTGTGCATATATCATGTTTATAGTATAAGATGAACTGCAATCACTTGAATTCTACATACTTCTCAGGCTAATTGCAGAAACGAATGTTTTAAGCATGCATGCAATTCTATTAAACCCTATTAACAATATATTGCTTCAATTGCAGATAACTAAGTTACAACTCTAGAGAAACTGATATAAAGCTGAATTAATCAGAAACAGTTGCATATTCCAATTAAGTTTCCTTGGACGTGAAGCACACTGAGATTTAGATAAAGGACACAAAAATTAAGCAAAGTACCCTGAAGCATAGGATCTGAAGCATTGCAGCCCCATATTTATAGTAGTACTCTAATCTGATTGAGTATATACAGTCCTCCATTAGAATCTTGATGTAAAAGAAAGTACAAAAAAGATTTATAAGTGAGAATCTAATTACAACAGTCGAATAAGACCAGAATCAGATTAATAAAAGAATAAGATATATAATACTTTAATTAATGTTATAGGCTCTTTGAATATATTAGCAAAAATCCCTTTATTAATACGACAATGTGTCCGCAATTCATGAAAGAAAGAGATGAAGAGAAAGAGAGAGAACGTGATTAGTGTGGAAGAGGAATATGCTAATAATGCTCGTGAACATGAGTCTAAAAAAACAAGAACAGTAAGGAATTAAAATCCAAGAGACAAATAACTTTACTTTAACAATAGAATTGTCCATATTGACAAGGACCACAAAAGTGAATGTGGTTGGGTCATCAGCTTTTCGTATGCAGATTGTTTTTTCCTCTTGGAAACAAAAGCTTCTGAGTGAGTGAGAGTGTGTTCGTATATGATAAATAAAAACATAAAAGTAGAGAAAAGTATAGTGGCAATGGGGTGTAACCCACAATTCACGATGCTTGCAGAAAGAAAGAGATTATAAACCAAAGCAAAACATGTGATGCTGAGGTGGAAAAACCCATCAAAGACATGACTATTGACTAATGCTGCGTAGACACGCCAATGGAATCTCACTAACCATTTCAATGTTATTTTCCCTTTTCTTTTCATCCAAAAGATTCTCTCTGTTAGTTCTCCCTTTTCATTACTTAGATGATAAGAGCTCTCTCAGTTCACATTCATTGCCACCCGCCCACTCTTTACCTAACTACCTACCTACCAGCTTCATTAATTAATTTATTGTTTACTTACTAAACCCATTATCGTCAACTAATTAAGTCTTTACTTTAATAAAGATATTTCAGTTCTCCATCGTTTAATATTCATGAATTTACATCCTCAATTTCTTGGTAATGAGATCCCCCTTCGTTTACCTTGTGTTGAAGAAACCAAAACAAATACTATTTCACCAACAGAATCACATTTCTAACGTACGGAATACTCAAGGATTCCAACCAGATTGACGTGTGGAAAGTGAAAGAGAAAATGAAGTTAAAAGAGGCATATAGAATCCAAANCCAGTTTCTTGAGCGAAGGTGGTCTTCTCTACAATCATCCAAGGTAATTTTTCCTTTTGAGGTCGTTTTGCTGTTCTGTAGGTAGATTTCTTTTTGATGAAATTTCTGGGAAGCAGGATAAGGATGTTTTGAGTTTTTGAGTGGGTTTAAACTGGGTTTCCAAGCGTTTTGGTGTTAGGATTTTGGTGAATAGGCGTGGGTTTGAATTTTTCGGTGGATATCCGGGAAGAATCTGGTCGTAGGTGACTTTTTTCTGGGTTTTTTGGATTGGGTCTGGAAGACGAAGTCGACTTTGGCGTTGTTTGGGTCGGTCGATACGTCTGACCGAGTGGCGAGGAGGCGTGTGGGGGATTAGACGATCTGTCATTCAGGGCGAGTGAGTTTAGGTTGAGGGATTAGTGATCGAGGTGAGTAGGCGACTAGGATTGAAATTGGAGGTGGATCGGTCGTCTAGGGCGAACGAGTTGGTGCTCTACTGATTTTGGCTTAGGGTCGTTAGGTTGGAGGGGTCGACCCAGGGCAGGGGCTCTTGTTGTTGGGCAGGTCGACTAGCGAGCTTTTTCTTTCGGTCGGTCGGCTAGGTGGGACGACTGGCTATTTAGGATTCCACTTCGGTAGAACTGGTCGACCGAGGTTGAGGAGGCCGGTTTTGAGGGGCATCGTTCGGTGTTGAAGGGCGACCTGTAGTTAGTTGACACTTAGTGCTTCAGTTCGAGTCCCCTAAGGAACGAGTCGGTTGGTTAGGACGGGCGAGTGATCCGATGTCAGACGATACGTCAGCAGGTTCGAGTCAAGAGGTGGTGGACGTTGGGGACGAGTATGAGCGTACCCCAACTATGGTGATAATGCCTGAAGGGAGCGTTCCGGTCGGTGTGCCGACTGCAGTTAATGTTGCTTCTCCAGGGTCGAGTGGAGCTGGGCCGAGTGGCTCGGGTCGGTATGGTAGGAGTGGGGAAGACTGCGGAGGGGCTGGCAGTCCCTCTTCATCCAGTAGTAGCTCTGAGGAAGGGCCGAGCCAGCAGGGCAGTGGGATTTTGACCAGGGATTATCCGCCCATGCTGAGGGATAGTGACGTGTGGCGTATCCGTACATTGTATCATATCCCTGGTTCTGTCAAAGTCCGGACCCCGCGGTAGTACGAGCGGGTTGATTGGGAGGCTGAAGGTTGGGTCTGCGTGTACGAGAAATGGTTTCATGATGGGCTGAGGTTGCCTGTGCCTCGCCTCGTCTGGGAGGTGCTGAATCACTTCATTATCGCCCATTCCCAACTTATGCCGAACGCCTGGAGACTGTTGATGGCCTTGGAGGATCTGTGTGTTCGGCATCAAATTGTGTTCGGGTTGCACGAGCTGCTGTACTCGTACTTCCTGAAGGAGAACGATAAGGAGAAGGGCCGATATCTGCTAAACTTGAGGCACGACCGGTCTCATCTGGTGACCGACCTGCGGTCTAGTGATAAAAACTGGAAAGACCGCTACTTTTTCTTGAAGGGTCAGGCCGTTTTCGGAGACAGGGGCACGGGCGAGATCCCGATCGGCTGGCGAGCCACTGGTGAGAACTTCGTTGTTTCTTTCGTACTTTTGATTACTAAATCTTGATTATGTTTTTTGTTTGCAGAGCTCGATTTCAATCGCGCTGGGCAGAGCGTGGACGGCTTGGACGTAGCTACCCAAAAGATGTTAGCCATCCCATTGGAGCAGAGGGATTGGCGAGTGGTGCTGGCAGAGTCTAATCTGAGGAGCAGTATTCTTTGGGCCGGAGTAGAGGCTATTCAGAGAGGTACTCCCTTCCCCTCGCTGAAGCAGACTTGGGATGTGCTCCTGAGTCGATACTGCAACCATATCATTTTTGGTGAGTCCAGGCTGAACCAACTAACCGTTGGAGAGTTTGCACTTGTAGAGTCGCTGATGAAGAAGTTGACTGTCCCGAGCGCGAGCGAATCCATCGCCAAGCGTCGAGAGAAGCGGAAGAGGGAGTCGTTGGTAAGGGCGGATGCGAGGGTTGAGGATATATTGGCGACGCCGCCCAGTCAGCAGCCTTCGACGGGAGTCGGGTCGTCCCAGGCTGCCATTGTGGACGAAGAGGCCGGGACTATTACCATCACGATTCTGGCTACTGCGTCAACTTACTCTGACGCGACATCTATGAGTAAGCTGGCCGACTCCTTCTTGTTCCCAGCGGACGAGGCGCGCTTGAACCAGATGGGTGCGGTTGCTGCCGCTGATTGGGGTGTATCCCGCGCCGTTCAGGTATGGCAGTACTTGTTCATTTTTCTTGTTTGACTGTGTTCTCATTGCTCAGTTTTGTTGTGCAGGTACTCACTAGCAGTCTCCATCTAAAGAAGTCTGTCGTGGCCCAGGAGAAGCGGATACAGGATGTATCCAAGGCCAACGCTGGTTTGCGGCAGAAGGAGGTAGCATCCCGGAAGGCCGAACAGGAGAGTCAGCAGCGCCTCAGGGATAATGAGGCCGAGGTCGAGAGGCTACGGCGCGAGTTAGCCGAGAGGACTGCGGAGGTTGAGTCCCTCAGGGAGCAGTGCATCTCCATTGTTGATGACGCCATCATCAAGGCCCGAGGCGAGCTCATGCTTGAGTTTAAGGAAGGGCAGACCTCTCATTGGGATCCGGATGAAGACATTCTGCTTATGCAAGAGTTGTTGGAAGAGGAAACTAGTCATCCGGTGGGACAAGACGAGGAGCAGGTGCCTGAGCTTAGTCAGCCGGGTGTTGGGGACGTGAGTGACCTGGCTGCGGGGCCGAGCACTAGTGGTGCCTGCGTGGCGACTAATTTGGTGGAGGATGAGACTCGTGCCGAGGATGCTTAGTGCTCCCCCCCTTTTCCTTTTGTCTTTTGGGGCCTACGATGCCCTTTTGTCTGACGTCTGTGCCGTTTTTTGTATTCTGAACTGGGGCGTTTGACGCTATATATATTACTTTTGACTGCTCTGGTTTCTCATGTTGTCTCCTTGGATGAATGAACTGTACTTTTGTTTCTCTCCCTTATTTTTGTGCATGTTACCTCAGCGTGGCCAACGTAAGGCATGTAGGCCTTATGTTGGGCTGGGTTGGTGCGGACCCAAACAACGGTATAGGAATCATTCGATCGGGTTGACCGAGTGTGTAGTCCCCTGAATGAATGGTGGTACCTCTTCAGTTCAGTTTTTGGGTTGGATGGGGCCGGTCCCAAGGTGCCAAGTTTTGGATCGGGCAGGGCCGATCTGAAGTGGTCCGTGCGTATATCGGGCAGGGCCTTATTTGAAGGGTGTACGTACATATATCGGGCGTGGCCGATTTGAAGGTGTCCGTACGTTCATCGGGTAGGGCCGATTTGAAGGTGTCCATATGTATATCGGGAGGGCCGATTTGAAAGGTGTCCATTCATATATCGGGCATGACCGATTTGAGGTGTCCGTACGTATATCGGGCGTGGCCGATTTGAAGGTGTCCGTACGTTCATCGGTCAGGGCCGATTTGAAGGTGTAGTCTATGTATTATCGGGCATGGCGATTTGAAGTGTCCGTAGTATATCGGGCATGGCCGTTCGATGGTGTGTTACGTATATCGGGCATGGCGATTGAAGGTGCAAGTTATTTGTCGACCGGTGGTCGATTGAAGATGAGAATTACGAATAATACTTCATTAAATATCTGGCATGAGGCCGACTGTCAAGAGGCGGTGGATAGGCCCACTCATCCTTTTATTAACAATGAAAAGAAATGAAAAATAAGACTCTCAACAAGGACAGGGTTCACTACGAGTAGTAATGTTTGAGGTGAACGGCATTCCAACGTTGTGATGTCTTTGCCCTCGGGGGTCTGGAGTGTATAGGCGCATTTCTGTCTCTTGATTATATTGTAGGGGCCTTCCCAGGTGGGGCGAGTTTGCCAGAGTTACTCTTTGGTGTTTTGGAAGACTTTACGAAGGACCCAGTCGCCTATCTTGAAAGTGCGGATCCTCACGCTGCGGTTATAATGTCGGGCGGCCTGTGTTGGTAGATTGCATTGCGGATGCTCGCTTGTTCCCGTAGCTCGTCCACAGTGTCTAGGTTCTGGCAAAGGTTTGGCTATTTGATTTCTCGTCCGCCCACGGAGCCTGGTGGACGGGACATATTTTGGCTGGAATGACTGCTTCTGAAAGTATGTCAGGGAGAAAGGTGTTTCACCAGTTGATGATCGAGCCGTGGTTCGGTATGACACAGAGGAATCCGGGTAGCTCGTCCGCCCACGGCGCCTTAGCTTTTTGTAATCAATTCTTCAGTGTCTGCATGATGTTTGTTTGACGACTCGGCCTGGCCGTTGATTGGGGTTACGGGGTGTGAGAAGCATTAACTTTATTCCCCACTGTCACAAAATCCCTGAAGCCTGAACTAATGAACTGGGACCCATTATCGGTGACAATCTCTTTGTATCCGAACCTACAGATCACGTTCTTCAGATGAAAGCTTTGACCTTCGGTCTCTGACTTGAGCGAAGGCTTACGATTCGATCCACTTGGTGAAGTAGTCTGTCATAGCCAACATGAAGACTCGTTGCCCCGGTGCAGTAGGTAGCTTTTCCACGATGTCCATTCCCACTTCATGAATGGCCACGGTGTGAATGGAATGGGAGTCGTTCTGGTGGAAGGTGTGAGATGTGAGCAAACCCTGACAACTGTGCATCTCTTTGCGTAAGCGATAGGAGCGGTGCAGATAGTCGTCAGTAGTACCCGCAGTGATCACCGGTGAGCAAGACTGCGCCCCCAGCATGGTTGCCGCATTCGCCTTCATGGAGTTCGGCTAGAACACTTGGGCTTCTTCTAGGCTTAGCATTGAGGTAGGGGCCCGAGAACGTTTCTGAGGAGTGGGCCTCATGTAGGGTGAATTGGCGGCTTTTGCTTTTGTTGAAATGTAAAATAGGAAATATAATTATTCTCTTTGTAATATAGGAAATAGAATATCTCTTTGTAATATAGGAAATAGAATTATTCTCATTGTAATATAGGAAATATAATTATATAGGAATGTAACAATTTACTTCCTTGATTAGTTTTTTGTTTTGCTATAAATTCATGTACATCTCATTATGAATACAAGAAAAAATATTTCTCCCATGGTATCAGAGCTTGGTATCTGAAATTTCAAAAATTTCTCTCTTTCTTGGATATTTTTTTTCGGCAAAGCTCTCCGACGACTGTTCTCTGGCAACGATCAGAATTTGGTCCAATCACACTGGACTGATCATCTTCTCCTCGTCGTTAACCCAAGTGCTTTCGTCGTCGACGCCGCTGCACGCACCTTCACGAGCCGATCGTTTTCCAGTAGCCCCTCATCTGTTCAGTTTTTCGGCAAGCGTAAGTTTCCGTGTTCCGTCAGTTTCAAGACTTCATGGATTCTTCAAAAACACCTCTCCTTCGAATCCAAGTGGTTTTTCTTTTGTATCTCTCCCTCCCATCACCACTGAGCGATTGGGACTGTAATTATTCATCATGGGCTGCCTCTGTCGAATTATGGGTATGGGTCAAGGTCGGAGATCACTTGACCACCAAAGCTGCCGATATACGTAGATAAGTCTTCCTGGACTAAAATTGATGCTATGCTGTGTAGTATGTTATGGCAAAACTATTGATCCCCCTCTTCACCCTATTTATAAATCTTACCGCTTGTGTTGATATTTGGAGTCAGCTAAACTTCTCTATACAAATGACTTCAACGTTTATTTGTTGTGTCCAACCTAGTTCATCTCAAACACAGGATAGAATATGTCGGATTTCCTTGGTAAGATGGCTTCCCCTTAAGACAGAATTCAATCTGGTGTTACCAGCTGGTAAATCTGCTGCAGAAGATTTGGCCAAGGGACAAGTTCTTTATGGTCCTGACACTTGCAGCTCTCAGTCCAGATCTTACACTGTTCGAGATCAAATTCTTTCTGGATCCACGTGCCTTCCCTTGATGATGTGTTTGCCAGATTACTCGGGTTTCCTCCCCTATACTAACCTTCCCCAGGTGACTCTTCAGTCCTTGTTTTCAGTCTCAAACTTTCGGAACAGGGCGATCGAAGTGGCAAGAGGAAATCGGCCCAAGTGGAGTTAGTCATCGGTGGGGGCATACTAGAGGAAATGTTTTAAGTTACATGGTGACCTACCCGAGTACGAATATTGCTCAGGCTGATCACTTGATCTTCTTCTGAGTCCATCTACAGTGCTAGCTCAGCCCTCAACTCTCACAGGTACTGATTATGATGAATACTTACAAATATCAGGCCAGTAAGCAGTCTTCTTCATCCACTGCCTCCGTCGCTCAAACGGGTAAATTCAGTTGCTTGCCTTTCTCAGTCTGCTTTAGGACTTGGGTCCTGATTCAGGT
Source organism: Pistacia vera (assembly GCF_008641045.1). Lineage (NCBI taxonomy): Eukaryota > Viridiplantae > Streptophyta > Magnoliopsida > Sapindales > Anacardiaceae > Pistacia > Pistacia vera. The sequence goes on along the minus strand of NW_022196362.1, from coordinate 794,897 downwards.
GCCTCGGATCATATTTCTGGTAACCCTCATTTACTTACTCAGATTACAAATAGTATCTTTACCTCTGTTACTTTAGCCCAATGGGTCTAAAGCCGATGTTCAAGTATTGGATGTGCAAAACCCTCCCCTCTTAGCATTAGACTCTGGCTTTATATTCCCAAATGTCCATTTAATCTCGTGTCCGTTAGTAAACTACCCGCTCCTTAAATTTCTCATCGTTTTGATACTGCTCTGTTGTTATACAGGATCGCGACACATGACGGATGATTGGCACAGGACGGAGAGTCACAGGGTCTCTATCATCTCCATATCCCATCTACATCATGCATTGTCTCTGAGTCTCGGATCTCATTCATAATCGTTTGGGCCCATCCAGTCTTTCAAACTTCGGAAAATGATCCAGGTCTATCTACATTAGTCCTTGAGTTGTGAGTCGTGTCAGCTTGGAAAGAATCTGTAGTTCTTTTCCAAAGCATGGCAATAACGGGCTGCGTCCCCCTTTGAGTTAGTGCATTCAGATGTGTGGGGTCCTTGTCGTGTTACTCTATTTTGGATTTAAATATTTTGTTACAATTATTGATGACTATTCCCGTTGCACTGGTTATTCTTATGCGCTCTCGTTCTGAATATTTCCATATTTTCATTTTGTGCTGAAATTAAGACTCAACATAATACTACCATTCGTATATTACGAAGTGATAATGTCGTGAATATTTCTTGATTCCTTTAATAAATTCATGACAATCTCAGGGAATCTTCATCAGTCTTCTTGTGTTTATAGTCCTCAACAGAATGGCATTGTTGAGCGTAAAATAGACACCTCATTGAAAATGCTCGCCACTCTTCTTTTACATAGCCACGTCCTTTTCGGTTTTGGGCTGACGCGGTTCTAACCGCCTGGTACTTAATACACCGCATGCTTCTCTGTCTTACAAGACCAGGTTCCCACACTCCATATATCCCTGATAGTCCATATTTTCTCTTCCCCGTGTGTCTTTGGGAGCACCGTTTTGTTCACATTTTCCCTCTGGGTAAGATAAACTGTCAGCCAAGTATATGCAATGTATTTCTTAGGGTATTCACGTCTTCGAAGGGCTACAAGTGTTATTCTCCTGCACATATCGCTACTTCATCTCTGTGATTTAGTTCTTTGAGTCTTCTCCATTTTTTCCTAATCCTCAGTGGAGTCGGATCGGTAGTAGATGTTCTACCGATTCCATACGTTGCTTTCCCACACTTCGTCTGTTTCGATACTCAGTCTCCTACTAGGACCACTCTCCTGTCGACAATAGTCTTGTTCCTTTTACAGGTGATCCTGATGTTCCGCTGTGTTCCTGAGATCCCTGTCACTACAGGTCTGTGCCCGATTCCTCCAATGCCACGGTATGTCTCCAACTGATCAGTTTCCCATTGCTATTCGTAAAGGTATGCGGTCTACACGCAACCCTCATCCCATCTACAATTTTTTGAGTTATCAGTGTTTAATCCTTCATATTATGCCTTTGTCTCCACCATTCTTCTGGTTGTTCCTTGCAATGTTCATGAGGCACTTTCTCCCGGGTGGCGTCAGGCAATGGTTGAAGAAATGTCTGCTTTGTATCATTATCATACTTGGGAGTTAGTTTCTTACCTCTGGGCATTCGATTGTTGGTTGTCGATGGATTTACACTATAAGGTTGGTCCAGATGGGAAGGTTGATCGGCTGAAAGCCGTTTGGTGGCCAAGGGATACACTCAGATCTACGGGACAGATTATTTTGACACTTTTTCTCCTGTTGCTAAGATGTCTTCGTCGGTTGTCTTTGCTATGGCTGCCATTCGAAACTAGTCTATGCATCAATTGGATATTAGAATGCTTTCTTCATGGTGAACTCAGGAAGATATTTATATGGAGCAACCTCCTGGTTTTATTGCTCAGGGGAAGTCTGGTTGGTATGTAAACTTCGTCGTCTCATATGGTCTAAAACAGTCTCCTCGTGGCTTGGTTTGGACGATTTAGCACGTATCCAAGAGTTTGGTATGATTCGATGTGAGTCTGATCACTTGTTTTCTAAGACATACATCATCAGGGCAGTGTATCTATCTGGGTGTCTATGTCAATGATATTGTTATTACAGGAAGTGATCAAGAATGGCATTGAACAGTTGAAGCAACACTTGTTCAAAAACTTTCAGACGAAAGACTTAGGGCTACTCAGATACTTTCGGCATAGAAGTCGCTCAGTCTAAATGGTATTGTTATTTCCAGAGGAAGTATGTACTGGATATTTCAGAGGAAAAGGGATGTCAGATTGTTAGACCAATAGACTCTCTATGGATCCTAATTTAAAACTTTACTGGACAGGGGGAGCCTCTTACTGATCCTGGAAGGATCGAAGATTGGTTGGAAAACTTAACTATCTTACTATCACACCGACCGGATATTTCTTTTCTGTCAGCGTTGTGAGTCAGTTCCTTCAAAACTCGGTGTGATAGTCATTGGGATGCAGTTGTCCGGATTTTAAGGTATATCAAGGGAGCACCAGGTAGAGGCTTACTGTATGAAAAATAAGGGTCATTCGCATATTGTCAGTATTCAGATGCTGATTGGGCAGGTTCCCATTTGATAGACGTTCTACCTCAGGATTTTGTGTTCTTGTTAGAGGAAACCTGTTCATGGAAAAGTAAGAAACCAAGCGGTTGTTGCAAGATCAATAATGAGCAGAGTATCGTGCAATGGCCTTAGCCACTTGTGAGCGTGGTTTGGTTAAAACAACTAATTCAAGAGTTGAGATTTGTCGAAGTATCACAAATGAATTACTCTGTGAAATCAGGCTGCCTTCATATTGCTTCAAATCCAGTGTTCATGAGAGGACTAAACACATAGAATTGATTGTCACTTTGTTCGAGAGAAAGTTCTATCAGGGTGTATTTCAACTAGTTATGTTAGTTCCAACGACCAGTTAGCAGACATCCTCACTAAGTCTTCAAAGGTTCTCGTGGATTTATTTGTAACAAGCTTGGTGCATATGACTTATATGCTCAGCTTGAAGGGGAGTGTTGAAATGTAAAATAGGGAAATATATTATCTCTTTGTAATATAGGATAATTATTCTTTTGTAATATAGGAAATAGAATTATTCATTTGTAAATATAGAAATAGAATTATAATAGGAATGTAAAAATTTACTTCCTAGATTAGTTTTTCGTTTTTGCTATAAATTCATTGTACATTCATTATGAAACAAGAAAATTATTTCTCCACAGCTTTCAATCGGCGTGCTTCGTGCTTGCCAGCCAGGAGCTCATCGTCTTCCAGGTACTTATTATTGGGTCATCAACAGTCGGCTTGCTTAATGCCCATGGCTTCTATAGGAGACTGTAGGTGGCGGTTCTTCCAGTTGGCTGGCCATTGCATGAATAGGAGGGGGATGGATGACTGAGAGGAACATGGGAGTGGAGCCAAGGTTGGCGAGGGCGTCGGCATGGTTGTTTTCAGCTCTAAGGATCTGTACTATTGAGAACTCTTCGAATTCAGCCCTGCAGCTCTTTGACCATGCTCAGAGAGGATGTCATTTTTGAATCACGTGCTTGGTACGTACCCGTAGTTGATTGACACGAATGGGAGTCTAACTTCACTTCTCTCTCTGGCGCCAATTTCTCGGCCAAGGCAAGGTACGCTAAGAGGGCTTCGTATTCGGCCTCGTTATTCGTGTACTTGAAACCACCACGGACGCTCGCTAGATTATGTCTCCCTCTGGCGTGATCAGTACTATTCCGAGTCCGCTTCCATTGACATTACTCGATCCGTTCTATGGAAGGTCCACTTTGAGGGTGGTGCGCCGTTCATGCATAGTAATTCTTTTTCGACCGTGGGTGGGTGGCGTTGGTGTGAAGTCGGCAATGAATCTGTAGTGCCTGGGGACTTGACGGGGTGCGTGGTTGGTAGGATCGTCATACTCCGATGAGCTATACGTCCATATACGTGAGTCGGCCTGATAGTTCTGGTTTGTGTAATACTTTCTTGAGCGGGAAGGAGGGTGATCACCACTATAGGATGGCACTGGAAATACGGTCTAAGCTTCCTGGATGCATGGATGAGGGCGAGGGCAAGCTTTTCAGTTGGCTGTATCGAGTTTCTGCGTCAAGGAGCGACTTGTAATGTAGTGACTGGTGACGCTTTGTTTCTTATTCCCAAACTAGCACCGTTGATATGGCCGTCTTGAGACAGCTAGGTAAGGTGTAGGCTTCTCCCCGTCCATGGTTTGGGAAAGCAGCGCGGGGGGTGGTCAAGTACTTCTTCAGCTATTGTAGGGCTTTTCGCATGAGGGGGTCCAATCGAACTTGTTGGATTTTTTGAGGGTTTGGAAATGAAGCGGCTCAGGCGACCACTCGTCTACAAGGCGCTGGACATTATCTGATGCAAGTCGGGGATGTATGCTGAGGACCGCTCTGATCTGGTGGGGTTTGCTTCTATGCCCTCGCTGAGTAACCATATAGCTAAGAATTTACCTGATGTGAGACGCGAACGAGCATTTTTCTGGGTTCAATTTCATGTTTTACTTCGGAGAAGACGAATGCTTGGCTAAGGTGGTCAAGGTGTTGTTCGGTGATCATGGATTTGACGAGCATGTCATCGAGTACACTTCCATGGTCTTCCCCAAGTGGTCAAAGAACATTTGTTGAAGACGTTGGTAGGTGGCTCCAGCGTTTTTCAATCCAAACGGCATCACTTTGTAATAGTAGGTTCCCCTCTCTGTGATGAAGGCAGTCTTCTCCTGGTGTCGCATGCATCAGAATCTAGTTGTATACCGAGAAGGCATCCATGAAAGAGCAGTTCGTGCCTACGGTCGCGTCTACCATCATGTCGATATGTGGAAGGGGGGAAGAATCCTTGGGGCAGGCTTTGTTCAAGTCAATGAAGTCGATGTGCGACTCTCCACTTCCGTTTCTTTTCTTTACAACTACAACGTTTGCCAGCCTTCGGGGTAGTGGACCTCTTGATCATGCCGTTGTTTAGAAGCTTTTCAATCTCTTCATTGATGATCTGGTTCCGCTCAGGTGCGGAATTTCCTTTCTTTTACTTGACTGGCGGGTGATCTGGATCTGCGTTGAGCTGGTGGACCATTGCGTTGGATTGATTCCGGTCATGTCGCATGGGACCAGGCGAAACAGTCTTCGTTCTGCTTTAGAAATTCTATCAGCTTCTCTCTTGTCTTGGGGTCGAGGAGGGGCCTATGTGTGTCTTTCTTTCGGTCATTCGGATGTATCTGCACTTCATCCAACTCCTCAATGGTCGGTTGGTCAGGCTCTGTTGAGGGGTTGGATGAGACTTAATTGCTATGAAGAGTTTCCTTGCCTTTGAAGCGTTTTTGTAGCAGTCCCTAGAAGCTTTAGGGTACCCTTAATCTCCCGTACTCCTACTTAGTCGGAAAACCTGATTGTCTGATGGAAAGTAGATGGGACTGCACGCATGTCGTGGATCAAGGGCGGCCAAAATGACGTTGTAGAGGGATGGGCAGTCGATCACCAGGAAGACTGTCTGTTTGTTTACTCCCGCGGCATAGATAGGAAGGATGATCTCCCGATAGTGTATTTCTGCTCCGAGCTGAATCCTACTAGCAGTGTCGGTCGCTGTTGAATTTGCTTCTTCCAGCCCATTGCTTTGACTACTTCGAGGAATAGGATATTTGCTGACGCAAGCCCTATCTACGAACACTCTTTTCACTAGGATGTTGGCTATTTGCAGGGAGAGGACTAAAGCTTCGTGGTGAGGAGCAGCTAGGGTGACTAGTTCGTCATCCTCGAACTGAATATTACCTGATGGGAGTATGACCCGAGACGGGTGGATGGACTGGACTTATGATGGTTAGATCTAGCATGCCGCTTCGCTGACGAGTAACTTACCCACTGATTTTTGATCCTCTGGAGATTAGCAAGCAGAAAACTTTCGGTGTGGGTTCTCGCGGAGGGGGCGACTGTTGTTTGGAGCTTTTCTGGTAATGGTGTTCTTCCCCGTAGTGAGTAGATCACGAGAGATGCCCCTCTTCAGAAGTGCGACAACCTCGAGCCGCAAGGCGATGCAGTCTGCGGTTTTGTGCCCGTGATCGTTGTGGAACTCCACACCACTTGGTTGTGTCTTCTTGCCTCGGATGAGCTTACCAGGCCACTTGACTGCGGATCCCATTCCTTTCATTATCGCTACGACCTGGGTTGGTTCGACGTTGAGACTGTACTTTGGTATTTTGACTGGTTTGACGGAGTAACCTGTTATCATTTCTCAAGGGTTGGCGATCATGGGTCTCTGGCTCTGCCCATATTGCGTGCGGGGGGTTGGTAGTGGTGTTCTAACCGGTCTAGGGCTCTGGCTTCGTGTCGTTCCGCCTTGGTTCGTATTTGGAATGGGCGGTTGGTTATCTCATTTCCCTCCCACCTTATCTGGATAACGGTTTGGGCAGAGCGTTTCCATGGTGGTGCAGCCCAGCTTGTAAGTCTTTGTATAGCTCTCCACTGGGAGGAGGCCCTTTTCTGAAAGCGTCACAACAGTCTCGGGGTTACAGGAGGGAATAGAGATCTTCTCTTTGTTGAACCTGCAACATACTCTCTTAATGTTTCCCCTTCATTGGATACTCGGTACAAGTCGACCGATAACTTTTTTAGCTTTTGCTGCTGGCGAATGTTCCACAAAGGTGTCAGTAAGCTGAGCGAATGAATCGATGGATCCGTTCGGGAGGGTGTTCTACATTGGAGTGCCAACGCGGACAACTAGAACCGAAACTTTTGCACATGCATGCTTCTCTAAGCGGTCGAGGTATGGAAACAGTGAAATCGCTGTTGTAGAGGTATGTGGTGCAAGGGTCAGTGGTACCGTCATATGGTTTCATGTTGGGGATAGTGAAATTTCGGGGCATGTCAGCCAGGGCGATCTCATCGCAAAGGGTGAATCAGCGTAACAATTCGGTCTGCTTCTTGGTTGGGATTGACATTCCTGGGATACGCCTATTTACTGCCTCAAAGTCGGCAGTCTCTTGGCCAGTAACTGTCCACAGGGGAAGGGGAAAACGGGTCATCCGTCTTACGGGTCTGTAGTCTGTGGGGTAACCCTCTGGGGGTAGACTGATAGATCAGTCGTCGTGCGCTCCTGGTAGCATGTGCTGTCTGTTCACTCCTTCTGGTTGGATGACTCCATTGTCACTGTTCTATTGTGTCTTCCCTACATGAACAGTCAGGGGAGTTGTCTGGTGTCGTTCGGTCTTTCTGGAGGATGGGCTCAAGAGCTGGAGTTGGTTTGGTTGGCGTTACACCCGCGGGTGAGCCGGGCAGGAAGGGGTTTGTATTGGGTGACTGGAGGTGAAGTGGTATGGTGGGGATGGTTGATCCTTCGGGTTTTCTACATCGGGATCGTTTTGATCATGAGGCTAGGATGGGTCGACTGGAACGTGGACTGTTGCATCTTTATCTCGTTAGTCAGAACGGAGTAGTTTAGAGCTAGTGCGTTAAACTGAGCGGGCCTTTTTCCTGAATCAGAGGGTTGATGCTCCGGTGTAGAGAGGGGTTGCATGGATGGGATAGTGGTGCGGAACCGGTTGGGGGGGCTTGGTCAGGCAAGAGAAACGCAGTTCATAGAATCGACTTACTCTCTTTTAGCGACTGGTTCTCGACCTTGATGGATGTATTTTCGGCTTCCAGTGGCACCATTGTCCAGTTTTGTTGCATGAGAGCGGTCAAAGCCTCCAGTCTGGCCTCGAGGGCTGAGTTAACGTCGTCTGGATTGTCAGCCATGGAATATTCCTACAGTAGCAAGGTCCGTCACGCGAATGATTGCTAGAGGCCCCGGTGGGTGGCCAAACTGTAGACGTAAAAATCTACCTATACGGAAAGGGGGGTCTGATCCCGGGTGGTTGAGGCACTAGCGATCTGCTGTACCTGCACACGTAGAGAAACACACGCGTGAAGCGAACGGGAAACACCAGGGTGGTGTTTGCGTAGGCACTCCGACGCTCAAGTCAGCAAGGCTGAAAGGCTAATATAGTGAGGGTAGGGAATGAGAGATTACCGAAGTCCAATCGGGATTGTGACTACGGCAATAAGCGAGACTCAAGTAAAGAGTTCTGGGTGTGAAGGTGTAATGTCGATGTCCTTTGTGAGAGGGCTGACCTCTGCTTATAAGTGGTCGTCGTCTTCCAATCTGATGGGAGCAGGAGTCCTAGTGGACTCTGATGCCAACCCTAAAAGAATCAGGGCCGTAATCAGTGTCTTTATCAGTGTCTAGATAGGAAGTTTATTCCATTTAGGAGAATGACCCTCAAGTGGGAAAATCGCCAGGAAAGAGGAAGACGACATTGGAATAGGGGATTGATCAAGAATAGGAAAATGTTGAAGGGGCTATGGGCTCTGGACTCACCATAGGCTAGATATTGGACAGGCTTAAGAGGCTCGCGCCCATGTAGTTCGAGCCGGTTATACTTCGTATCAAATAGGGTTTATCCGAATTGGGCCTCTACAAGATTGGGCCGGTCATTCTTACCAGTGATCTTGTTTCCCTATTTGGGCCGAGGACGATTTTTGGCCCTAACAAGACCCCCCCTTCGTTCACCTTGTGTGAAGAAAGAAACAAAACAAATACTATTTCACCAACAGAATACATTTCTAACGTACGGAATACTCAAGGATTCAAACAGATGACGTGTGAAAGTGAAAGGGAAAATGAAGTTAAAAGAGGCATATAGAATCCAAAGAAAGAAAAGATTGATTTACTTTAAATTTTTTCTCCTTCTTCCTATTGCTAAGCACTTGTCGATTCCCTTCCCCTGCATTGCATGGGGACCTTCTATCTAGGACTTCATTCATCAACATGCATGCTTTTAGTATAACAAATAATTTTAGAATTCCAACTTTGAAATTTCTTCATAAATCCACTGACAAATATAAATTTAAATATAATCTGTTTTTCGATGATGAAAGCACAAATGGTTAATTTGTATTCGTTGATATTATTTCTCCACGTTGAGAATATTCGTTTTTGCCAAAAGCATGCCTTTCTTTAGTTGTCTTCTACAGCATTAACCATTTTTATATACTCACATTCTCTCAATTCCAATCTAAAATAGAGACAGTTATTTTATTATGTAATTCATGAAAAGATTCACATATAATTGTTTTATAGTTCGTATGCTCATAATGTTATCTTAATATTATCTTACACTGTCCATATATCACATGAGAAGTGTCAGATCCCTTACATAATAATATATCAAAATAATTATTTTCAATGTTTAAAATAAAAAATTGGTAACCAGGATATTTAAGCCCGTTTGCTCATATCTCAACTATTCCTTCAAGTCTTAAAATTAACAATCATATATAAATATAACAGTGAGAGAATGAGAATTAAACTTAAGACATCTCGAATGATATACCTAAAATTTCCTATCATCCTACCCGATCATCACCCAAGAGTGGTTAAAAATATTTACTATTGGCAATCATTTTCACTTAGAGGTTTCCTCTAAAATAGTTGACTACGTGTTTAATTATAATTGAAATGTCGGCAAAATAGTTGTAAAATTGTCTGAATTAAAAAGGAAAATTGAAAAGATTATGAATCAATTTCTTCTCAAAAAAGAAAAAACTTCTGATATGGAAAGTGATACGAAAGTTGAAGGCTTTCAGTAGCTTCAAATTGATCTTTGTCTTCTTTATTTTTTTCTGGCCCTCTTTCACATCAAAATTTTATTTTTTGTTTAACTTTTTGACCTATTACTATTACAAACTTGTCCACCAAACAATTGACAATTCAGAACAAACTGTAGAAAGAAATTAAAGTAAATGCTCTTAATTTATTATAAACAATTAATCAAAAACTTAAGTATTAAGCATTTCAGTGTTACCATCCATAACACTTTTAATTAAGCTTAAAAAGAGATAAACAACTTTTTTGCAGACCGCCTTAAATTAGTCGTGTAGTGCAGCTGACCAAAAACTCAAAAAAAAAAAAAAAAAAAAAAAAAAAAAAAAGCCAAATTTTCTATAAAGAAGTCACAATGTGCCATAAACTTTTTTGAATCCTCCATGTTGCTGCTCTGTAAAGCATCAATAAAAGAAGAAATAATTAATTAATTATTAATAATAATAATAATAATAATTAGGTTGGCAAAGGAAATAAGAAACAAACACTATAAATTAATTATTTGTAGTTGTCACCATTTAATGTCTAATTTCAGAAAAATTTTGAAATAACCATAGCGAATTAATTTAATAATATTTATAGTTATTGAGAGGAAAAGCAGTAACGTCGGTGTCATGATATTGGGAATATTAATCTTTCATATGAAACAATAAGCAAATAATTTGCAAGTATTGCATGATAAAAAAAAAAAAAATCAAAGAGACAACGAAGCTCACAGAGAGGCACCAGAGTGGGGTAGAGATATTTACTTTACGAACAATTAATTAAACTCAAAAAATATATTATTTACTTATTCATTTTGTTTTATTAGGCCAAATATTTTTTATATATGTATAATTACATACCCGACAACAATAAAAAAAAAATTAAAGAAAACCAGGAACAAAAGACGGTCACCATAAAGTCAAGAAAAGTAAAAGTAAAATAAGTAAATATATTTTATTTAATTATTTTTTTATTATAGTTATTCTTTTCCCGGCAAGCAAGTTTCTAACGTTCATAGTAAAAGCATGCTATAAATAGTTGAAGAGGGAGAGCCACAAAGCAAGTCATTTCCTGCAAAAAAGCTTAGACAAACGTTGAATTCGGACAAAATTATACACACTCTTTGTCCCCTCAAATTCATCCCTTTGATTCTTCCTTTCTTCTTGAATCTCTTCTTTCTTTGCTGGAGTTTTTGAACTTTAGGGTTTTCTCCTTGGGATCACAACTTGGAATAATAAGTTAGTGTGAAGAAAAAATATTGGTTTTTTGTGAAGATGGAGCAGAACTTGTTTTATCTGCTTTGATGTAGGTGTTGGTTTGGTGTTGGGTTGGGATTGGCTTCAGGGCAAAGTGTGAGTAAATGGGGGTCTTCGGTTCTTCCATGGAAGGTGTCACAGGTGAGCAGATTGTTCAGGATTGATGAGGCTGGTGGTTGATGGAAGCAGAGCAAGATCACCTTTGATGTTCCCTTATTATCTAAGGTAAAGTTCCTTTTTTTTTCCTTGAAAAAAAAAAGGATATTTATTAGGTTATTTACGGATTATGTTGCTGGTGGTGTTTCTTCTTCTTCTTCTTTTTTTTTTTTTTATTTTTTTTTTTATTTTTGGGGAGCATGTTAGATCTTGAGAGAAATTTATGATATACTAAATTATCTTGTGAATAAATGCCTTTGTTAAGAAGATATCTCAGCTGATCTTTGTATTTACGATGTCTGGATGTTATTTTTCTACCTTCTTCTAATTGTTTGCTGATTTTAGCTTCTGATTGATGGGGGGTTTTGGTTTTCCTCATTTGATACTCTTTGTACCTTGCCTTTTTTTTTTTTAAACAATTTTTTTAGTAAAATCTAAGTGAACTCTGAAATGTTTCATTTGTTTCTTATTTTCCTGTTTATAGAGTGGATAAATTCTTGTGTGTATCTGGTTGTTTTTTTTTTTTTTTCAAAGGTATCTTAGATATTATGGATCCTATACTGGGTCTGGAGTTTTCTGTTCTAATTTTAAATTGATTAGGGTTTTCATGTTTATTATAAACCGTTCTTCAGTACTCTTAGATTTGGACTCTAGGACGGCTGCAGAATATGTTGGTTTATTTTATTGCATTCCAAGAATTTGCAGTCCTTGATGACTGGATAAATATCTACTTTAGCTCACGGAATATGCAAATTGGAATGTCATTTTTTTTTTTTTTTTGGTTTTTTTAGTGTTTTAGATTTTATTAGCTGTTTTTAGTCATAAATTTCAGGATCAACTGCAAGTGGTTTTCTTTTGAATAATTATTGGAGATGATGAAAACTTCAAGTAGTTTAAATATTAGAGTCAAATTTTGATAGTTATTTATATCTAATAGAGATGTCCTTATTCTGATGATCACATGACAGTGAGAAAACACGGATGTTATTGACAAGTGCTGCATTTGTTCACTTAAAGAACTCTGATATTTCCAAACACACACGGAACCTTTCGCCTGCGAGTAGGACTATTTTGCTTTCAGGACCTGCTGGTAAGATTCTAGCATATGCAGTTCTTTTAATCTATTAATGAAATTACCCTATGTTTAAAGATTGTTTTTCAAACTAATCTGGTTACAACTTGAATTTTCTGAAGAACTGTATCAGCAAATGCTTGCCAAGGCCTTAGCCAATTTCTTTGAGGCAAAGCTGCTGTTGTTAGATATCCCTGACTTTTCCTTAAAGGTGACTATTTACAGCTTTTAAGTTCAATCTTTTCTACATTTGAATTCCTATAGCGTCATACTTATAGCTGTCATGATTCGTTCCTGCAGATGCAGCACAAATATGGCTATGGCAAAAAGGAAACTGTAAGCTTTCCCTGACTTATACAAACTAACATGTTTATTGTTTCATGATCACATCATTTATCATTAAGTGGAAAAACTTAAACAGAGAACTATGGAAATGCTTACCTTTATTCCATAAAATCAAGGCTAATACAGCATACTTCTGTTTGAGAGAAAAGTCAACTGATTAGCATGAAATGGGGTTTCCTATTCCTGATTTAGTTGCTTCTTTTTGTAGGCCTTCAAGAGGTCCATCTCAGAGATGACATTAGAGCGAATGTCCAGTTTGTTTGGATCCTTTTCACCACTTTCTTCAAAGGAAGAAGCGAAGGGTATTAAACTTTGTTTACATCTATTTGTTTGTCATGTTAACATTTCTGTTCTTGAAAAAGCAGTTGTACATACTCTCTAAAAATTCTGTTTGTTTCTATTTCCATTGTTTATAGTGTTAAAATAAAGCCTTCATATGGTATTGGTGATTTCCACATGCTTATGTTAAATCATCAAGTGTGAACTAGTTCGTTTCTGTTTTGCTATTGTCATTTGGTTGATTCTGTCTACTTAACCACTTTAGCTATTGTAGCTCTGATCATGAATTTGTTATACAGCAACATTGCGCCGGCAAAGCAGTGGTATGGAAGGTTCTAGTAATGCTCCACTCCGCAGAAATGCCTCTGCTGCATCTGATATGAGTAGCGTCTCTTCTCTTTCTGCCCCAACAAATGCAGGTACCACTTTTTTTCAGATACTATTCTGTCCTGAATGTTAAATATTTACTGGTCAGTAGTCCATCTCTTGAAATTACGTATCTGCATTGTTCTTATATACCCAAAATTATTTTATTGGTAATTTCTTTGTAAAAGTTTTTCAAGTGTGTTTCAAAGTTGTTTCATAGTTATCAAATGTGGGGGAAGGGGCTCTCTCTGTTCTTTCCACCACAGCATCACTCTCTTGTATAACACACATTACATTCGAGGTGTGTGGATTTTGTCACCGAGATTTTTGCCTGGAACCTCCTCATCTCAATGAACATATAGAATTTAACTCCGGTGGAGCATTTATTACATCTCTCCTAGCATGGAGGAAATGGATTTATAATATTGACAATTTCTTCTTATTATTTGTGGCTTTTATTCAAGTAGGCATCTGCCTTGGTAAGAACAGTCAGTAAACCACATATAATTGGAATGCTGTCTAATGAAAATGCATAGTTGATTAATTAAAATTTGAATATAGATATTGTGCTTATTGCTCTTTTGGGATTCTTATATTCTTTTCAGCTTCCCTCAAACGCTCAAGTAGCTGGTGTTTTGATGAGAAACACTTTCTGCAGTCACTGTACAAGGTATTTTAGATACTGAAATTGCTTTTAGGAAAACAGAAACAATATATAGCTTGCCATTTAGCTACTCAATATGTTTAAATTTGTATACTTTCACAGGTGTTGGTTTCAATGTCAGAAACCGGTTCAGTAATTTTATACCTCAGGGATGTTGACAAGCTTCTCCTTCAGTCACAAAGGTTATACAATTTGTTTGACAAATTGTTGAAGAAACTTTCGGGTTCAGTGGTTATACTTGGTTCGAGGATGTTGGAACAAGGAGATGATTGCAGGGATGTGGATGAGAGGCTCAGTATGTTGTTCCCATACAATATTAAAATCAAAGCCCCTGAAGAAGAAAACCATCTAGTTAACTGGAAAGCCCAACTGGAAGAGGATATGAAGAGACTCAAGTTTCAAGATAACAAGAACCACATTGCTGAGGTTCTTGCAGCAAATGATCTTGATTGTGATGATTTGGGTTCAATCTGCCATGCAGACACAGTGGTTCTCAGTAATTACATAGAAGAAATCGTGGTATCAGCAATATCTTATCATTTGATGAATAATAAGGATCCAGAGTACAGAAATGGAAAGCTTGTTATATCATCCCAGAGGTAGATGCAAATTCTGATTTCTTAATCAGCTTTTTGTTCTGTTTTCTTGTTCTTTCACCAGTCAAATATTGAGGGTTTAATGTAATTACTTTTCTGGCTCTGGAACAGCTTGTCCCATGGATTGAACATCTTTCAGGAAGGCAAAAGTTCTGGGAAAGATACCCTCAAACTGGAGACCAATGCTGACAGTTCCGAGGTTAGTTTTGTTCCCAAATTCTACTTTTCAACAATTTGAGCATAGTGAAACGAGTTTAATGATTTATAACTTCTTCATCAATGGCAGGAATCTGATGGGGGAGAGCCTGTAACTGCAAAGACTGAATCAAAGACTGAAAATTCAGCATCTGAAAGCAAAAGCGAGATAGAAAAATCAGTTCCTGTGGTGAAGAAGGACAGCGAGAATGCTCCATCAGCCAAGGTTGTGAGTCAAAAACCTTAAATGCTTGACTACATTAGATGTTTTATTTAGCACCAATTATTTTAGTTCTATCAGTTGTCTCACTATTAAACTTCATCACGCCCGCAGGAAGTTCCTCCTGACAATGAGTTTGAGAAACGCTTAAGGCCAGAGGTTATCCCTGCAAATGAGATTGGAGTGACTTTTGCTGATATTGGAGCCTTGGATGAGACTAAAGAATCACTACAGGAGCTCGTCATGCTCCCTCTGCGGAGACCAGACCTCTTCAAAGGTGGGCTTCTTAAGCCCTGCAGAGGTATCTTACTATTTGGGCCACCTGGTACTGGGAAAACCATGCTGGCAAAGGCCATTGCAAATGAAGCTGGAGCAAGTTTCATCAATGTCTCAATGTCAACCATCACTTCAAAATGGTTTGGAGAAGATGAAAAGAATGTTCGAGCATTATTCACTCTTGCAGCAAAGGTCTCCCCAACTATAATTTTTGTGGATGAGGTTGATAGCATGCTTGGGCAGAGAACTAGAATTGGAGAGCATGAGGCCATGAGGAAGATTAAGAATGAATTCATGACTCACTGGGATGGGCTGTTGACAAAAGCTGGTGAGAGAATTCTTGTTCTTGCTGCAACCAACAGACCTTTTGACCTTGATGAAGCCATTATCAGGCGTTTTGAGCGCAGGTAAAATTTCATATTTGTTTCCTTATACCTTATAATTCAAGCAAGGTTTCACAGATATTCATATCAAGGGATCTCCTCTCCATTGTTATTGACTATTACCTCTCCCAAGTTACTGTTTTTTAAATGAATTAGCATCTGGAACTAATTCTAAGCCTATTTTAAAGGAGTTAACAATGTCAATCAATTCTACAACATTATTGACACTCCAACTTTGATGCATTTGAATGACAATCATCACCTATCAAAGATCATCCAAATATTTCCACGTGAACCTTGCTGTAGAATAATCAATTCTAGGGCTGCATAACTGAGATATTAAATTTTTACCTTAATGTTTACTAATCAGTGCAAATATATGTTGTGCAGAATTATGGTTGGTCTGCCATCAGTCGAAAACAGGGAAATGATCTTGAAAACTCTTCTGTCAAAGGAAAAGGCAGAAGATATCGACTTCAAGGAGCTTGCAGTTACAACAGAAGGATATACCGGAAGTGATCTCAAGGTTTGTTATGGTTATTTACAAAAATGCATTTTAATTAATTTATGATTGACCAAATCAGCTCAGGACATGACAATTGCATTGTTGGCAACAGAACTTGTGTGTGACAGCAGCGTATCGACCTGTTAGAGAGTTGATACAGAAGGAGAGGATGAAGGATATGGTTAGTGCATAAACTCTTCCTCCTTATCAATGGCATTCCTATTTTATTCCCACTATACGATACATTATCTGAATTGCTGCTCTTACTAACCTTATACAGGAAAGGAAGAAAAGAGAGGCAGCAGGGAAGAGCTCTGAAGATGCTTCAGACTCAAAAGAAGAAGCCAAAGAAGAAAGCAAAGAGGAGCGTGTAATTGAATTGAGACCTCTAAACATGGAAGATCTGAGGCAAGCAAAGAATCAGGTAACTTAACCTTAATGCCCTCGGCTCTGAAATGCCATGGACTTCTTTCAGCTCGGCATACTTAGATTGATTTAAAATTTGTTAATACTATGTATTAATGTTGATATTTTAATACTACAATGCAGGTTGCTGCAAGTTTTGCATCTGAGGGAGCAGTAATGAGCGAGCTAAGGCAGTGGAACGAATTATACGGAGAAGGAGGTTCAAGAAAGAAGGAGCAGTTAACTTACTTCCTGTAGTTGGTAGAAAGCAGGGAACTTCTCAAGTCTCAACAAAAGAAACTATCAGTGTGGAGAATGATGAAAGTTTTTTGAAGCAAATGGATATGCAACTTCTCCAGGCTTAACAATGGTGGCACTGTCATAAACAGAAAAGCTGACAAACACTCTGTGGTTGTTCAGTATATGTTTGAAATTGTTCCTGGAATTAGGGAATTATCCTTAAAACTATTATTAGGGGAAGATTCTGGGTGTTGATTAGGTATATTATGTGAATGTATTATATGGTATTTGGCAATGCTCTGGAACTTACTATTGGATTATTTTGATGATGTTATGTAGTATAAAACTTTCTAATTAATAGTATTTGTAAATTAGTATTGTGCAAACTTGGTACTACAATTCCAGAATTTGCTCTTGTGGGTGAAGGATTGCATATATATATGGAAATCCTGAGATTTTAGTAACACCATAATGTTATATGCAGAAGCATTAACTAATGAGTCTCATGTACTGGTCATTTTTCCGGAATTCTGAATATTAAATATGAACAATTAGTGAAGTTTTATAGAATAAAATTGACTGGAATTAGGGAGTGTTGAAACTTAAAAACAATTTTTTTTTTTCTTTTTTTCATGTTTTTTTTTTTGCAATAATAGTTTGCAAAGAAAATTGAACCTCAACCCCAACCCATGCCACCCCAAAAACCATGCTACAAACTATTTTTGAGTGATTAAGTGGTTCTATAGGGATATTTGGGTTATTATTCAAGAGATTCTGAGTTTGAATCCCTCCTAAATTTGCTAATAGAGGTATACACTAGAGTTCTTATCCAATCGGTAATTCCAGGATCCTGGGATATTAATTAAGGTATGTTAAACTGACCCTGACACTCTCGATCATAAAAAATAAATAAATAAATACACGTTACAAGGGAAACTTAAATCTAAGACTTTGTCAAGGCTAAATAAGTTCTCTTTCACTAAACCAAACCTTTGAAATTGAGGGTAACTATGAGAAAACTTTTAAATATAATAAGTATAAGATCAAGTAATTATGATATTGACATGATTAACTTAATCCACAACAATTTTATTGAATCCAAAAGAAAAAAAAAAATTCTTTAAATTATTATAAATCTCTCTTAAAATAGTTAGAATAAACTCCAAAAATTCAAACTTTTAAGTTTTAACTAAAAAAGAAAATCAAATTGCAAATTCTTCATGACAATCAATCATATATTAAACATAAAGGCTTATACTATAATAACTTAAATTTTAACCCATATACTTTATAAAAATATAAAATCTATGGATTTTATAAATAAACTATATATTACAACAAAAAACAAACAAAATTTACCCTTGGTACAACATTTTTACCTTTGGCACAACATTTTTATACTATCCTATTCCACCATCATTTCCAAATACATATTTGTTTCAATATTCAAAATTCACTTCAAAATACAATATTATTTTATTCAACTCAAAATATTTAGATTATTTTTAACCTTTTAAGTTTGTTAATTTAACTAAACACTCCCAACAATAAAAGTTTATAAATTGACAAAAACACCCCCATCCACCAAAATTTGCCAGATTCCAACCACCACCGTCGGAAGGTAACCGTAATCTGTCGTAATGGCACATTACTAGGTAAATATGGCCGATAGTACGTCGATTTTATCTTTTCCAGCCAGATCCACCGTGGATCTAGTAGGAAAATGTCAGATCTACGGTCGCCAAACTGGTTATTGACGACCAGATCTAGCCACATCTAGCGTTTGTAGATCTAACCTCTTTCAACCAAATCCACGATGGATTTAGCTGAAAAAAGTCAAATCGGTGCGCTATCAACCATGTCCAGCCGTTAGTGTGCCATTACGACAGATTTTGACCACCTTTCGACGGTGGTAACCAGAATCTGGCAAATATGGGTGAGTAGAGATGTTTTTGTCAATTTATAAATTTTTATTGTTGAGGTGTTTAGTTAAATTAACAAAAATGCTATTAAAAAATATAAAAAAAAATAAAAATAAAAAAACTTTTCAAAATAAGACTACCACCTCAACTTTTTCAAGGAAAAAAAAAAAAACTATTCTAAAACAGCCAAAGTGAACCAAACGATAAGCATTCAATATACGAATATTATTAAAATATTATTATATTTTTATGTTTTAATAATTCATACACACTTCCAATCGTGATAATAATTTTTTCAGAAAACTTGGCTAATTTTGCCTCTGATTCGGTGCTCGTTGCTGAAAGCCCCTATTGCTCAAATCTTCGGGAGCCAAAATGACAAATCCATTAGAGAAATACCCGAAGCTAGGTCTTGAAGAAGCACTTTCGAGAATCTATCGATACCCAAAAGCTTGTAAAGAGCTGAGCTTCCTTCTCAGAGAAGCTTACAACAAACTCCCCAAGAATACCCAATCCCTTATCTTTCAAGATACTCTCACCGCCTTTCGCGTCCTTCCCCAGTATGTAAAACTTCTTTTACTCCTTTTTTCTTATTTATTTCTCGCTTTTTGATTTGATCCTGTATTTTAGGTTTATCAATTTCATGTACCCACATCGTGATTTTGATGAATTCACATTAAAACGTCAAGTTTTGTGAGGCTTTTATAAAGGGAACAAATTCAGCAATATTCGAATGAAATAAATTGTTGATATCTGTAAAGTTTCCTTTTTTTTTTTTTTTTTTTTTCATTAACAATATAATTATCAGATGTCTCTGAAGTGAAAGCTTGAAAAGGTTATTGCAAAAGGGAGTCCATGGATAAAATTCAGTTGTAATTATTACTTACGGTTTTGTTTATTGTCGCTTTGTATTTCAATTGCTCATCTGAAATTTTGCTCACACGTTTATTGATGTTAAGACGTTAAATGAACTGCTCATGAAATTTGTGACTCTTTTATCAAAACTTTGTATATAAACTCTAGGTCTTCGTGATATTAAAATGATGTCTTCCTAGTTTAGGACTAAACCTTAGCTGGGTTGAGCAGAAAAATTACTCCTATCTCTTCTACAGAAAAGGCCATTCTTTTTTCCAGCTGTTTATTTGTTTTTATGACTGTTACCTTTCAAAACCACTGCATTATTTACACCCCATGAGGTTTATTTCCTTCATTTATGTATTATTTTCTCGTAAAAGTTTCCCTAATTTCATGATGTTTATTTTAAGATTAGGATGCAGACAAGTAGTGCTGTTTCCGCTGCTCATTTTCTCCTTCAGAGTGCAGAGGCTTCATTGCCAAAGCAGAAAAAGAACCTTGCTGTTACAGAATTTAAACATGCAAAAGTTGCTCATAAGAGGCGCAGTAAAGCATGCCAGGATGAAAAAGGTGATTTTAGTTCTTGAATTTTAAATAATTTAATCTGAACATAGTTCTCTATTGGAAGGTGAAGTTAATATATGATTATATTCATAATTATTTTTTTAAATATACTCTCAGGCACTGTCCAACTGCCTCAAGATGTTCTCATCCTCATCTTTAGTTTCCTGGATATGCCATCTTTAGTTTCTGTCGGGCTAGTCAGCTGGTAATTTTATTTCTCATATGTGTAGAAGATTTACTGGGCCATTTGCACTTAACTAATTAGTTGCTTCCTTGTATGTTGTAGCTTATAAGCAAGTAGGGAGTTTTCTTTAGTATTTCCGCTGAAAATTTTATTTTATCCGTGGATTTAACTTCTGGTCACTCTATGTGAAGGTCATGGAATTTAGCAGCAAGTGATAACCATTTGTGGCAGTCACAATACACTTTATTCTTTGGTAACTTTATAAATTGTTCAAAGACTAAGGTGCAGCAGAGTAGCAAAGTAGTTGAAGATAAAAAGCATGCACTTCTTCTGGATGATGTGGCTTCCGAGAACTGTGTTGATTGGAGAGAGGTCTTTAAAAGAGCTTATATTGGTATGTTGATCTATCTTGCTAGAACTACATATTGACTCAATCTGTTACAGCAAAACATCATCCTTTCCTGTGTTACAATGAGCTTGCTGTATGCTGCAAGTAGAGGTTTTATATAGAACCTTANAAAAAAAAAAAAAAAAAGTAGGTTGCTCTCAACTTATTTTTTTTCAAAAATTTATAAATAAAAAGATCAGCTTGATTTTAGAAACCAGCTTATAAGCTCAAACAAACACCCCCTAAGCATGGTTATTAGTATCCTATAATATGCAATACGTATCGTACGATACGATTCGATACAGGTCGCCAACGATACATATCAGAGAGTGTATCATAAACATAGTTATTAGTATCCTATGATACACAATATGTATCCTAAGATACGATTAGATACGGGTCGCCAACGATACGTATCAGAGAGTGTATTCTAAACCTTTCGATACGTTAATATGTATCTATTCGTATCATTAAAATATCGATACGACTTTATTATTTTGGGTCTAAGGCCCAAAAAAAAAATCGGGTCACTCAACCTGGTTTACTAAAACCCACCCAAATTTACCTGTTTTGCATGGAGGAAGTAAAGAGGAAGATGTGTTGCCCATTTTATATGATAATAATAACACAAGTGGAGATATAGATATTGACATTGATTTTGGAAATAATATGAATGGTTGAGAGGAAATGATATAGATTCTTAATTTTGTGATTAATTTTGATTATGTAATACCATAATTTAAAGCCAATAATATCACAAAATTTGTTAATTAATCTTGGGGATGATATTAGTTTTTAGAAAATTTTTATTATTTTATTTATTATTTTTTTAAAAAGGTGTATCCTACGATACAATACGATACAATACAATACTATACAATACGCGATACATGATTCGAAAAATTAAGTTTTCGATACATGATACTATAAGCGATTTGACAACCATGATCCTAAACCTTTCGATACATTGATATGTATCCTACGATATGATACATATCCATTCATATCCTTCAAAATATTGATACAAATCAATATGACTTTATTAATTTGTTTGGGTTGGATCCAGGTCACCCAACCCAGTTCACTAAAACCTGCCCAAATTTACTCATTTTGCATAGAGAAATTGAAGAGGAACATGTGTTGCTCATTTTGTATGATAATAGTAATACAAGTGAAGATATAGATATTGACATTGATCTTGGAAATAATATTAATGGTTGAGAGAAAATGATATAGATTCTTAATTTTGTGATTAATTTTGATTACGTAATATCATAATTTAAAGCCAATAATACCACAAAATTCTTTAATTAATCTTTGGAATGATATTAATTTTTAGAAAATTTTTATTATTTTATTAATTTTTTTGAAAAAGGTGTATTCTATGATACGATACGATACGATACGAGAAACACGATTCAAAAAATTAGGTTTTCAATACACGATACGATACGTGATTTGACAACTATGCCCCTAAGTACATCAATAGCGCACTACTCTTATTATAGATTATATTAGGAATTGAATACATAAACAATGTCAAACACTATACAATTTTAAATGCTCGCATAATTTGCAAGAATTTAATATAAAAATAGATAATCAGTTAAAAATCCTCCCTTAATATGGGCTTTAGTAGAATAAAATGCATTGTTTATCATTGTTATGTCTGGAAAAGTAAGGCTGATATAGAGCCCTGTCAGCATAAGTGGTCAAAGCTTAAGTAAGTCCAACAACTATTCAGATGCAGCCACGTCGCACGCTGACACAAGAGGCATGCTCCTACCAGTGCAGTAGGTGTGCGCCAGGCTGGTGAAAGGCTGGAGGTGATCCATGTGTCCAATCCCTGCAAGAATCGAGTAAATCACTTGAGTAGGTGAATAACGGGACGCAAAGAAGGATTTACACGACAATCTGACCCATTCCCTGATTTAGTAATCATTACCTCAATTCATCCCACTATAGATAAAAGGATTCTGTCCTGTTTGTGGGATTAGCTAATTTCTCTCTAGAATAGCATATATTCTCTCTCTTTCTCTTGTAATCTCTTGTAAGTCAGTTCGCTGAACGCGACCTAATCTCATATATTAATACAATACAAGTGGACGTAGGAGTCACTTATTTAAGCATCCGAACCACTTTAAACATTGTTCTTCTTCTATTCAGTTCAATATCCCCATACACGTTTGTCTTCTGAGCCAGCTCAGCATTTCCCACATGCATTTAGTTGGTGTCAAAATCAAGCATCAACAGTTTGGCGCTAGAGGAATGGCCTGATTTAGTATTCGTCCTTCATCAGG
Source organism: Pistacia vera (assembly GCF_008641045.1). NCBI lineage: Eukaryota > Viridiplantae > Streptophyta > Magnoliopsida > Sapindales > Anacardiaceae > Pistacia > Pistacia vera. The sequence continues at coordinate 772,076 of NW_022196362.1, read as the reverse complement.
AGAATTTCCAACTAGTTGGTCCTACAACAGCAAATGCTCGCAACTTCGAATCTGAACGAACCAACCATGGTGAGGGAGAAATCCCCCAAGTGCAAGAGGACACTTCTTCCGAAGTTCCCCCAGTTTCGCAAAATCTCGTGGGGGATATTCCTTCAAGCTCACGGCTTGACCCAGCAGTCATGAGCTACTTAGAGAGGTTCAACAATACTCTCCAAACGGTCAACCAAAGGTTGGACCATTTGGATCGGGTTACACCACCCAATCAAATGAGGCGGTGCCACTGCCTAAAACACATGTAGGTCGTATGAAAGGGCGATAACCTGTGTCGCGCGAACTGCAGCGTGTCAAAGGAAGGGAAAACAGGTGGCGAACAACGGGCTTAGAGGCTCCGAGGGACCAGTGAACACCGACCGCACCCCGGGTAGAATACTCGTGGCATAAAGACTGAGTGACAGGTCGTAGCCCGAGTTGTCCCATGCCACATCATGTGAGCACTCCCAAAAAAGTGCAAGGCGAGGAGATTCTCGCTATCGCCAAAATGATGACCCCGATCGTCGTTGCGCGGGAAGTTCCTATCGTCTGCGGGTCGGTTCGCACAATCGCAGAGGTCGGGAAGGTTCCTCGGACCATTCATTGCTATCGCATGACTCTAGCCAACGTCTGTCAAGAGTGGCCGAAACTGCCGACCGAGACGAGGAGAAATCCGACCTTTGGACTTTCCTTAACCGTAATCGCGAGGGTCGAACCCGCATGGGGGAAAGCAATCCCCAGATGGCTCTACTGCCTTAGATTGAGGAGCTATAACAAGCTCTGGATCAACTAAAGGCTCAGCAAAAGGAGCGAGGGCAGGTCGTAGAGGAGTCTCCCTTTTTTTCGGCTGTGTTAGCTGCCCCTCTCCCATCCAGATTCAAATGCCCGATATGCGAGCGTTCAATGGAAATTCTGATCCGCAAGATCATTTATACGAATTCAATGACCTGATGGAATTTCACCAAGTTTCTGATTTGGCAAAATGCCAATGCTTGGCAGTAACTCTTACATCTCATGCCAAACGGTGGTTCAAGTCACTCCTGCCGGGATCAATCAGCTCGTGGAATCAGATGAGCTTGACATTCTTGAGACACTTCTAAGCGAACAGGAAGTTCTTGATGCCTTTTAGCTACCTCAGCAACATAAGGCAAGAAAGGGATGAATCCATCCAATCTTACATCGATAGGTTCCATAGAGAGCTCCATAAAGTAGCTCACACTCTCGAAGAATCCGTTCGAACTCTTATCATAGTGCGAGTTTGTCCACAGACAGATCTGTGGAAGGAGCTGCAATCAGAGGACGATGTTTCTCTCACCCGCTGTTACAGCCTTATGGAGAAATACCTCCGTATTGAGAACTCTGTGGCAGCGCTTCACCGCCACGACCCTGGCACTTTTGGCAGTGCACCAGGTTGGGGGGAAAATAGGAGAGTTGATCGCAGATGGGCTAATGACGATCGATGAAAATGAAAGAAACCATGGTTCGAGCCCCAAAAGTCTTATGCTCTAGTTCCTCGTCGCAATCGCGACAGGAATCAGTATACCCCTTTGAATGCATCCGTTTCGGCCATTCTTGATAAGTCAGAAGAGGTTGGTCTGCTCAGAGAGTCTGACCCCATGAAAAGTCCCTCCTCATTCAGAAACAACAAAAAATATTATCGTTATCATCGGGAAAGTGGGCATCACACCGATGAGTGTTGAGCTCTCAAGCAGGCAATTGAAGATCTTATCAAGCAAGGGCATTTCAAAGAGTATGTTGATGACTTTGCTCTTGTAAGGGAGAAAAATCGAGAGAAACGAGTAAGGAGTGTCGTGATCGCAAGGGTATCTGTAGCGTGGGGATAATCTTTGGAGGACCACACCTCGGAGGAAACTCACAAGGTGCCCAAGAAAGATATGCTCGCACAGCCCATCACGACTCTATCTGTGTGATGAACACTACGCAACGACCATCAAAGGTTCGTAGAGAGGAAGAGATCACCTTCTCCGAAAAAGATGCAATTCAGTTGCATCATCCCCATGATGATGCTCTCATCATCACGCCCCAACTAAGGCACTTCGACGTCCACAAAATGTTGGTGGACAACAGAAGCGTTGTGAACATTCTGTTTCAGCCAGCTTTCAAGAGAATAAAATTTGATGAGGCCGACTTGAAGCCGGCCTCAATCCCCCTATATGGTTTTACAGGGGATCATCTGATCCCCAAAGGAACGATCTCGCTTCCAATCACGTTGGGTAACTCTGACGAGGTGACCAAAATAACTGAATTCTTAATAGTGGATTGCCTGTCCCCTTTCAATGGCATTCTAGGGCAACCTCTACTGAGGAACTTCAAAGCAGTCACTTCGATCTACCCTCTCAAGATGAAGTTCCCCACCTTGATGGGTATAGGGGAAGTAAGCGGATCTTAGTTCGCATCTCGCGATTGCTATGTAAAGGCAATACAGATGGCGTGCAAGGGGAAAGGCATCTCGCGTGGCATTCCTAAACAGGCAATGGCGATCAGGCGGATTGAACCATAGCCTGGCCTAACCAAGGATAACATGGATCCTCATATCCAGGAATACCCTTCCAGTGGGCCAGTTGAGGATTTATCTGAAGTGTCAATCGACCAGCGCGAGTCGAGCAAAGTGTTGAGGATTGGAAGCAATCTCAACCCCCAACTCGCCAGCGACCTGACTAGCTTCCTTAGACAAAACATCTATGTGTTCGCATGGATGCATGCCGACATGGTCGGGATCAGCCCAAATGTCATTTGCCATACCCTGAACATTGACAGTGAAGCCAAACCGGTCTGCTAGAAGAGAAGAGCGATAGATCCAGAGCGATATGCTGCCCTGAAACTTGAGGTAGACAATCTCCTTCGGAATGGATCCATCTGGGAAGCGCTCTATCAGAGTTGGATTGCCAACCCAGTTCTAGTAAAGAAGCCTAACGGCAAGTGGCGGACCTGTGTTGATTTCACCGACCTCAACAAAACATGCCCAAATGACAGTTTTCCCCTATCAAGGATCGACCAGTTCGTGGATGCCACCTCCGAGCATGAGCTACTGAGTTTCATGGACGTATACTCGGGATACAATCAAATTTCGATGTATGAACAAGACAAAGAGCATACCTCATTTGTTACAGATCAAAGGTTATATTGCTACAAAGTTATGCCCTTCGACCTAAAGAATGCTGGGGCAACTTACCAGCAGCTGGTTAACTGAATGTTTTCCAAGTAGATCAGAAAGTCGATGGAAGTCTATGTTGATGACATCCTAGTCAAGTCGCATGTCGCTTCAGATCACATAGCGCATCTCGCTGAGATGTTCGATATCCTCCGGAAATACAAAATGAAGCTCAATCCCCTCAAATGCTCATTCTGAGTATCCTCAGGAAAATTCCTTGGGTACATGGTTAACCAGCGGGGAATAGAGATCAACCCCGAGAAAATCCAAGCTCTCCTTGATATGAAGAGCCTGACCAACCAAAAGTAGGTTCAGAGCCTCAATAGGCGAATAGCGGCACTCAGTCGCTTCATATCGAGGGCAACAGATCGCTGCTTGCCATTCTTCAACATTCTTAGGGCCAACAAGAAGTTCGAGTGGACTCCCGAGTGCGAACAGGCATTCAAGAGCATTAAAGAGCACCTCAGGAAGCCACATTTCCTGTCCAAGCCTCTCCCGTAAGAGATCCTCCTCCTGTATCTGTCCGTCTCTAAATATGCGGTCAGTGCAGCATTAGTTCGGGAAGAAAGCAAGGTTCAATGACCAATGTATTACACAAGCAAGCATTTGTTGGATGCAGAGATGCGGTATCTGGAAATGGAGAGATTAGCTTATGCCCTACTGATCACTTCCCAAAAGTTGCAACCTTACTTCCATGCTCATACAATCCATGTAATGATAAGTTACCCGCTCAAGCAGGTCCTCCAGAAACCAGAGGAATTGGGAAAATTGGTCAAATGGGCCATGGAACTAAGTTAGTTCGATCTGCAATATAGACTGAAAGCAACCATCAAAAGGCAGGTTGTTGCTGATTTCATTTCGAAATTCTCATATCATCCGACCAAGGAATCCGAGCAACAAGCCAGCGAAGTCAGCCAGGAAACTATTTAGAATCTGTCGACCTGGAGCCTATTCGTCGACGGATAGGGGTAAGCGGTTCTAGGTACCCTGCATTTTTCGGGGGAACCGAAACTGGAACCGCACAGTGCAGGTTCTTAAATTTAAGAAACCGGAACCTAAAATGCAGGTTCCGGTTCCTTTCCCAGGTACCCTGTAAAAAATCAATCACCCCTCTATTAGTTTAAAAAATGACAAAAATACCTTAAAAGTTTACAAATACACCCTTAACAAATTTTGATTACTCGTTCATTTGTGTCCAATGTAACTCATAACCTGTAATCTCTAGGCAACATTTGAATTCAATCAATTAGTAATGTTTATAATGTAATATAGTAATGTTGTAATTATTAAATTATAATATAATGTTATAATTATTTAAGTAATTATTTAACAGTAATTTAATGTTATAATCAATTAAATTTCTAATAATTTAATTAATTACTTATGTTTAATATTTATACCGTAATATTATAATTAATTAAATTTTTAATCATTTAATTAAGTATTGTACTATTGTTTGTAATAGAATGCTATAATTAATTAAGTAATCATACTACAAATTTATAATGTAATGTTATAATTAATAAAATTCTAATCATTTAATTAAGTATTGTGTAAATTAGTAATGTTTATAATATAATGTCATAATCAATTAAGTAATCATTTAATTATGTAATATTATAATTAATTATATAATCATATTATAATGTAATGTTATCATAAATTAAGTAATCATACTGTAAATATATAATTTAATATTGTAATTAATTAAATTTCTAATCATTTAATTAATATACTAATATTTATAATGGAATGTTATAATTGATTAAGTAATCATACTATAAATATATAAGGTAATGTTATAATTAATTAAATTTTTAATCATTTAATTAAATAATGTAATAATGTAGTAAATTACTAATGTTTATAATGTAATGTTATAAATTCATAACTAATTATGTAATCATTTAACTATGTAATGCTATAATTAATTAAGTGATCATAATATAATGTAATATAAATTATATTACATTAAGTAATTATTTAACTATAATGTAATGCTTAATTAATTAAATTTCTGATCATTTAATTAAGTGATCATTTATTTATAATTTAATAAGTTAATTAAGTAATTATTTAACTATAATGTAATGCTTAATTAATTAAATTTCTGATCATTTAATTAAGTAATCATTTATTTATAATGTAATATTACAATTAATGTTTATAATATAATGTCATTATCAATTAAATAATCATCTAATTATGTAATATTATAACTAATTATGTAATCATACTATAATGAATTAAGTAATCATACTATAAATCTTTAATATAATATTATAAATTTATAATTAATTTGTTTATAATAGAATGTTATAATTAATTAAGTGATTATTTAATTATAATGTAATATTACAATTAATTAATTAATCATACTATAAATTTATAATGTAATGTTATAATTAATTAAATTTCTAATCATTTAATTAAGTATTGTGCTAATGTTTATATAGTAAATCAGTAATTATTTATGTTTATAATATAATGTCATAATCAATTAAGTAATTATTTAATTATGTAATGTTATAATTAATTATGTGATCATACTATAATGTAATATTATAGTGAATTAAGTAATCAGACTATAAATCTTTAATGTAATATTATAATTAATTAAATTTTTAATCATTTAATTAAGTAACGTAATAATATAGTAAATTACTAATGTTTATAATATAATGTTATAAATTTATAACTAATTAAGTAATCATTTAACTATGTAATACTATAATTAATTAAGTGATCATAATATAATGTAATGTAATAATGTTATCATTTAATTAAGTAATTATTTAACTATAATGTAATGTTTAATTAATTAAATTTCTAATCATTTGTTTATAATGTAATGTTATAATGTAATGTTTATAATATAATGTCATAATCAATTAAATAATCATCTAATTATGTAATGTTATAATTAATTATGTAATCATACTATAATGAAATGTTACAATGAATTAAGTAATCATAATATAAATCTTTAATATAATATTATAATGAATTTGTTTATAATAGAATGTTATAATTAATTAAATAATTATAATTTAATGTTACAATTAATTTCGTAATTATACTATAAATTTATAATGTAATATTGTAATTATTTAAATTTCTAATCATTTAATTAAGTATTATACTAATGTAGTAATGTTTATGTAATCATTTAATTATGTAATGTTATAATTAATTATGTAATCATACTATAATGTAATGTTATAGACTTATAGTGAATTAAGTAATCATACTATAAATTTTTAATATAATATTATAATTAATTAAATTCTTAATCAATCAATTAAGTTTGTACTAATGTTTATAATGAAATGTTATAATTGATTAAGTAATTAAACTATAAATCTAGAATGTAATGCTATAATTAATTAAATTTTTAATTATTTAATTAAGCAATATACTAAATGTTATAACTTATAACTCAATTAATTAAGAAGTAATCAATTAATGTAATGCTATAATTAATTATACTATAAATCAATTAAGTAATGTTATAAAATTATAATTAATTAAGTAATCATTTAACTATAATGCAATGTTATAATTGATTAAGTATGATATTTAACTAGTAATTAAATTTATTAATGTTGATCAATTTATCATATATAATTAATTAATTTCTAATTTACTATAGATATATTTAGAACTTGATAATTGAAGTAAATAACTAAATATATTATTATTTAATCAAATATACTATTTTATTCGAAAATAATTCTTTTAATAACATTAAAACACTTTTAATTGGATCATAATTTCAATTATTCACTTAATTAATCAAAACTTTAATATTAATATATTATAATATATTAAAGTTTTTAATATGGTGTAATTTGTATGTAATAAGTATAATTGTATATTTATTTAATTAGGTTATTCTAAAAATTTAACTTTTTCTATTTTAAATTTTTTTATATGTAAAATAATAGAAACCCCCCATTATTCACATTTCACAAATATTTCATATTTTCATTCTAGTCCAGGTTCCAAACAGGTTCCAAAATAGGTTTCAAACAGGTTCTAAAATAGGTTTCAAAACAGGTTCCAAACAGGTTCCAAAAATCAGTTCTTTTTCCAGGTTTCGATTCCGGTTCCGGTTCCTCCACAGATAATAACCAGAACCGAAACTGCACAGTGTTGGTTCCAATAAAATGGAACCGAAACCTACCAGCACAGTGTTGGTTTCGGGTAGGTTCCGATTCTGGTTCTACCCATTACCCGTGCTCAACCCTATCGACGGATCATCGAACAGGAAGAGAGCTGGGGCAGGTCTTCTCCTCTTAAGTCCCGAGGGGACTTGTATTCATGGCATCCTTCGGTTTGGGTTTAAAGCGACCAATAATGAGGTTGAGTATGAAGCCCTGCTCGCTGGGTTGTGGTTGGCCAAGGAAATGGGATTAACCGCGATCAGCATCCACAATGACTCCATGCTAGTTGTCAACCAGATTTTGGGGAATATTAGGCCAAGGAAGAAAATATGATCAGCTATGTGAAGAAAGCTAAGGCCGTACTCGAGCCGTTCAAGCACTTCACGATCACGCAGATTCCTAGAGATAACAATTATGTGATAGATGCTTTGGCAAAGATAGCCTTATCACTAGACTTAGATGCACCAGAAAGTATTCCTATTCGGTTCATAAAGACCCCCAATGTCAGCTCAACCGAATAGGCCATGAATACAACCGAATCAGTTTCCTGGATGACTCCTATCATTCAGTATCTCTGAGATGGGACCTTGCCCAACAACAAGGTCGAAGCAAGGACCCTGCGAACAAGAGCTGCTCGTTACACACTTATAGGAGACCAACTGTACAGGCAAGGGTTTAGTGCCCCTCTTCTCCGATGTGTAACCAGCGAAGAAGCAGACTACATCATGCGAGAGATGCATGAAAGGATCTACGGTAATCACACGGCCACACGATCTCTCGCCAACAAAGGTGTTCGTCAAGGATATTATTGGCCTTTAATCCAAGAAGACACCTACAACTTTGTCAAAAAGTGTGATAAATGCCAGCGGTTCGCGAACATACCACGAACTCCTTCCCACCTAATAACCATGACCAGCCCCTGGCCATTCTCCATGTGGGGAATCAATCTCATTGGTCCCATGCTAGTTGGTAAAGGGGGAGTCAAGTATGCGGTGGTCGCGGTAGATTACTTCACCAAGTGGGTCGAAGTAGAGCCATTAGTCGCGATCGCCACCAAAAAGCTCAAGGACTTCGTCTTCAAAAACATTGTGTGCCATTATGAGATTCCTCATACCCTTATATCTGATAATGGGAAGCAGATCGATAACGAGGAATTCAAGCAGTTTTGCGACGAGCTAGGTATTGATAAAAAATTTGCCTCCGTCGCGAGACCGCAAGCAAATGGTCAAGTTGAAGCTGTCAACAAAACCATCAAGCACACTTTGAAGGCCAAACTTGGCACAACCAAGGGGAATTGGGCTGACGACCTTCCTGAAGTCTTGTGGGCATACGGGACAACTCCGAGAACCTCTACCTTAGAAACCCCTTTTTCGCTAGCATATGGCTGCGAAGCGATGATCCCTATGGAGGTAGGGACCGGTTCACTTTAGAGGGACCCATTCAACGAAGTTGACAATGAAGTGCTCATGCGCGCAAGTCTAGATCTAGTTGAAGAACATTGCAGCAAGGCTCAGCTAAGAATAGTAGTCTATCAGCAATGCATGAAAAGGTTCTTTGACTTTAAGGTCAGAAGAAGAGACTTCCAGGTTAGCGACCTCATTTTAAAGGAAGTCCTTCTCGGTACTAGAGAACCAAGCACGGGAGTTTTGGGACCAAACTGGGACGGCCCATGCGGCATCGCCAAAGTGATAAGACCGAGGACTTATCATCTCAAAAGGTTGAATGGTTCCGAAGTACTGCGAGCTTGGAATGCTGAACATCTCCGACCATATTATCAATAATTCCGAACTCAATTTTTTCCTTGTAAAGATTTCACTTTTCTTAATCTTTTTAAATAGCAAGTGTATAATTCTGCTCTTTTGTAATCGTTTTTACATATATAAAATTCTGTTCGCATAAACTTGTGCCAATGTTATTGTAAACAGTTAGAATACGATCTCATATGTAACAGAAAATACGAAAATTGTAAGTACTCATGAAAGATTGTAAAAAGTGATGTCTTTATTTATAATAAAAAGGGAAAGTACATGGGCAAAAAGGGACAAGACTACAGGGGATCACTGATTCTCGTCCCTAGGCTGGTCATCGACCACCTGTTCAGATGCAGGCTCCTTTGGGACAAACTCCGGATGATCCTCTTCCAGGTCAGGTCCCCGAGCCGCTTCCTCAGCGTCAGCCTGCGCCATGGAAGCAAGTTCGTTCCGAAACTTGTCAAGGAGGTCGGATAGATCCATCTCAGGGTTCTTCGGCTGAAGGGCAAAGATGGACTGAATCGTCCATTCTGTAGCCTTACTCTCGATCTCCGCCTCCTGCTGCTGCATCTCTGCAGTTAGCGAAGTGACGCGACCTCGAGTGAAATGGAGCTCAGCCTCAAGCGCTGATCGTTGCTTTTCAGTAGTCTCTCACAGCTTGCCCCTTTCCCTCTCCGCTCGTAAAGCCCGCTCGGAGGTTGTTTGCAGTGCCTGGTCTTTCTCGTTAGCCTCCCTGGTGAGTCTGGCCACAGTCCTCTGGAGCTCCTTCACCTCTTCGCTACGCTTCTCCAACTCAGCCTTTTGAAAGTCCACCGTGCGAAGTGTAGCATCCCTTTCGGACAAATGCTGATTCGACTGAACGATGGATGAGTCTCTATCTATCCGTGCGACCTTTAGTTCCCGCTTGAGCCGCACATTCTCTTCCCTCATCTCGACCAGTCCCTCAGTAGCCCCCAGCTAGACCTTCTGCAGGGACAGGTGCATGGAGAGCAGGGCTTGCATAATGAAAAGAATAAAGTTAGTCCTTTATATTACAAAAGCAAATATAAGTCCTCGCCGAAGGCAGCTCGTTTACCTGGCTTAGGTGCTAGAAGGATGTGGTCATCAGGTCCATAGGGCCGGAGGCCACGAACTGTTCAAAAGCCTCCGCAAGCCCGCATTCCAGCAAAGCAAAGACTACCAGCTGCAGATAATCCAGTAGCTAACCCATTGACTCTAGCACGGGGGTGTTTGTGCCTATAGCGGGCAGAGTTCCCTCCACTGGCTCCTTGCCCGACCTCTTCCCGGGGACTGCGACCGTTTATTGTCTTGTCTGTGGACCCCCAAGATCAATGGAGATGTTGGTTGTGCCCTTAGGTGGCCCTCCCGAGCTGAACTCTTAGTAAGGCTGCGACCTCTCGGGCTGAACACCCAAACCCTTCGATTCGAACTCCAACTCCTCAATCTGAATTTGCCTCCTCTTCTTAGGCCTTTGGGCCATGGTTTTCTACTTCGAGCAAGCAATCGAAGGCTGGGGAACGCCCGCAGGTCGGGCCAGAGCAATTGTCGATGTCCCTCCGACGGGGGGACCGTTAAGAGCCGCTCTAGTTGGTCCGGTGGCACCCATTCGGGGGTAGGCAAATTGCCATGGTCGCAGTGATTTGGGCACCTTGGGAGGCATGGTCGCTGCATGCGAACATCATTAGTAAAACAGTTCGTTGCATGCGAAATAAAAAAGGCTAAGGTCAAGAAGCTTACTCGGTGTGGTCTTTAAGGTTGCTTCTGAGTTGAAGAAACTGTACTTCCGCAAATTTGTGGTTGTCACAAGCAATCTTGTATCGTAACTCTCTTCGGGCAGATAGCCAAAGGTAGCGATCCTATCCGGATCCTCGAGGAGCTCTAACCTAGTCATTTTGTTAACTGCGAAGAAACAAAGAGCTCGTTAGTAAAGAACGAAAGATAGTTCGCAAACTCAAAAGAAATGAGGACCTACTTGGCTCCTGAAAATGGCAAATGCCATCATGACGAAAGAAAAAGAACTTCATCTCGTATGCCCCTATGTTGCTTGGGTAACTGTGTATTCCCGCTTCAATGGTAGGTCGCTTGGAAAGATAGTAAGAATCCTTGTCCTTACTCTTTTTCAAAATGTACAAGCAACCGAGCTCTAGCACGATTAGCTCGCCCAATCCGTTCTCGCCACATGCGATGTACATAGCCACGACGATCATGTACGCGTCTGGCGTGAGCTACAATGGTGCAATCCCGAAATGATCGAGGACCAACCTGACAAAAGGGTGGAAGGGGATCAACCCCCTACTCTTGAATATGTTCTCAGAAATCGCAGCCATCCCTCGTGGCAAACTCCGAGTTGTGTGTGTCCTATTTCGAAAGACCTCCACGCTGAGAGCATATTGGTCTACCACCTTTTGGATCTCATCGGCAGTAATTATCAACAAGATCTCTTAAGGGGGACCCTCCTCAGTCCTGGTCATTGGGGAGTCCATTCTTCTGCGGTCTGAAAAGAAAAGCGACATGTAGGGAATCACTCAGTCTTTGTACACTATTTCATACGATGACGTGGAAGAAAAAGAAAATACTTCCTCCCTTAAACCCTAGAAAAACCCTAACATAATACTTTGAGAGCCACTATCATTGGCTCAATCCCAAAGAGAATATTTCATCTCCGATCAACTTCCGACAAACTATCATCGCACGACAACTATTGAAAACAAGAAAAAATAGTAAAAGTGGCAGAAGAATCATCCTTACCTCTTGAAATGAGAAGATTATTCCTCTTGCTCTGGATATCAAGCGTGCACCAATCTGATAGACAAAGAACCAAGGCTCACGAAAATCTCTTGCTCTCTCTGAGAAGATGAATATTGTGACATTGTTTGAAGTGAACTTGGGGTTTTATAGCGAAGGAAATTGCGCTTTGGTTTCTCGAAGTCAAATGACGTTTGGGCGTAAAACGCATCTCACCGTTGATCGCAACCACGTGTCACAAATCAGTGAAGAAGAGTGACCGTCACACTTTGAGAAACCAAATCATCGTTCTTTTCCATTGAAACACTCAAGCGACAGAACGTTCTCCCTCCTCCACATTAAATACGCCCACGTTTGCATTTAATGCTCTGATAGGGAATGTCGCTCGCATTTAACGTGCATGGCTGGCACTTATTGCACACAGGACACGTCTGTCAGAGCAAAAGGTACTTCATTAAATGTATCTTCTATAAAAGTGCAATGGATAACATCTGAAGAGGTCGTTACGTATAACACTATTCAGCTCATGTCTTATCGCGAAGCGACGTGACCCCTCGATCTTGTCTCGTGTCAACTGCGAGGCGGAGTGACTCTTTGACTTGGATGTATATCGGTCGCAAAGCAATACAATCTCTTGCCTTAGGCAAAAAATTCCGCAAAGTGCAATCAAGTCGTGAACCTCAGACGAAGATCAAATTCATCGTCGTGGCACTGGATATGGTCTGATTCAGGTCGTTGACCCTTAAAGTAAAGGCCATTTCAGGTCGCCTGCATGAAAATGTTTCTTCTACCACTTTGCATCCAGGTCGGGTCAACCAGTGTCTTCAAACGCATCAAATCAAGGCATGATATATAGTTTCCAAGGTTCGATTCTCAAGCCTTAAAAACTAGGGGACTTCTGTTATGCCTGGAAAAGTAGGGCTGATTGGCATGCTGTCGTAGGCACCTAGAATTAAAACCCTAAAAGATACACGTAGTAGTGTGAGTAGGGATCGTTCCCACGAAGAGTGTCTAGCCGAGTTTAATGTTACGTGAACAAGGCTGGGGGGTTTTGAGTAAAACAGAAATAATTTCAGGAAAAACAATTCAAATTAAACTATCGAAATCAATCAAATAACGAAACCTGGTCTAGGTCAACACCCACCATCGGAATCTTACAACTGATCATTGATACAAAAATAAATCAATTCATACCCTGAATATTCACTGTTGGAACTATTTTCCTATCTCTCCTTAGTTGTAATTAATTAAGAAACAAGCGATCTAATTAACCTTACTACTAAACAACCCTAGATAAGCACTAAAGATTTAATCTAGTGGTAGCCTTAAGACCTAGAGAGATCGATGAAGCTAAACAACACAAACTCAAGCGGTTGCATTTAATTCAGTCAAATGTTCTTCTTAAAACTTAATAATTCCTGACGCAGCAAATTCTTAAACCCTAATTACTTCACAAGTTAAAGGGATCAAACAATTACAGATTTGATATCTAACTTAGCAGTAGATTGCAACAATTAATAAACTAGTAGGCCTCCTAGTAATTAAACGCAACAATCATGAAAATATGCATAGAAGAACATCCAATACTCAAACATAAATTGAACACTTAAAGAAAAAAAAAAACCAGATTGATCTCACAGTTTATTGATTCCGAGGTCTTGTTTCCTTCGACCAAGTTATAAAAATTAGCCACTCATGGCCATAATCAAAACTCAAAGGAAAAGAAAAATTCCAGAAGAGAGAAGAGAGAAGAGAAAGGTGTGTGTGGCTATCTCCCAATCTGATCTCTCTTTAAAAATATCTAATTCGAATTCTAATTCTACTCAATCTCCTCAAAATATTCTAATATCCTAAAGTAACATTTATCCTAATCTGATTAATTGGAAATAAAATAATAAAGTCCTAAAATAAAATAGGAAAGTGGTGTTTTCCAGCTGTAATTTGCATGCAACGGGTCTTCAAAACTTCTTGTAATAATCTGCCTATTTGAATTGCATGACAAGGCGGAATGTTCCAGAATGTCGGCAGTGCAGATACGTCAACTTCAAGCTCGATTACAACCTTGATGCAGCGAGTATCTCTTCAAACTCAAAACAATAAAGTTGTAGATCTCTTTCTTAGTGTTCCACAGCATTTTGAAACATCTCAATCGGATCTTGGATGAGAGAGTTATGCCCAGATTACGAAGCAATATCAAAACTATCCGAATTCACCTAATTAGTTTTGTTTTGCATTTAACGTCTCCATTTGCATCCTAAATCAAAATAGAATAATAATGAGTACATTTAGGCAACAAATAAGTATAAAAGACTAGACATTAAGGGGGATAAATATGACATTTTGCATTCTCATCACTGATGCAGAGCCCTATCAGCGTAAGTGGTCAAAGTTTAGGTAAGTCCAGCAACCATTCAGACGCAGCCACGTTGCACGCTGACACAAGAGGCATGCTCCTGCAAGTGCAGTAGCTGTGCGCCAGGCTGGTGAAAGGCTGGAGGTGATCCATGTGTCCAATCCCTGCAAGAATCGAGTAAATCACTCGAGCAGGTGAATAACGGGACGCAAGGAAGGATTTGCACGGCAATCTGACCCACTCCCTGATTTAATAATAATTACCTCAATTCATCCCACTATAAATAAAGGGATCCTCTCCCGTTTGTGGGATTAGCTAATTTCTTTCTGGAATAGCATATATTCTCTCTCTTTCTCTTGTAATCTCTTCTTGTAAGTCAGTTTGCTGAACGCGACCTGATCTCATATATTAATACAATAGCAGTAGACGTAGGAGTCGCTTATTTAAGCATCCAAACCACTTTAAACATTGTTCTTCTTTTATTCAGTTCAATACCCCCATACACGTGTGTCTTCTGAGCCAGCTCAACATTTCCCATGTGTGTTCAGTTGGTGTTAAAATCAAGCATCAACAATCATAATTCAAAATGGTCACAATCAGGGGTGAGTTTTCAGTGTTTGTCCCCAGACAGATCTGTGGAAGGAGCTGCAATCAGAGGACGATGTTTCTCTCACCCGCTTTTACAGCCTGGAGAAATACCTCCGTATTGAGAACTCTGTGGCAGCGCTTCACCGCCACGACCCTGGCACTTTTGGCATGCACCAGGTTGGGGGGAAAATAGGAGAGTTGATCGCAGATGGGCTAATGACGATCATGAAAATGAGAAACCATGGTTCGAGCCCCAGAAGTCTTATGCTCTAGTTCCTCGTCGCGATCGCGAAGGAATCAGTATACCCCTTTGAATGCTCCGTTTCGGCCATTCTTGATAAGTCAGAAGAGTTGGTCTGCTCGGAAGGTCTAGCCCATAAAGGTCCCTCCTCATTCAGAAACAACAAAAAATACTGTCGTTATCATCGGGAAAGTGGGCATCACACCGATGAGTGCTGAGCTCTCAAAGGCAATTAAGATCTTATCAAGCAGGGCTTTCAAAGAGTATGTTGATGACTTTGCTCCTGTAAGGAGAAAAATCGAGAGAAACAGTAAGGAGTGTCGTGATGCAAGGGTATCTGTAGCGTGGGGATATCTTGGAGGACCACACCTCGGAGAAACTCACGAGTTGCCCAAGAAAGATATCTCGCCAGCCCATCACGACCCTATCTGTGTGATGAACACGACGCAACGACCATCAAAGGTTCGTAGAGAGAAGATCACCTTCTCCGAAAAAGATGCAATTGATTGCATCATCCCCATGATGATGCTCTCATCATCACGCCCCAACTAAGGCACTTCGACGTCCACAAAATGTTGGTGGACAACGGAAGCGCTGTGAACATTCTGTTCCAGCCAGCTTTGAGAGAATAAATTTGATGAGCCGACTTAAGCCCGCCTCAATCCCCCTATATGGTTTTACAGGATCATCTGATCCCAAGGAACGATCTCGCTTCCAATCACGTTGGGTGACTCTGACGAGGTGACCAATAACTAAATTCTTAGTATGGATTGCCGTCCCCTTTCAATGGCATTCTAGGCGACCTCTACTGAGGAACTTCAAAGCAGTCACTTCGTCTACCCTCTCAAGATGAAGTTCCCCACCTTGATGGGTATAGGGAAGTAAGCGAATCTTAGTTCGCATCTCGCGATGCTATGTAAAGGTAGTACAGATGGCGTGCAAGGGGAAAGGCATCTCGCGTGGCATTCCTAAACAGGCAATGGCGATCAGGCGGATTGAACCATAGCCTGCCCAACCAAGGATAACATGGATCCTCGTTCCAGGAATGCCCTTCCGTGGGCCAGTTGAGATTTATCTGAAGTGCAATCGACAGCGCGAGTCGAGCAAAGTGTTGAGGATTGGAAGCAATCTCAACCCCCAACTCGCCACGACCTGACCAGCTTCCTTAGAAAAACATCTATGTGTTCGCATGGATGCATGCCGACATGTCGGGATCAGCCCAAATGTCATTTGCCATGCCCTAACATTGACAGTAGCCAAACCGGTCTGCCAGAAGAGAAGAGCGGATCCGGAGCGATATGCTCCTGAAACTTAGGTAGACAATCTCCTTCGGATAGATCCATCTGGGAAGCGCTCTATCAAGTTGATTGCCAACCCAGTTCTAGTAAAGAAGTCAACGGCAAGTGGCGGACCTGGTTTGATTTCACCGACCTCAACAAAACATGCCCAAAGATAGTTTTCCCCTACAGGATCGACCAGTTGGTGGATGCCACCTCCGAGCATGAGCTACTGAGTTTCATGGACGTATACTCGGGATACAATCAAATCCGATGTATGCACAAGACAAAGAGCATACCTCATTTGTTACGATCAAAGGTATATTGCTACAGTTTGCCCTTCGACCTAGAATGCTGGGGCAACTTACCAGCAGCTGGTTAACCGAATGTTTTCCAAGTAGATCGAAAGTCGATGAAGTCTATGTTGATGACATCCTAGTCAAGTCGTAGTCGCTTCAGATCACATAGCGCATCTCGCTGAGATGTTCGATACCTCCGAAATACAAAATAAGCTCAATCCCCTCAAATCTCATTCGGTATCCTCAGGAAAATTCCTTGGGTACATGGTTAACCACGGGGAATAGAGATCAACCCGAGAAAATCAAGCTCTCCTTGATATGAAAGCCCGACCAACCAAAGTAGGTTCAGACCTCAATAGGCGAATACGACACTCAGTGCTTCATATCGAGGCAACAGATCGCTGCTTGCCATTCTTCAACATTCTCAGGCCAACAAGAAGTTCGAGTGGACTCGAGTGCGAACAGCATTCAAGAGCATTAAGAAACACCTCAGGAAGCCACTTTCCTGTCCAAGCCTCTCCCGAAGAGATCCTCCTCCTGTATCTGTCCGTCTCTCAATACGCGGTCAGTGCAGCATTAGTTGGGAAGAGCAAGGTTCAATGACCAATGTATTACGCAAGCAGCGTCTTTGGATGCGAGATGCGTATCTGGAAATGGAGAGATTAGCTTATGCCCTACTGATCGCTTCCCAAAGTTGCAACCTTACTTCCAGCCTATACAATCCATGTAATGACAAGTTACCCGCTCAAGCGGTCCTCCAGAAACCAGAGGAATTGGGTATTGGTCAAATGGGCCATGGAACTAAGTCATTTCGATCTGCAATATAGACTGAAAGCAACCATCAAAAGGCAGGTTTGTGCTGATTTCTTTCGAAATTCTCATATCATCCGACAAGGAATCCGAGCACAAGCCAGGAAGTCAGCCAGGAAACTATTTAGAATCTGTCGACCTGGAGCCTATACGTCGACGGATAGGGTGAGCGTTTTCGGTACCCTGCATTTTTGGGGGGGAAACCGAAACCGGAACCTAAAATGCAGGTTCGGTTCCTTTCCCAGGTACCCTGTAAAAAATCAATCACCCCTCTATTAGTTTAAAAAATGACAAAATACCTTAAAAGTTTACAAATACACCCTTAACAAATTTTGATTACTCTCATTTGTGCCCAATGTAACTCTACCTGTATCTCTAGGCAACATTTAATTCAATCAATTAGTAATGTTTATAATGTAATATAGTAATTTGTAATTATTAAATTATAATAAATTTTATATTATTTAAGTAATTATTTAACAGTAATTTATGTTATATCATTAAATTTCTAATAATTTAATTATTACTTATGTTTAATATTTATACGTAATATTATAATTAATTAATTTTTAATCATTTATAAGTTTGTACTATTGTTTGTAATAGAATGCTATAATAATTAAGTAACCATACTACAAATTTATAATGTAAGTTATAATTAATAAAATTCTAATCATTTAATATATTGTGTAAATTAGTAATTAGTAATTAGTAATGTTATAATATAATGTCATATCAATTAAGTAATCATTTAATTATGTAATATTATAATTAATTATATAATCATATTATAATGTAATGTTATCATAATAGTAATCATACTGTAAATATATATTTAATATTGTAATTAATTAAATTTCTAATCATTTAAATATATACTAATATTTATAATGGAATGTTATAATTGATTAAGTAATCATACTATAATATATAAGGTAATGTTATAATTAATTAAATTTTTATCATTTAATTAATATGTAATATGTAGTAAATTACTTGTTTATAATGTAATGTTATAAATTCATAACAATTATGTATCATTTAACTATGTAATGCTATAATTAATAAGTGATCATAATATATGTAATATAAATTATATTACATTAAGTTTATTTAACTATAATGAATGCTTAATTAATTAAATTTCTGATCATTTAATTAAGTGATCATTTATTATAATTTAATAATTAATTAGTAATTATTTAACTATAATGTAATGCTTATTAATTAATTTCTGATCATTTAATTAAGTAATCATTTATTTATAATGTAATTTACAATTAATGTTTATAATATATGTCATTATCAATTAAATAATCATCTAATTATGTAATTTATAACTAATTATGTAATCATACTATAATGAATTATTCATACTATAATCTTAATATAATATTATAAATTTAAATTAATTGTTTATAATAGAATGTTATAATTAATTAAGTGATTATTTAATTATATGTAATATTACAATTAATTAATTTCATACTATAAATTTATAATGTAATGTATAATTAATTAAATTTCTAATCATTTAATTAAGTATTGTGCTAATGTTATTAGTAAATAGTAATTATTTATGTTTATATAAAATGTCATAATCAATTAAGTAATTATTTAATTATGTAATGTTATAATTAATTATGTATCATTAATGTTAATTTATAGTGAATTAAGTAATCAGACTATAAATCTTTAATGTAATATTATAATTAATTAAATTTTTAATCATTTAATTAAGTAAGTATATATAGTAAATTACTAATGTTTATAAATAATGTTTTAAATTATAACTAATTAAGTAATCATTAACTATTTAATACTATATTAATTAAGTGATCATAATATAATGTAATGTAATAATGTTATCATTTAATTAAGTATTATTTAACTATAATGTAATGTTTAATTAATTAAATTTCTAATCATTTGTTTAAATGTAATGTATATGTAAGTTTATATATAATGTCATAATCAATTAATAATCATCTATTATGTAATGTTATAATTAATTATGTAATCATACATAATGAAATGTTCATGAATTATTAATAATATAAATCTTTATATAATATTTAATGAATTTGTTTATAATAGAATGTTATAATTAATTAATAATAAATTTAATGTTACAATTAATTTCGTAATTATACTATAAATTTATAATGTAATTTGTAATTATTATTTCTAATCATTTAATTAAGTATTATACTAATGTAGTATGTTTATGTAATCATTTATTAGTAATGTTTAATTAATTATGTAATCATACTATAATGTAATGTTATAGACTTATAGTGAATTAATGTATCATACTATAAATTTTTAATATAATTTATAATTAATTAAATTTTAATCAATCAATTAAGTTTGTACTATGTTTATAATGAAATGTTATAATTGTTAAGTAATTAAACTATATCTAGAATGTAATGCTATAATTAATTAAATTTTAATTATTTAATTAAGCAATATACTAAATGTTATAACTTATAACTCAATTAATTAAGAAGTAATCAATTAATGTAATGCTATAATTAATTATACTATAACAATTAAGTAATGTCATAAAATTATAATTAATTAATTAATCATTTAACTATAATGCAATGTTTATAATTGATTAAGTGATATTTAACTAGTAATTAATTTATTAATGTTGATCAATTTATCATATATAATTAATTAATTTTCAATTTACTATAGATATATTAGAACTGATAATTGAAGTAAACTAAATAATTATTATTTAATCAAAATATACTATTTTATTCAAAAATATTCTTTTAATAACATTAAAACACTTTTAATTGGATCATAATTTCAATATCCACTTAATTAATCAAAACTTTAATATTAATATATTATAATATATTAAGTTTTTAATATGGTGTTTTGTTTGTAATAAGTATAATTGTATATTTATTTAATAGGTTATCTAAAAATTTAACTTTTTCTATTTTAAATTTTTTTATATGAAAAATAATAGAAAACCCCCATTATTCACATTTCACAAATTTTCATATTCATTCTAGTCCAGGTTCCAAACAGGTTCCAAAATAGGTTTCAAACAGGTTCTAAAATAGGTTTCAAAACAGGTTCCACAGTTCCAAAATCAGTTCTTTTTCCAGTTTCGATTCCGGTTCCGGTTCCTCCACAGATAAGAACCGAACCGAACTGCACAGTGTTGGTTCAATAAATGGAACCAAAACCTACCGACAGTGTCGGTTTCGGGTAGGTTCCGATTCGGTTTCTACCACTACCCGTGCTCAACCCTATCGAGGATCATCGAACAGAAAGAGAGCGGGCAGGTCTTCTCCTCTTAAGTCCCGAGGGACTCGTATATGGCATCCTTCGGTTTGGGTTTAAAGCAGCCAATAATGAGGTTGAGTTGAAGCCCTGCTCGCTGGGTTGTGGTTGGCCAAGGAAATGGGATTAACCGCATCAGCATCCACAATGACTCCATGCTAGTTGTCAACCAATTTTGGGGGAATATTAGGCCAAGGAAGAAATATGATCAGCTATGTGAAGAAACTAAGCCGCACTCGAGCCGTTCAAGCACTTCACGATCACACGATTCCTAGAGATACATTATGTGATAGATGCTTTGGCAAGATAGCCTCATCACTAGACTTAGATCACCAAAAAGTATCCTTTTCGTTTCATAGAGACCCCCAGTCAGCTCAACGAACAGGCCATGACAACCAATCAGTTTCCTGGATGACTCCTATCATTCATTATCTCAGATGGGACCTTGCCCAACAACAGTCGAAGCAAGGACCCTGCGAACAAGGCTGCTCTTACACACTTATAGAGACCATGTACAGGCAGGGTTTAGTGCCCCCTTCTCCGATGTGTAACCACGAAGAAGCAGACTACAATGCGAGAGATACATGAAAGGATCTGCGGTAATCACCGGCCGCACGATCTCTCGCCAACAAAGTTTCGTCAAGGATATTATTGGCTCTAATCCAAGAAGACACCTACAACTTTGTCAGAAGTGTGATAAGTGCCAGCGGTTCGCGAACAATACCACGAACTCCTTCCCACCTATAACCATGACCAGCCCCTGGCCATTCTCCTTTGGGGAATCAATCTCATTGGTCCCATGCTAGTTGGTAAAGGGGGATTCAAGTATGCGGTGGTGCGTAGATTACTTCACCAAGTGGGTCGAAGCAGAGCCATTAGTCGCGATCGCCACCAAAAGCTCAAGGACTTCGTCTTCAAAAACATTGTGTGCCATTATGAGATCCTATACCCTTATATCTGATAATGGGAAGCAGATGATAACGAGAATTCAAGCATTTTGCGACGAGCTGGGTATTGATAAAAATTTGCCTCCGTCGCGAGACCGCAACAAATGGTCAAGTTGAATTGTCAACAAAACTTCAAGCACACTTTGAAGGCCAAACTTGGCACAACCAGTTGGGCTGACGACCTTCCTGAATTCTTGTGCATACAGACAACTCCGAGAACCTCTACCTTAGAAACCCTTTTCGCTAGCATATGGTGCGAAGGATGTCCCTATGGAGGTAGGACCGGTTCACTTTAGGGACCCATTCAACGAAGTGACAATGAGCGCTCATGCGCGCAAGTCTAAATCTAGTTGAAGAACATTGCAGCAAGGCTCAGCTAAGAATAGTAGTCTATCAGCAATGCTGAAAAGGTTCTTTGACTTTAAGGTCAGAAGAAGACTTCCAGGTCAGCACCTCGTTTTAAAGGAAGTCCTTCTCGGTACTAGAGAACCAAGCGGGGAGTTTTGGGACCAACTGGGAGGGCCCATACCGCATTGCCAAATGATAAGACCGAGGACTTATCATCTCAAAAGGTTGAATGGTTCCGAAGTACTGCGACTTGGAATGTTGAACATCTCACCATATTATCAATAATTCCGAACTCAATTTTTTCCTTGTAAGATTTCACTTTTCTTAATCTTTTTAAATAGCAAGTGTATAATTTGCTCTTTTGTAATCGTTTTTACATATGTAAAATTCTGTTCCATAAACTTGTGCCAATTTATTGTAAACAGTTAGAATGCGATCTCATATGTAACAGAAAAACGAAAATTGTAAGTACTCATGAAAGATTGTAAAAAGTGATGTCTTTATTTATAATAAAAGGGAAAGTACATGGCAAAAAGGGACAAGACTACAGAGTCACTGATTCTCGTCCCTAGGCTGGTCATCACCACCTGTTCAGATGCAGGCTCCTCTGGACAAACTCCGGATGCCCTCTTCCAGGTCAGGTCCCCGGCCGCTTCCTCAGCGTCGGACTGTGCCATGGAAGCAAGTTCGTTCCGAACTTGTCAAGGAGGTCGATAGATCCATCTCAGGGTTTCTTCCTGAAGGGCAAAGATGGACTGAATCGTCCATTCTGTACCCTACTCTCGATCTCCACCTCCTGCTGCTGCATCTCTGCAGTTAGCGAAGTGAGCGACCTCGAGTGAAATGAGCTCGGCCCAAGTTGATCGTTGCTTTTAGTAGTCTCCCACAGCTTGCCCCTTTCCTCTCCGCTCGTAAAGCCCGCTCGAGGTCGTTTGCAGCACCTGGTCTTTCTCGTTACCTCCCTGGTGAGTCTGCCCAAGTCCTCTGGAGCTTCTTCACCTCTTCGCTACGCTTCTCCACTCAGCCTTTTGAAAGTCCACCGTGCGAGTGCAGCATCCCTTTCGACAAATTGATTCGCCTGAACGATGGATGAGTCTCTCTATCCGTGGCGACCTCTAGTTCCCTTGAGCCCACATTCTCTTCCCTCATCTCGACATCCCTCAGTAGCCCCCAGTTAGACTTCTCAGGGACAGTGGCATGGAACAGGGCTGTGCATAATGAAAAGAATAAGTTAGTCCTTTATATTACAAAGCAAATAGTCCTCGCCGAGGGCAGCTCGTTTACCTGGCTAGGTGCTAGAAGGACGTGGTCATCAGGTCCATAGGCCGGAGGCCACGAACTGTCAAAAGCCTCCGCAAGCCGCATTCCAGCAAAGCAAAGACTACACGGCTAGATGTCCAGTAGCTAACCCATTAACTCCAGCACGGGGTGTTTTGTGCCCATAGCGGGTAATTTCCTCCACTGGCTCCTTGCCCGACCTCCTCCTGGGACTGCGACCGTTTATGTCTTGTCTGGGACCCCCGGATCAATGGAGATGTTGGTTGTGCCCTAGGTGGCCCTCCCAGCTGAACTCTTGTAAGGCTGACCTCTAGGTCGAACGCCCAACCCTTCGATTGGACTCCAACTCCTCGATCGAATTTGCCTCTCTTCTTAGGCCTTGTGGCCATGGTTTTTTGCTTTGACAGCAATCGAAGGCTGGGGAGCCCGCAGGTCGGGCCGAGCATTGTCGATGTCCCTCCGAGGGGGACCATTAAAGCGCTCTAGTTGGTCCGGTGGCACCCATTGGGGGTAGCAAATTGCCATGGTCGCAGTGATTTGGGCACCTTGGGAGGCATGTCGCTGCATGCGAACATCATTAGTAAAACGTTCGCTGCATGCGAAATAAAAAAGCTAAGGTCAAGAAGCTTACTCTGTGTGGTCTCTAAGGTTGCTTCTGAGTTGAAGAAACTGTACTTCCGCAAATTTGTGGTTGTCACAAGCAATCTTGTATCGCAACTCTCTTCGCAATAGCCAAAGGTAGCGATCCTATCGGATCCTCGAGGAGCTCTACCCTAGTCATTTTGTTAACTGCGAAGAACAAAGAGCTCGTTAGCAAAGAACGAAAGATAGTTTCGCAAACTCAAAAGAAAGGGGACCTACTTGGCTCCTGAAAATGGCAAATGCCATCATGAGAAAGAAAAAGAACTTCATCTCGTATGCCCCTACGTGCTTGTAACTGTGTATTCCCGCTTCAATGTTAGTTCGCTTGGAAAGATAGTAAGAATCCTTGTCCTTACTCTTTTTCAGAATGTACAAGCAACCGAGCTCTAGCACGATTAGCTCCCAATCCGTTCTGCCACACGCGATGTACTAGCCAAACGTCATGTACGCTTTTGGCGTGAGCTACAATGTGCAATCCCAAATGATCGAGGACCAACCTGCAAAAGGGTGGAAGGGGATCAACCCCCTACTTGAATATGTTCTCGAATCGCAACCATCCCTCGTGGCACTCCCTGTGTGTGTCCTATCTTAAAAGACCTCCACGCTGAAAGCTATTTGCTACCACCTTTTGGATCCATCGGCATATTATCGACAAGATCTCTTAAGGGGGACCCTCCTCAGTCCTGGTCATGGGGAGTCCATTCTTCTGCGGTCTGAAAAGAAAAGCGACATGTAGGGAATCACTCAGTCTTTGTACACTGTTTCGTACGATGACGTGGAAAAAAAGAAAATACTTCCTCCCTTAACACCTAGAAAAACCTTAAATAAACTTTGAGAGCCACTATCATTGGCTCATCCAAAGAGAATATTTCATCTCGATCAACTTCCGACAGATATCATCGCACGACAACTATTGAAAACAGAAAAAATAGTAAAAGTGGCAGAAATCATCCTTACCTCTTAAATGAGAAGATTAGTCCTCTTGCTCTGATATCAAGCTGCACCAATCTGATAACAAAGAACCAAGGCTCACGAAAATCTCTTGCTCTCTCGAGAAGATGAATATTGTGACATTGTTTGAAGTGAACTTGGGGTTTTATAGTGAAGGAAATTGCGTTTGGTTTCTCGAAGTCAAATGACGTTTGGGCGTAAAACGCATCTCACCGTTGATCGCAACCACGTCACAAATCAGCGAAGAAGAGTGACCGTCACCTTTGAGAAACCAAATCATCGTTCTTTTCCATTGAAACACTCAAGCGACAAAACGTTCTCCCTCCTCCACATTAAATGCGCCCACGTTTGCATTTAATGCTCTGATAGGGATGTCTTCAGCATGGCTCGCATTTAATGTGCATGGCTGGCACTTATTCACACAGGACACTCTGTCAGAGCAAAAGGTACTCATTAAATTATCTTCTATAAAAGCTCATTTTGCATAGAGAAATTGAAGAGGAACATGTGTTGCTCATTTTGTATGATAATAGTAATACAAGTGAAGATATAGATATTGACATTGATCTTGGAAATAATATTAATGGTTGAGAGAAAATGATATAGATTCTTAATTTTGTGATTAATTTTGATTACGTAATATCATAATTTAAAGCCAATAATACCACAAAATTCTTTAATTAATCTTTGGAATGATATTAATTTTTAGAAAATTTTTATTATTTTATTAATTTTTTTGAAAAAGGTGTATTCTATGATACGATACGATACGATACGAGAAACACGATTCAAAAAATTAGGTTTTCAATACACGATACGATACGTGATTTGATAACTATGCCCCTAAGTACATCAATAGCGCACTACTCTTATTATAGATTATATTAGGAATTGAATACATAAACAATGTCAAACACTATACAATTTTAAATGCTTGCATAATTTGCAAGAATTTAATATAAAAATAGATAATCAGTTAAAAATCCTCCCTTAATATGGGCTTTAGTAGAATAAAATGTATTGTTTATCATTGTTATGCTTGGAAAAGTAAGGCTGATACAGAGCCCTGTCAGCATAAGTGATCAAAGCTTAGGTAAGTCCAGCAACCATTCAGATGCAGCCACGTCGCACGCTGACACAAGAGGCATGCTCCTACCAATGCAGTAGGTGTGCGCCAGGCTGGTGAAAGGCTGGAGGTGATCCACGTGTCCAATCCCTGCAAGAATCGAGTAAATCACTTGAGCAGGTGAATAACGGGACGCAAAGAAGGATTTACACGACAATCTGACCCATTCCCTGATTTAGTAATCATTACCTCAATTCATCCCACTATAGATAAAAGGATTCTCTCCTGTTTGTGGGATTAGCTAATTTCTCTCTAGAATAGCATATATTCTCTCTCTTTCTCTTATAATCTCTTGTAAGTCAGTTCGCTGAACGCGACCTGATCTCATATATTAATACAATACCAGTGGACGTAGGAGTCACTTATTTAAGCATCCGAACCACTTTAAACATTGTTCTTCTTCTATTCAGTTCAATACCCCCATACACGTTTGTCTTCTGAGCCAGCTCAGCATTTCCCACATGCATTTAGTTGGTGTCAAAATCAAGCATCAATAGTTTGGCGCTAGAGGAAGGGCTTGATTTAGTATTCGTCCTTCATCAGGAGAATTTCTAACTAATCGGTCCTACAATAGCAAATGGCTCGCAAGTTCGAATCTGAACGAACCAACCATGGTGAGGGAGAAATCCCCCAAGTGCAAGAGGACACTTCTTCCAAAGTTCCCCCAGTTTCGCAAAATCTCGTGGGGGATATTCCTTCAAGCTCACGGCTTGACCCAGCCATCATGAGCTACTTGGAGAGGTTCAACAATACTCTCCAAACGGTCAACCAAAGGTTCGACCATTTGGATCGGGTTACACCACCCAATCAAATAAGGCGGTGCCACCGCCTAAAACGCATGTAGGTCGTATGAAAGCGTGAAAACCTATGTCGCGCGCACTGCAGCGTGTCAAAGGAAAGGAAAACAGGTGGCGAACAACGAGCCTAGAGACTCCGAGGGACCAATGAACACCGATCGCACCTCGGGTAGAATACTCGTGGCATAAAGACTGAGTGACAGGTCGTAGCCTGAGCTGTCCCATGCCACATCATGTGAGCACTCCCACAAAAGTGCAAGGCAAGGAGATTCTCGCTATCGCCAAAATGATGACCCCGATCATTGTCGCGCGGGAAGTTCCCATCGTCCGCGGGTCAGTTTTAACAATCGCAGAGGTAGGGAAGGTTCCCCGGACCATTCATCGCTATCGCATGACTCTAGCCAGCGTGTGTCAAGAGCGGCCGAAACTGCCGACCGAGACAAGGAGAAATCCGACCTTCGGACTTTCCTTAACCGTAATCGCGACGGTCGAACCCGCATGGGGGAAAGCAATCCCCAGATGGCTCTACTGCCTTAGATTGAGGAGCTATAATAAGCTCTGGATCAGCTAAAGGCTCAGCAAAAGGAGCAAGGGTAGGTCATAGAGGAGTCTCCTTTTTTTTCCGACTGTGTTAGCTGCCCCTCTCCCATCCAGATTCAAATGCCCGATATGCGGGCGTTCAATGGAAATTCTTATCCGCAGGATCATTTATACGAATTCAACGACCTGATAGAATTTCACCAAGTTTCTGATTTGGCAAAATGCTAATGCTTGGCAGTAACTCTTACATCTCATGCCAAGTGGTGGTTCAAGTCGCTCCTGCTGGGATCAATCAGCTCGTGGAATCAGATAAGCTTGACATTCTTGAGAGTTGAGACACTTCTAAGCGAATAGGAGGTTCTTGATGCCTTTGAGCTACCTCAGCAACATAAGGAAAAAAAGGGATGAATCCCTCCAGTCTTACATCGATAGGTTCCATAGAGAGCTCCATAAAGTAGCTCACACTCCCGAAGAGTCCGTTCGGACTCTTATCATAGTGGGAGTTTGTCCACAGACAGATCTGTGGAAGGAGCTGCAATCAGAGGACGATGTTTCTCTCACCCGCTTTTACAGCCTTATGGAGAAATACCTCCGTATTGAGAACTCTGTGGCAGCGCTTCACCGCCACGACCCTGGCACTTTTGGCAATGCACCAGGTTGGGGGGAAAATAGGAGAGTTGATCGCAGATGGGCTAATGACGATCAATGAAAATGAAAGAAACCATGGTTCGAGCCCCAGAAGTCTTATGCTCTAGTTCCTCGTCGCGATCGCGATAGGAATCAGTATACCCCTTTGAATGCATCCGTTTCGGCCATTCTTGATAAGTCAGAAGAGGTTGGTCTGCTCGGAGAGTCTGAGCCCATGAAAGGTCCCTCCTCATTCAGAAACAACAAAAAATACTGTCGTTATCATCGGGAAAGTGGGCATCACACCGATGAGTGCTGAGCTCTCAAGTAGGCAATTGAAGATCTTATCAAGCAAGGGCATTTCAAAGAGTATGTTGATGACTTTGCTCCTGTAAGGGAGAAAAATCGAGAGAAACGAGTAAGGAGTGTCGTGATTGCAAGGGTATCTGTAGCGTGGGGATAATCATTGGAGGACCACACCTCGGAGGAAACTCACGAGGTGCCCAAGAAAGATATGCTCGCACAGCCCATCACGACCCTATCTGTGTGATGAACACGACGCAACGACCATCAAAGGTTCGTAGAGAGGAGGAGATCACCTTCTCCGAAAAAGATGCAATTTGATTGCATCATCCCCATGATGATGCTCTCATCATCACGCCCCAACTAAGGCACTTCGACGTCCACAAAATGTTGGTGGACAACGGAAGCGCTGTGAACATTCTGTTCCAGCCAGCTTTTGAGAGAATAAAATTTGATGAGGCCGACTTGAAGCCCGCCTCAATCCCCCTATATGGTTTTACAGGGGATCATCTGATCCCCAAAGGAACGATCTCACTTCCAATCACGTTGGGTGACTCTGACGAGGTGACCAAAATAACTAAATTCTTAGTAATGGATTGCCCGTCCCCTTTCAATGGCATTCTAGGGCGACCTCTACTGAGGAACTTCAAAGCAGTCACTTCGATCTACCCTCTCAAGATGAAGTTCCCCACCTTGATGGGTATAGAGGAAGTAAGCGAATCTCTGTTCGCATCTCGCGACTGCTATGTAAAGGTAGTACAGATGGCGTGCAAGGGGAAAGGCATCTCGCGTGGCATTCCTAAACAGGCAATGGCGATCAGGCGGATTGAACCATAGCCTGGCCCAACCAAGGATAACATGGATCCTCGTGTCCAGGAATGCCCTTCCAGTGGGCCAGTTGAGGATTTATCTGAAGTGTCAATCGACTAGCGCGAGTCGAGCAAAGTGTTGAGGATTGGAAGCAATCTCAACCCCCAACTCGCCAACGACCTGACCAGCTTCCTTAGAGAAAACATCTATGTGTTCGCATGGATGCATGCCGACATAGTCGGGATCAGCCCAAATGTCATTTGCCATGCCCTGAACATTGACAGTGAAGCCAAACCGGTCTGCCAGAAGAGAAGAGCGATGGATCCGGAGCGATATGCTTCCCTGAAACTTGAGGTAGACAATCTCCTTCGGAATAGATCCATCTGGGAAGCGCTCTATCAAAGTTGGATTGCCAACCCAGTTCTAGTAAAGAAGTCTAACGGCAAGTGGCGGACCTGTGTTGATTTCACCGACCTCAACAAAACATGCCCAAAGGATAGTTTTCCCCTACTAAGGATCGACCAGTTGGTGGATGCCACCTCCGAGCATGAGCTACTGAGTTTCATGGACGTATACTCGGGATACAATCAAATTCCGATGTATGCACAAGACAAAGAGCATACCTCATTTGTTACAGATCAAAGGCTATATTGCTACAGAGTTATGCCCTTCGACCTAAAGAATGCTGGGGCAACTTACCAGCAACTGGTTAACCGAATGTTTTCCAAGTAGATCGGAAAGTCGATGGAAGTCTATGTTGATGACATCCTAGTCAAGTCGTATGTCGCTTCAGATCACATAGCGCATCTCGCTGAGATGTTCGATATCCTCCGGAAATACAAAATGAAGCTCAATCCCCTCAAATGCTCATTCTGAGTATCCTCAGGAAAATTCCTGGGGTACATGGTTAACCAACGGGGAATAGAGATCAACCCTGAGAAAATCTAAGCTCTCCTTGATATGAAGAGCCCGACCAACCGAAAGCAGGTTCAGAGCCTCAATAGGCGAATAACGACACTCAGTTGCTTCATATTGAGGGCAACAGATCGCTGCTTGCCATTCTTCAACATTCTCAGGGCCAACAAGAAGTTCGAGTGGACTCCTGAGTGCGAACAAGCATTCAAGAGCATTAAAGAACACCTCAGGAAGCCACCTTTCCTGTCCAAGCCTCTCCCGCAAGAGATCCTCCTCCTGTATCTGTCCGTCTCTCAATACGCGGTCAGTGCAGCATTAGTTCGGGAAGAAAGCAAGGTTCAATGACCAATGTATTACGCAAGCAAGCGTCTATTGGATGTCGAGATGCGGTATCTGGAAATGGAGAGATTAGCTTATGCCCTACTGATCGCTTCCCGAAAGTTGCAACCTTACTTCCACGCCTATACAATCCATGTAATGACAAGTTACCCGCTCAAGCAGGTCCTCCAGAAACCAGAGGAATTGGGTAAATTGGTCAAATGGGCCATGGAACTAAGTCAGTTCGATCTGCAATATAGACTGAAAGCAACCATCAAAAGGCAGGTTGTTGCTGATTTCATTTCGAAATTCTCATATCATCCGACTAAGGAATCCGAGCAACAAGCCAGTGAAGTCAGCCAGGAAACTATTTAGAATCTGTCGACCTGGAGCCTATACGTCGACGGATAGGGGTGAGCGGTTCCGGGTACCCTGCATTTTTTGGGGGAACCGAAACCGGAACCTAAAATGCAG
The DNA here is from genome assembly GCF_008641045.1 of Pistacia vera. NCBI lineage: Eukaryota > Viridiplantae > Streptophyta > Magnoliopsida > Sapindales > Anacardiaceae > Pistacia > Pistacia vera. Next base: position 741,259 of record NW_022196362.1, on the reverse strand, counting down.
GTTTCGGCTCCTTTCCCAGGTACCCTGTAAAAAATCAATCACCCCTCTATTAGTTTAAAAAATGACAAAAATACCTTAAAAGTTTACAAATACACCCTTAACAAATTTTGATTACTCATTCATTTGTGCCCAATGTAACTCATAACCTGTAATCTCTAGGCAACATTTGAATTCAATCAATTAGTAATGTTTATAATGTAATATAGTAATATTGTAATTATTAAATTATAATATAATTTTATAATTATTTAAGTAATTATTTAACAGTAATTTAATGTTATAATCAATTAAATTTCTAATAATTTAATTAATTACTTATGTTTAATATTTATACCGTAATATTATAATTAATTAAATTTTTAATCATTTAATTAAGTATTGTACTATTGTTTGTAATAGAATGCTATAATTAATTAAGTAACCATACTACAAATTTATAATGTAATGTTATAATTAATAAAATTCTAATCATTTAATTAAGTATTGTGTAAATTAGTAATGTTTATAATATAATGTCATAATCAATTAAGTAATCATTTAATTATGTAATATTATAATTAATTATATAATCATATTATAATGTAATGTTATCATAAATTAAGTAATCATACTGTAAATATATAATTTAATATTGTAATTAATTAAATTTCTAATCATTTAATTAGTATACTAATATTTATAATGGAATGTTATAATTGATTAAGTAATCATACTATAAATATATAAGGTAATGTTATAATTAATTAAATTTTTAATCATTTAATTAAATAATGTAATAATGTAGTAAATTACTAATGTTTATAATATAATGTTATAAATTCATAACTAATTATGTAATCATTTAACTATGTAATGCTATAATTAATTAAGTGATCATAATATAATGTAATATAAATTATATTACATTAAGTAATTATTTAACTATAATGTAATACTTAATTAATTAAATTTCTGATCATTTAATTAAGTGATCATTTATTTATAATTTAATAATTTAATTAAGTAATTATTTAACTATAATGTAATGCTTAATTAATTAAATTTCTGATCATTTAATTAAGTAATCATTTATTTATAATGTAATATTACAGTTAATGTTTATAATATAATGTCATTATCAATTAAATAATCATCTAATTATGTAATGTTATAACTAATTATGTAATCATACTATAATGAATTAAGTAATCATACTATAAATCTGTAATTCTATATATAAATGTATAATTAATTGGTTATAATAAAGTTATAATTAATAAGGGATATCTCTACTTTATAATGTAATATTACAATTAATAATTTTCCTACTATAAATTTATAATGTAAGTGTATAATTAATTAAATTTCTAATCATTTAATAAGTATTGTGCTAATGTTATATAGTAAATCAGTATATTTATGTTATAATATAATGTATATCAATTAAGTAATTATTTCAATTATGTATGTTATAATTAATTATGTGATCAATACTAATGTTAATATATAGTGAATAAGTAATCAGACTATAAATCTTTATAGTAATATTATAATAATTAAATTTTTAATCATTTAATTAAGTAACGTAATATATATATATAAATTACTAATGTTATAATATAAGTATTAATTATAAAATAATTAAGTAATCATTTAACTATGTAATAATATAATTAATTAAGTGATCATAATATAATGTAATGTAATAATGTTATCATTTATTAGTAATTATTTAACTATAATGAATGTTTAATTAATTAAATTTCTAATCAGTTGTTTATAATGTAATGTTATTAAATGAATGTTATAATATAATGTCATAATCAATTAATACTCATCTAATTATGTAATGTATAATTAATTGTAATCATACTATAATGAAATGTTACATGAATTAAGTAAAAAAAAAAAATTTGTTCATAATATAAATCATATAATATATATAATGGTTTATAATAGAATTTATAATTAAATAATTAATTTAATGTACAATTAATTCGTAATTATACTATAAATTTATAATGTAAATTGATTATTTAAATTTCTAATCATTTAATTAAGTATATACTAATGTAGGAATGTTATGTAATCATTTAATTATGAATGTTACTAATTAATTATGTAATCATACTATAATGAATGTTAAGACTTATAGTGAATAAGTAATCATACTATAAATTTTTAATTATAATATTATCAATTAATTAATCTTAATCAATCAATTAAGTTTGTACTAATGTTTATAATGAAATGTTATAATTGATTAAGTAATTAAACTAAAATCTAGAATGTAATGCTATAATTAATTAAATTTTTAATATTTAAATTAGCAATTACTAAATGTATAACTTATAACTCAATTATTAGAGTAATCAATTAATGTAATGCTAAATTAATTATACTATAAATCAATAAAGTAATGTCATAAAATTATAATTAATTAAGTAATCATTTAACTATAATGCAATGTTATAATTGATTAAGTATGATATTTAACTAGTAATTAAATTTATTAATGTTGATCAATTTATCATATATAATTAATTAATTTCTAATTTACTATAGATATATTTAGAACTTGATAATTGAAGTAAATAACTAAATATATTATTATTTAATCAAATATACTATTTTATTCGAAAATAATTCTTTTAATAACATTAAAACACTTTTAATTGGATCATAATTTCAATTATTCACTTAATTAATCAAAACTTTAATATTAATATATTATAATATATTAAAGTTTTTAATATGGTGTAATTTGTATGTAATAAGTATAATTGTATATTTATTTAATTAGGTTATTCTAAAAATTTAACTTTTTCTATTTTAAATTTTATTATATGTAAAATAATAGAAAACCCCCATTATTCACATTTCACAAATATTTCATATTTTCATTCTAGTCCAGGTTCCAAACAGGTTCCAAAATAGGTTTCAAACAGGTTCTAAAATAGGTTTCAAAACAGGTTCCAAACAGGTTCCAAAAATCAGTTCTTTTTCCAGGTTTCGATTCCGATTCCGGTTCCTCCACAGATAAGAACCGGAACCGGAACTGCACAGTGTTGGTTTCAATAAAATGGAACCAAAACCTACCCGCACAGTGTCGGTTTCGGGTAGGTTCCGATTCCGGTTCTACCCACTACCCGTGCTCAACCCTATCGATGGATCATCGAACAGAAAGAGAGCCAGGGCAGGTCTTCTCCTCTTAAGTCCCGAGGGGACTCGTATTCATGGCATCCTTCGGTTTGGGTTTAAAGCGACCAATAATGAGGTTGAGTATGAAGCCCTGCTCGCTGGGTTGTGGTTGGCCAAGGAAATGGGATTAACCGCGATCAGCATCCACAATGACTCCATGCTAGTTGTCAACCATATTTTGGGGGAATATTAGGCCAAGGAAGAAAATATGATCAGCTATGTGAAGAAAGCTAAGGCCGCACTCGAGCCGTTCAAGCACTTCACAATCACACAGATTCCTAGAGATAGCAATTATGTGATAGATGCTTTGGCAAAGATAGCCTCATCACTAGACTTAGATGCACCAGAAAGTATTCCTGTTCGGTTCATAGAGACCCCCAATGTCAGCTCAATCGAACAGGCCATGAATACAACCTAATCAGTTTCCTGGATGACTCCTATCATTCAGTATCTCCAAGATGGGACCTTGCCCAACAACAAGGTCGAAGCAAGGACCCTGCGAACAAGAGCTGCTCATTTCACACTTATAGGAGACCAGTTGTACAGGCAAGGGTTTAGTGCCCCCTTCTCCGATGTGTAACCAACGAAGAAGCAGACTACATCATGCGAGAGATACATGAAAGGATCTGCGGTAATCACACGGCCGCACGATCTCTCGCCAACAAAGTTATTCGTCAAGGATATTATTGGACTCTAATCCAAGAAGACACCTACAACTTTGTCAAGAAGTGTGATAAGTGCCAGCGGTTCGCGAACATACCGCGAACTCCTTCCCACCTGATAACCATGACCAGCCCCTGGCCATTCTCCTTGTGGGGAATCAATCTCATTGGTCCCATGCTAGTTGGTAAAGGGGGAGTCAAGTATGCGGTGGTAGCGGTAGATTACTTCACCAAGTGGGTCGAAGCAGAGCCATTAGTCGCGATCGCCACCAAAAAGCTCAAGGACTTCGTCTTCAAAAACATTGTGTGCCATTATGAGATTCCTTATACCCTTATATCTGATAATGGGAAGCAGATTGATAACGAGGAATTCAAGCAGTTTTGCGACGAGCTGGGTATTGATAAAAAATTTGCCTCCGTCGCGAGACCGCAAGCAAATGGTCAAGTTAAAGTTGTCAACAAAACCTTCAAGCACACTTTGAAGGCCAAACTTGGCACAACCAAGTTTGGGCTGACGACCTTCCTGAAGTCTTGTGGGCATACAGGACAACTCCGAGAACCTCTACCTTAGAAACCCCTTTTTCGCTAGCATATGGCTGCAAAGTGATGATCCCTATGGAGGTAAGGACCGGTTCACTTTAGAGGGACCCATTCAACGAAGCTGACAATGAAGCGCTCATGCGCGCAAGTCTAAATCTAGTTGAAGAACATTGCAGCAAGGCTCAGCTAAGAATAGTAGTCTATCAGCAATGCATGAAAAGGTTCTTTGACTTTAAGGTCAGAAGAAGAGACTTCCAGGTCAGCGACCTCGTTTTAAAGGAAGTCCTTCTCGGTACTAGAGAACCAAGCGGGGGAGTTTTGGGACCAAACTGGGAGGGCCCATACCGCATTGCCAAAGTGATAAGACCGAGGACTTATCATCTCAAAAGGTTGAATGGTTCCGAAGTACTGCGAGCTTGGAATGTTGAACATCTCTAACCATATTATCAATAATTCCGAACTCAATTTTTTCCTTGTAAAGATTTCACTTTTCTTAATCTTTTTAAATAGCAAGTGTATAATTATGCTCTTTTGTAATCGTTTTTACATATGTAAAATTCTGTTCGCATAAACTTGTGCCAATGTTATTGTAAACAGTTAGAATGCGATCTCATATGCAACAGAAAATACGAAAATTGTAAGTACTCATGAAAGATTGTAAAAAGTGATGTCTTTATTTATAATAAAAAGGGAAAGTACATGGACAAAAAGGGACAAGACTACAAGAGATCACTGATTCTCGTCCCTAGGCTGGTCATCGACCACCTGTTCAAATGCAGGCTCCTCTAGGACAAACTCCGGATGCTCCTCTTCCAGGTCAGGTCCCCGAGCCGCTTCCTCAGCGTCGGACTGTGCCATGGAAGCAAGTTCGTTCCAGAACTTGTCAAGGAGGTCAGATAGATCCATCTCAGGGTTCTTCGGCTGAAGGGCAAAGATGGACTGAATCGTCCATTCTGTAGCCCTACTCTCGATCTCCACCTCCTGCTGCTGCATCTCTGCAGTTAGCAAAGTGATGCGACCTTGAGTGAAATGGAGCTCGGCCTCAAGCGTTGATCGTTGCTTTTTAGTAGTCTCCCACAGCTTGCCCCTTTCCCTTTCCGCTCGTAAAGCCCGCTCGGAGGTCGTTTGCAGCACCTGGTCTTTCTCATTAGCCTCCCTGGTGAGTCTGGCCACAGTCCTCTGGAGCTTCTTCACCTCTTCGCTACGCTTCTCCAGCTCAGCCTTTTGAAAGTCCACCGTGCGAAGTGCAGCATCCCTTTCGAACAAATTTTGATTCGCCTGAACGATGGATGAGTCTCTGTCTATCCGTGCGGCCTCTAGTTCCTACTTGAGCCACACATTCTCTTCCCTCATCTCGACTAGTCCCTCAGTAGCCCCCAGTTAGACCTTCTGCAGGGACAGGTGCATGGAGAGCAGGGCTTGCATAATGAAAAGAATACAGTTAGTCCTTTATATTACAAAAGCAAATAGTCCTCGCCGAGGGCAGCTCGTTTACCTGGCTCAGGTGCTAGAAGGACGTGGTCATCAGGTCCATAGGGCCGGAGGCCACGAACTGCTCAAAAGCCTCCGCAAGCCCGCATTCCAGCAAAGCAAAGACTACCGGCTGCAGATGGTCCAGTAGCTAACCCATTAACTCCAGCACGGGGGTGTTTGTGCCCATAGCGGGTAGAGTTCCCTCCACTGGCTCCTTGCCCGACCTCCTCCTGGGGACTGCGACCGTTTATTGTCTTGTCTGCGGACCCCCAGGATCAATGGAGATGTTGGTTGTGCCCCTAGGTGGCCCTCCCGAGCTGAACTCTTGGTAAGGCTGTGACCTCTTAGGCTGAACGCCCAAACCCTTCGATTTGGACTCCAACTCCTCGATCCGAATTTGCCTCCTCTTCTTAGGCCTTTGGGCCATGGTTTTTTGCTTTGAACAAGCAATCGAAGGCTGGGGAGCGCCTGTAGGTCGGGCCGGAGCAGTTGTCGATGTCCCTCCAATGGGGGGACCATTAAGAGTCGCTCTAGTTGGTCCGGTGGCACCCATTTGGGGGTAGGCAAATTGCCATGGTCGCAGTGATTTGGGCACCTTGGGAGGCATAGTCGCTGCATGCGAACATCATTAGTAAAACAGTTCGCTGCATGCGAAATAAAAAAGGCTAAGGTCAAGAAGCTTACTCGGTGTGGTCTCTAAGGTTGCTTCTGAGTTGAAGAAACTGTACTTCCGCAAATTTGTGGTTGTCACAAGCAATCTTGTATCGCAACTCTCTTCGGGCAGATAGCCAAAGGTAGCGATCCTATCTGGATCCTCGAGGAGCTCTACCCTAGTCATTTTGTTAACTGCGAAGAAACAAAGAGCTCGTTAGCAAAGAACGAAAGATAGTTCGCAAACTCAAAAGAAAGGAGGACCTACTTGGCTCCTGAAAATAGCAAATGCCATCATGATGAAAGAAAAAGAACTTCATCTCGTATGCCCCTACGTTGCTTGGATAACTGTGTATTCCCGCTTCAATGTTAGGTCGCTTGGAAAGATAGTAAGAATCCTTGTCCTTACTCTTTTTCAGAATGTACAAGCAACCGAGCTCTAGCACGATTAGCTCACCCAATCCGTTCTTGCCACACGCGATGTACATAGCCATAACGATCATGTACGCGTTTGGCGTGAGCTACAATGGTGCAATCCCGAAATGATCGAGGACCAACCTGACAAAAGGGTGGAAGGGGATCAACCCCCTACTGTTGAATATGTTCTCGGAGATCGCAACCATCCCTCGTGGCGGACTCCAAGCTGTGTGTGTCCTATCTTAAAAGACCTCCACGCTGAAAGCGTATTGGTCTACCACCTTTTGGATCCCATCGGCAGTAATTATCGACAAGATCTCTTAAGGGGGACCCTCCTCAGTCCTGGTCAATGGGGAGTCCATTCTTCTGCGGTCTGAAAAGAAAAGCGACATGTAGGGAATCACTCAGTCTTTGTACACTGTTTCGTACGATGACGTGGAAGAAAAAGAAAATACTTCCTCCCTTAAACCCCAGAAAAACCTTAACATAACACTTTGAGAGCCACTATCATTGGCTCAATCCCAAAGAGAATATTTCATCTCCGATCAACTTCCGACAGACTATCATCGCACGACAACTATTGAAAACAAGAAAAAATAGTAAAAGTGGCAGAAGAATCATCCTTACCTCTTGAAATGAGAAGATTAGTCCTCTTGCTCTAGATATCAAGCATGCACCAATCTGATAGACAAAGAACCAAGGCTCACGAAAATCTCTTGCTCTCTCCGAGAAGATGAATATTGTGACATTGTTTGAAGTGAACTTGGGGTTTTATAGTGAAGGAAATTGCGATTTGGTTTCTCGAAGTCAAATGACGTTTGGGCGTAAAACGCATCTCACCGTTGATCGCAACCACAAGTCACAAATCAGCGAAGAAGAGTGACCGTCACGCTTTGAGAAACCAAATCATCGTTCTTTTCCATTGAAACACTCAAGCGACAAAACGTTCTCCCTCCTCCACATTAAATGCGCCCACGTTTGCATTTAATGCTCTGATAGGGAATGTCGTTTCAGCATGGCTCACATTTAATGTGCATGGCTGGCACTTATTACACACAGGACACATCTGTCAGAGCAAAAGGTACATCATTAAATATATCTTCTATAAAAGTGCAATGGATAACATCTGAAGAGGTTGTTACGTATAACACTATTCAGCTCATGTCTTATCGCGAAGCGATGTGACCCCTCGATCTTTCTCGTGTCAACTGCAAGGCGGAGTGACTCTTTGACTTGGATGTATATCGGTCGCAAAGCAATACAATCTCTTGCCTTAGGCAAAAAATTCCGCAAAGTGCAATCAAGTCGTGAACCTCAGACAAAGATCAAAGTCATCGTCGTGGCACTGGATATGGTCTGATTCAGGTCGTTGACCCTTAAAGTAAAGGCCATTTCAGGTCGCCTGCATGAAAATGTTTGTTCTACCTCTTTGCGTCCAGGTCGGGTCAACCAGTGTCTTCAAACGTATCAAATCAAGGCATGATATGTAGTTTCCAAGGTTCGATTCTCAAGCCTTAAAAACTAGGGAACTTCTGTTATGCCTAGAAAAGTAGGGTTGATTGGCGTGTTGTCGTAGGCACCCAGAATTAAAACCCTAAAAAATACACGTAGTAGTGTGAGTAGGGATCGTTCCCACGAAGAGTGTCTAGCCGAGTTTAATGTTACGTGAACAAGGCTGGGGGACTTTGAGTAAAACAGAAATAATTTCAGGAAAAATAATTCAAATTAAACTATCGAAATCAATCAAATAACGAAACCTGGTCTAGGTCAACACCCACCATCGGAATCTTACAACTGATCATTGATACAAAAATAAATCAATTCATACCCTGAATATTCACAGTTGGAACTATTTTCCTATCTCTCCTTAGTTGTAATTAATTAAGAAACAAGCGATCTAATTAACCTTACTACTAAACAACCCTAGATAAGCACTAAAGATTTAATCTAGTGGNCTACTCTTATTATAGATTATATTAGGAATTGAATACATAAACAATGTCAAACACTATACAATTTTAAATGCTCGCATAATTTGCAAGAATTTAATATAAAAATAGATAATCAGTTAAAAATCCTCCCTTAATATGAGCTTTATAGAATAAAATGCATTGCTTATCATAATTCTAAATGGTCACAATCAGGGGTGAGTTTTCAGTGCGTTTGAGTTTTTGGCGTAATGATATGTTGACATACGGTTAAATATATTATTTTCTTTAAGGAAATTACTAGGCCCACTGGGTAAAGCAAATTCCATTAATTTTTTTGTTTGTTTGTTTTCATGAACATAGATCTTAATTAAATATTAGGGCGAATTTGATTAATGTTCTAACTTTATGTAACACCTAACTGTGAGTTTATACCTTCTTTAATTAGTTTAAAAATTATGTAAAACCGACCATAAACTCTTGAATATTTTCCAAAAATTATTATAAAATTTATCATTCTCCAATACCAACATCTAAAGGTTAATGTGTAGACCAACAGTGAATGTGACGTTATAAATTTCAAAAATTTTATACCTGAAAACTTTTTTATCATAATTATTTTTGATGAAGATGTCGTGAATGGTAATTTTAATTTAACGTGCGAACAATGTTATTGTCTAATCGTTGGCTTCATAAATCCATATTTCACATTCTAATATATATATTGTTGTATGTGATTTTTCCACCAAGCTCGGACTATCGTAAGGATATAGCTTGACCCAGAACCAGCTCGGCAACGATGTTTGATCGACCCCAACATACAGCTCGACCTAGCGAAGCTAAACGAGCTGTAGCTCAACCCAGCAGAAGCTAGTCGCGAAAAATCCGAGCAATTGTTCAATCAATTCCCGAATTATCTCAAATCCTAGATATTGCGGAAAAGATTAGATTAACAATAATTTCTACGCAATGCCAATGCCCAATCACGAGAATATTGGAATTACATTTCAAATCAATTGTAATCCCTTTGTTCTCGCTTTTTCGTTCCTACAAATCTTGTATATAAACTCCCTCAAATTATGAAAAAGGGGTACAAAATTTTCATAGAATTTACATTGTAAACTCTCACCGCAAATAAAAAACAGTGGACGTAGGCTTCAGAGTTTACCTCGCCGAACCACTTTAAAAACTCTATCTTTATACCTGCATCACTGATTATCTTTAATCACGCTCACATCCATTCCAGCTCTAACAGGGTCAATCAGAATTCTCTAGTTAGTGCAGATTTCTGTATCAACATTTTGGCGCTAGAAGGAGGGCTCTGTCAACACCTTAGGTCTTCCGATGAACAGTCACAGCAACCAACCCAATCCAGGTCCATAATGGTGTACACAAAGTCAAAGACTAGCATCGGAAACCTTGAAAATGTGGAAACCACCCACAAGGAAGTGCAACAAGATATCGTTGGACGCCGACTGCCCATCCCACCAACTCAACATGTCACAAACCACTAGCCAGCGTGTGTCAAGAGCGACCGAAACTACCGACCGAGACGAGGAGAAATCCGACCTTCGGACTTTCCTTAACCGTAATTGCGAGGGTCGAACCTGCATGGGGGAAAGTAATTCCCAGATGGCTCTACTGCCTTAGATTGAGGAGCTATAATAAGCTCTGGATCAGCTAAAGGCTCAGCAAAAGGAGCGAGGGCAGGTCGTAGAGGAGTCTCCCTTTTTTCCGGCTGTGTTAGCTGCCCCTCTCCCATCCAGATTCAAATGCCCGATATGCGAGCGTTCAATGGAAATTCTTATCCGCAGGATCATTTATACGAATTCAACGACCTGATGGAATTTCGCCAAGTTTCTGATTTGGCAAAATGTCAATGCTTAGCAGTAACTCTTACATCTCATGCCAAGCGGTGGTTCAAGTCGCTCCTGTCGGGATCAATCAGCTCGTGGAATCAGATGAGCTTGACATTCTTGAGACACTTCTAAGCGAACAGGAAGTTCTTGATGCCTTTGAGCTACCTCAGCAACATAAGGCAAGAAAGGGATGAATCCCTCCAATCTTACATCGATAGGTTCCATAGAGAGCTCCATAAAGTAGCTCACACTCCCGAAGAGTCCGTTCGGACTCTTATCATAGTGGGAGTTTGTCCACAGACAGATCTGTGGAAGGAGCTACAATCAGAGGACGATGTTTCTCTCACCCGCTTTTACAGCCTTATGGAGAAATACCTTCGTATTGAGAACTCTGTGGCAGCGCTTCACCGCCACGACCCTGGCACTTTTGGCAGTGCACTAGGTTGGGGGGAAAATATGAGAGTTGATCGCATATGGGCTAATGACGATCAATGAAAATGAAAGAAACCATGGTTCGAGCCCCAGAAGTCTTATGCTCTAGTTCCTCGTCGCGATCGCAACAGGAATCAGTATACCCCTTTGAACGCATCCGTTTCGGCCATTCTTGATAAGTCAGAAGAGGTTGGTCTGCTCAGAGAGTCTAAGCCCATGAAAGGTCCCTCCTCATTCAGAAACAACAAAAAATACTGTTGTTATCATCGGGAAAGTGGGCATCACACCGATGAGTGCTGAGCTCTCAAGCAGGCAATTGAAAATCTTATCAAGCAAGGGCATTTCAAAGAGTATGTTGATGACTTTGCTCCCGTAAGGGAGAAAAATCAAGAGAAACGAGTAAGGAGTGTCGTGATCGCAAGGGTATCTGTAGCGTGGGGATAATCTTTGGAGGACCACACCTCGGAGGAAACTCACGAGGTGCCCAAGAAAGATATGCTCGCACAGCCCATCACGACCCTATCTGTGTGATGAACACGACGCAACGACCATCAAAGGTTCGTAGAGAGGAGGAGATCACCTTCTCCGAAAAAGATGCAATTCGATTGCATCATCCCCATGATGATGCTCTCATCATCACGCCCCAACTAAGGCACTTCGACGTCCACAAAATGTTGGTGGACAACGGAAGCGCTGTGAATATTCTGTTCCAGCCAGCTTTCGAGAGAATAAAATTTGATGAGGCCGACTTGAAGCCCGCCTCAATCCCCCTATATGGTTTTACAGGGGATCATCTGATCCCTAAAGGAACGATCTCGCTTCCAATCACGTTGGGTGACTCTAACGAGGTGACCAAAATAACTGAATTCTTAGTAGTGGATTGCCCGTCCCCTTTCAATGGCATTCTATGGCGACCTCTACTGAGGAACTTCAAAGCAGTCACTTCGATCTACCCTCTCAAGATGAAGTTCCCGACCTTGATAGGTATAGGGGAAGTAAGCAGATATTAGTTTGCATCTCGCGATTGCTATGTAAAGGCAGTACAGATGGTGTGCAAGGGGAAAGGCATCTCGCATGGCATTCCTAAACAGGCAATGGCGATCAGGCGGATTGAACCATAGCCTGGCCCAACCAAGGATAACATGGATCCTCGTATCTAGGAATGCCCTTCTAGTGGGCCAGTTGAGGATTTATCTGAAGTGTCAATTGACCAGCGCGAGTCGAGCAAAGTGTTGAGGATTGGAAGCAATCTCAACCCCCAACTCGCCAACGACCTGACCAGCTTCCTTAGACAAAACATCTATGTGTTCGCATGGATGCATGCCGACATGGTCGGGATCAGCCCAAATGTCATTTGCCATGCCCTGAACATCGACAGTGAAGCCAAACCGGTCTGCCAGAAGAGAAGAGCGATGGATCCGGAGCGATATGCTGCCTTGAAACTTGAGTTAGACAATCTCCTTTGGAATGGATCTATCTGGGAAGCACTCTATCAGAGTTGGATTGCCAACCCAGTTCTAGTAAAGAAGCCTAACGGCAAGTGGCGAACCTGTGTTGATTTCACCAACCTCAACAAAACATGCCCAAATGACAGTTTTCCCCTACCAAGGATCGAACAGTTTGTGGATGCCACCTCCGAGCATAAGCTACTGAGTTTCATGGACGTATACTCGGGATACAATCAAATTCCGATGTATGCACAAGACAAAGAGCATACCTCATTTGTTACAGATCAAAGGCTATATTGCTACAAAGTTATGCCCTTCGACCTAAAGAATGCTGGGGCAACTTACCAGCAGCTGGTTAACCGAATGTTTTCCAAGTAGATCGGAAAGTCGATGGAAGTCTATGTTGATGACATCCTAGTCAAGTCGCATGTGGCTTCAGATCACATAGCGCATCTCGCTGAGATGTTCGATATCCTCCGGAAATACAAAATGAAGCTCAATCCCCTCAAATGCTCATTCTGAGTATCCTTGGGAAAATTCTTGGGGTATATGGTTAACCAGCGGGGAATAGAGATCAACCCCGAGAAAATCTAAGCTCTCATTTATATGAAGAGCCCGACCAACCGAAAGTAGGTTCAGAGCCTCAATAGGCGAATAGAGGCACTCAGTCGCTTCATATCGAGGGCAACAGATCACTGCTTGCCATTCTTCAACATTCTCAGGGCCAACAAGAAGTTCGAGTGGACTCCCGAGTGTGAACAGGCATTCAAGAGCATTAAAGAACACCTCAGGAAGCCACCTTTCCTGTCCAAGCCTCTCCCGTAAGAGATCCTCCTCATGTATCTGTCCGTCTCTCAATACGCGGTCAGTGCAGCATTAGTTAGGGAAGAAAGCAAGGTTCAATGACCAATGTATTACGCAAGCAAGCGTCTGTTGGATGTCGAGATGCTGTATCTGGAAATGGAGAGATTAGCTTATGCCCTACTGATCGCTTCCCGAAAGTTACAACCTTACTTCCACGCCCATACAATCCATGTAATGACAAGTTACCCGCTCAAGCAGGTCCTCTAGAAACCAGAGGAATTGGGTAAATTGGTCAAATGGGCCATGGAACTAAGTCAGTTCGATCTGCAATATAGACTGAAAGCAACCATCAAAAGGCAGGTTATTGCTGATTTCATTTCGAAATTCTCATATCATCCGACCAAGGAATCCGAGCAACAGGCCAGCGAAGTCAGCCAGGAAACTATTTAGAATCTGTCGACCTGGAGCCTATACGTTGACGGATAGGGGTGAACGGTTCCGGGTACCCTACATTTTTCGGGGGAACTGAAACCGGAACCGCACAGTGCAGGTTCTTAAATTCAAGAAACTGGAACCTAAAATGCAGGTTCCGGTTCCTTTCCTAGGTACCTTGTAAAAAATCAATCACCCCTCTATTAGTTTAAAAAATGACAAAAATACCTTAAAAGTTTACAAATACACCCTTAACAAATTTTGATTACTCATTCATTTGTGTCCAATGTAACTTATAACTTGTAATCTCTAGGCAACATTTGAATTCAATGAATTAGTAATGTTTATAATGTAATATAGTAATGTTGTAATTATTAAATTATAATATAATGTTATAATTATTTAAGTAATTATTTAACAGTAATTTAATGTTATAATCAATTAAATTTCTAATAATTTAATTAATTACTTATGTTTAATATTTATACCGTAATATTATAATTAATTAAATTTTTAATCATTTAATTAAGTATTGTACTATTGTTTGTAATAGAATGCTATAATTAATTAAGTAATCATACTACAAATTTATAATGTAATGTTATAATTAATAAAATTCTAATCATTTAATTAAGTATTGTGTAAATTAGTAATGTTTATAATATAATGTCATAATCAATTAAGTAATCATTTAATTATGTAATATTATAATTAATTATATAATCATATTATAATGTAATGTTATCATAAATTAAGTAATCATACTGTAAATATATAATTTAATATTGTAATTAATTAAATTTCTAATCATTTAATTAAGTATTATACTAATGTAGTAATGTTTATGTAATCATTTAATTATGTAATGTTATAATTAATTATGTAATCATACTATAATGTAATGTTATCGACTTATAGTGAATTAAGTAATCATACTATAAATTTTTAATATAATATTATAATTAATTAAATTTTTAATCAATCAATTAAGTTTGTACTAATGTTTATAATGAAATGTTATAATTGATTAAGTAATTAACTATAAATCTAGAATATAATGCTATAATTAATTAAATTTTTAATTATTTAATTAAGTAATATACTAAATGTTATAACTTATAACTCAATTAATTAAGAAGTAATCAATTAATGTAATGCTATAATTAATTATACTATAAATCAATTAAGTAATGTCATAAAATTATAATTAATTAAGTAATCATTTAACTATAATGCAATGTTATAATTGATTAAGTATGATATTTAACTAGTAATTAAATTTATTAATGTTGATCAATTTATCATATATAATTAATTAATTTCTAATTTACTATAGATATATTTAGAACTTGATAATTGAAGTAAATAACTAAATATATTATTATTTAATCAAATATACTATTTTATTCAAAAATAATTCTTTTAATAACATTAAAACACTTTTAATTGGATCATAATTTCAATTCTTCACTTAATTAATCAAAACTTTAATATTAATATATTATAATATATTAAAGTTTTTAATATGGTGTAATTTGTATGTAATAAGTATAATTGTATATTTATTTAATTAGGTTATTCTAAAAATTTAACTTTTTCTATTTTAAATTTTGTTATATGTAAAATAATAGAAAACCCCCATTATTCACATTTCACAAATATTTCAAATTTTTATTCTAGTCCAGGTTCCAAACAGGTTCCAAAATAGGTTTCAAACAGGTTCTAAAATAGGTTTCAAAACAGGTTCCAAACAGGTTCCAAAAATCAGTTCTTTTTCCAGGTTTCGATTCCGGTTCCGAGTCCTCCACAGATAAGATCTGGAACCAGAACTGCACAGTGTTGGTTCCAATAAAATGGAACCGAAACCTACCCGCACAGTGTCGGTTTCGGGTAGGTTCCGATTCTGGTTCTACCCACTACCCGTGCTCAACCCTATCGACGGATCATCGAACAGGAAGAGAGTCGGGGCAGGTCTTCTCCTCTTAAGTCCCGAGGGGACTCGTATTCATGGCATCCTTCGGTTTGGGTTTAAAGCGACCAATAATGAGGTTGAGTATGAAGCCCTGCTCGCTGGGTTGTGGTTGGCCAAGGAAATGGGATTAACCGCGATCAGCATCCACAATGACTCCATGCTAGTTGTCAACCAGATTTTGGGGGAATATTAGGCCAAGGAAGAAAATATGATCAGCTATGTGAAGAAAGCTAAGGCCGCACTTGAGCCGTTCAAGCACTTCACGATCACACAGATTCCTAGAGATAGCAATTATGTGATAGATGCTTTGGCAAAGATAGCCTCATCACTAGACTTAGATGCACCAGAAAGTATTCCTGTTCAGTTCATAGAGACCCCCAATGTCAACTCAACCGAACAGGCCATGAATACAACCGAATCAGTTTCCTGGATGACTCCTATCATTCAGTATCTCCGAGATGGGACCTTACCCAACAACAAGGTCGAAGCAAGGACCCTGCGAACAAGAGCTGCTCGTTACACACTTATAGGAGACCAACTGTACAGGCAAGGGTTTAGTGCCCCCCTTCTCCGATGTGTAACCAGCGAAGAAGCAGACTACATCATGCAAGAGATACATGAAAGGATCTGCGGTAATCACACGGCCGCACGATCTCTCGCCAACAAAGTTGTTCGTCAAGGATATTATTGGCCTCTAATCCAAGAAGACACCTACAACTTTGTCAAGAAGTGTGATAAGTGCCAGCGGTTCGCGAACATACCGCGAACTCCTTCCCACCTGATAACCATAACCAGCCCCTGACCATTCTCCATGTGGGGAATGAATCTCATTGGTCCCATGCTAGTTGGTAAAGGGGGAGTCAAGTATGCGGTGGTCGCGGTAGATTACTTCACCAAGTGGGTCGAAGCAGAGCCATTAGTCGCGATCGCCACCAAAAAGCTCAAGGACTTCGTCTTCAAAAACATTGTGTGTCATTATGAGATTCCTCATACCCTTATATCTGATAATGGGAAGTAGATCGATAACGAGGAATTCAAGCAATTTTGCGACGAGCTGGGTATTGATAAAAAATTTGCCTCTGTCGCGAGACCGTAAGCAAATGGTCAAGTTGAAGCTGTCAACAAAACCATCAAGCACACTTTGAAGGCCAAACTTGGCACAACCAAGGGGAATTGGGCTGACGACCTTCCTGAAGTCTTGTGGGCATACAGGACAACTCCGAGAACCTCTATCTTAGAAACCCTTTTTTCGCTAGCATATGGCTGCGAAGCGATGATCCCTATAGAGGTAGGGACTGATTCACTTTAGAGGGACCCATTCAACGAAGCTGACAATGAAGCGCTCATGCGCGCAAGTGTAGATCTAGTTGAAGAACATTGCAGCAAGGCTCAGCTAAGAATAGTAGTCTATCAGCAACGCATGAAAAGGTTCTTTGACTTTAAGGTCAGAAGAAGAGACTTCTAGGTCAGCGACCTCGTTTTAAAGGAAGTCCTTCTCGGTACTAGAGAACCAAGCGTGGGAGTTTTGGGACCAAACTGGGAGGGCCCATACCGCATTGCCAAAGTGATAAGACCGAGGACTTATCATCTCAAAAGGTTGAATGGTTCCGAAGTACTGCGAGCTTGGAATGTTGAACATCTCCGACCATATTATCAATAATTCCGAACTCAATTTTTTCCTTGTAAAGATTTCACTTTTCTTAATCTTTTTAAATAGCAAGTGTATAATTCTGCTCTTTTGTAATCGTTTTTACATATGTAAAATTCTGTTCGCATAAACTTGTGCCAATGTTACTATAAATAGTTAGAATGCGATCTCATATGTAACAGAAAATACGAAAATTGTAAGTACTCATGAAAGATTGTAAAAAGTGATGTCTTTATTTATAATAAAAAGGGAAAGTACATGGGCAAAAAGGGACAAGACTATAGGAGATCACTGATTCTCGTCCCTAGGCTGGTCATCGACCACCTGTTCAGATGCAGGCTCCTCTGGGACAAACTCCGGATGCTCCTCTTCCAGGTTAGGTCCTCAAACCGCTTCCTCAGCGTCGGCCTGTGCCATGGAAGCAAGTTCGTTCTGGAACTTGTCAAGGAGGTCGGATAGATCCATTTCAGGGTTCTTCAGCTGAAGGGCAAAGATGGACTGAATCATCAATTCTGTAGCCCTACTCTCGATCTCCACCTCCTACTGCTGCATCTCTGCAGTTAGCGAAGTGACGCGACCTCAAGTGAAATGGAGCTCGGCCTCAAGTGTTGATCGTTGCTTTTCAGTAGTCTCCCACAGCTTGCCCCTTTCGCTCTCCGCTCGTAAAGCCCGCTCGGAGGTCGTTTGCAGCGCTTGGTCTTTCTCGTTAGCCTCCCTGGTGAGTCTGGCCACAGTCCTCTGGAGCTCCTTCACCTCTTCGCTATGCTTCTCCAGCTCAGCCTTTTGAAAGTCCACCGTGCGAAGTGCAGCATCCCTTTCAGACAAATGCCGATTCGCCTGAACGATGGATAAGTCTCTATCTATCCGTGCGGCCTCTAGTTCCCGCTTGAGCCGCACATTCTCTTCCCTCATCTCGACCAGTCCCTCAGTAGCCCCCAGCTGGATCTTCTGCAAAGACAAGTGCATGGAGAGCAGGGCTTGCATAATGAAAAGAATAAAGTTAGTCCTTTATATTACAAAAGCAAATATAAGTCCTCGCCGAGGGCAGCTCATTTACCTGGCTTAGGTGCTAGAAGGACGTGGTCATCAGGTCCATAGGGCTGGAGGCCACAAACTGCTCAAAAGCCTCCGCAAGCCCGTATTCCAGCAAAGCAAAGACTACCGGCTGCAGATGGTCCAGTAGCTAACCCATTAACTCCAGCACGGGGGTGTTTGTGCCCATAGTGGGTAGAGTTCCCTCCATTGGCTCCTTGCTCGACCTCCTCCTAAGGACTGCGACTGTTTACTGTCTTGTCTGTGGACCCCTAAGATCAATGGAGATGCTGGTTGTGCCCCTAGGTGGCCCTCCCAAGCTGAACTCTTGGTAAGGCTACGACCTCTCAGGCTGAACGCCCAAACCCTTCGATTCGGACTCCAACTCCTCGATCCGAATTTGCCTTCTCTTCTTAGGCCTTTGGGCCATGGTTTTCTGCTTCAAGCAAGAAGGCTGGGGAGCGCCCGCAGGTCGGGCCGGAGCAGTTGTCGATGTCCCTCCGACGGGGGGACCATTAAGAGCCGCTCTAGTTGGTCCGGTGGCACCCATTCAGGGGTAGGCAAATTGCCATGGTCGCAGTGATTTGGGCACCTTGGGAGCCATGGTCGCTGCATGCGAACATCATTAGTAAAACACTTCGCTGCATGTGAAATAAAAAAGGCTAAGGTCAAGAAGCTTACTCGGTGTGGTCTCTAAGGTTGCTTCTGAGTTGAAGAAACTGTACTTCCGCAAATTTGTGGTTGTCACAAGCAATCTTGTATCGCAACTCTCTTCGAGCAGATAGCCAAAGGTAGCAATCCTATTCGGATCCTCAAGGAGCTCTAACCTAGTCATTTTGTTAACTGCGAAGAAACAAAGAGCTCGTTAGCAAAGAACGAAAGATAGTTCGCAAACTCAAAAGAAAGGAGGACCTGCTTGGCTCTTGAAAATGGCAAATGCCATCATGACGAAAGAAAAAGAACTTCATCTCGTATGCCCCTACGTTACTTGGGTAACTGTGTATTCCCGCTTCAATGGTAGGTCGCTTGGAAAGATAGTAAGAATCTTTGTCCTTACTCTTTTTCAGAATGTACAAGCAACCGAGCTCTAGCACGATTAGCTCGCCCAATCCGTTCTCGCCACACGCGATGTACATAGCCACGACGATCATGTATGCGTTTGGCGTGAGCTACAATGGTGCAATCTCGAAATAATCGAGGACCAACCTGACAAAAGGGTGGAAGGGGATCAACCCCTTACTCTTGAATATGTTCTCGGGGATCGCAACCATCCCTCGTGGCAGACTCCGAGCTGTGTGTGTCCTTTCTCGAAAGACCTCCACGCTGAGAGCATATTGGTCTACCACCTTTTGGATCTCATCGGCAGTAATTATCGACAAGATCTCTTAAGGGGGACCCTCCTTAGTCCTGGTCATTGGGGAGTCCATTCTTCTGCGGTCTGAAAAGAAAAGTGATATGTAGGGAATCACTTAGTCTTTGTACACTGTTTCGTATGATGACATGGAAGAAAAAGAAAATACTTCCTCCCTTAAACCCTAGAAAAACCCTAACATAATACTTTGAGAGCCACTATCATTGGCTCAATCCCAAAGAGAATATTTCATCTCCGATCAACTTCCGACAAACTATCATCGCACGACAACTATTGAAAACAAGAAAAAATAGTAAAAGTGGCAGAAGAATCATCCTTACCTCTTGAAATGAGAAGATTAGTCCTCTTGCTCTGGATATCAAGCGTGCACCAATCTGATAGACAAAGAACCAAGGCTCACGAAAATCTCTTGCTCTCTCTGAGAAGATGAATATTGTGACATTGTTTGAAGTGAACTTGGGGTTTTATAGTGAAGCAAATTGCGTTTTGGTTTCTCGAAGTCAAATGACGTTTAGGCGTAAAACGTATCTCACCGTTGATCGCAACCACGTGTCACAAATCAGCAAAGAAGAGTAACTGTCACGCTTTGAGAAACCAAATCATCGTTCTTATTCATTGAAACACTCAAGCGACAGAACGTTCTCCCTCCTCCACATTAAATGCGCCCACGTTTGCATTTAATGCTCTGATAGGGAATGTCGCTCGCATTTAACGTGCATGGCTGGCACTTATTGCACACAGGACACGTCTGTCAGAGCAAAAGGTACTTCATTAAATGTATCTTCTATAAAAGTGCAATGGATAACATCTGAAGAGGTCGTTACGTATAACACTATTCAGCTCATGTCTTATCGCGAAGCGACGTGACCTCTCGATCTTGTCTCGTGTCAACTGAGAGGCGGAGTGACTCTTTGACTTGGATGTATATCGGTCGCAAAGCAATACAATCTCTTGCCTTAGGCAAAAAATTCCGCAAAGTGCAATCAAGTCGTGAACCTCAGATGAAGATCAAAGTCATCGTCGTGGCACTGGATATGGTCTGATTCAGGTTGTTGACCCTTAAAGTAAAGGCCATTTCAGGTCGCCTGCATGAAAATGTTTCTTCTACCTCTTTGCATCTAGGTCGGGTCAACCAGTGTCTTCAAACACATCAAATCAAGGCATGATATGTAGTTTCCAAGGTTCGATTCTATACCTTCTTTAATAGTTTAAAAATTATGTAAAACCGACCATAAACCTTGAATATTTTCCAAAAATTATTATAAAATTTATCATTCTCAATACACATCCTAAAGGTTAATGTGAGACCAACAGTGAATGTGACGTTATAAATTCAAAAATTTTACCTGAAAACTTTTTATCATAATATTTTGATGAAGATGTCGTGAATGGTAATTTTAATTTAACGTGCGAACAATGTTATTGTCTAATCGTTGGCTTCATAAATCATATTTCACATTCTAATTATATATGTTGTGTGTGATTTTTCCACCAAGCTCGGACTATCGTAGGTATGCTGACCCAGAACCAGCTCGGCAACGATGTTTGATCGACCTAGCGAAGCAACTAATCGAGCTTAGCTCACCCCAGAAGCTAGTCGCGAAAAATCGAGCAATTGTCAATCAATTCCCGAATTATCTCAAATCCTAGAATTGCAGAAAAGATTAGATAACAAATATTCTCGCAATCCAAGCCCAATCACAGAATATTGGAATACATTTCAAATCAATTGTAATCCCTTTGTTTCGCTTTTTCGTTCCTACAAATCGTTATATAAACTCCCTCAAATTATGAAAAAGGGGTACAAAATTTTCATAGAATTTACATTGTAAACTCTCACCGCAAATAAAAACAGTGGACGTAGGCTTCAGAGTTTACCTCGCCGAACCACTTTAAAAACTCTATCTTTATACCTCATCACTGATTATCTTTAATCACGCTCACATCCATTCCACTCTAACGGTCAATCAATTCTCTGTTGTGCAGATTTCTGTATCAACATTTTGGCGCTAGAAGGAGGTCTGTCAACACTTAGGTTTCGATGAAAGCACAGCAACCAACCCAATCCAGGCCATATGTGTACACAAGGTCAAAGACTAGCATCGGAAACCTTGAAAATGTGGAAACCACCCACAAGGAAGTGCAACAAGAATCGTGGACACCGACTGCCCTCCCCCAACTCAACATGTCACAAACCACTAGCCAGCGTGTGTCAAGAGCGCCGAACCTCCGACCGAGACGAGGAGAAATCCGACCTTCGACTTCCTTAACCGTAATCGCGAGGGTCGAACCGCATGGGGGAAAGATTCCCAGATGGCTCTACTGCCTTAGATTGAGGAGCTATAAAAGCTCTGGATCACGCTAAGGCTCAGCAAAAGAGCGAGGGCAGGTCGTAGAGGAGTCTCCCTTTTTTCCGGCTGTGTTAGCTGCCCCTCTCCCATCCAGATTCAAATGCCCGATATGCGAGCGTTCAATGGAAATTCTATCCGCAGACATTTATACGATTCAAGACCTGATGGAATTTCACAAGTTTCTGATTTGCAAAATGCAATGCGTAGCATACTCTTACATCTCATGCCAAGCTGGTTCAAGTCCTCCGGCGGATCAATCAGCTCGGAATCAGATGAGCTTGACATTCTTGACACTTCTAAGCGAACAGGAATTCTTGATGCCTTTGAGCTACCTCAGCAACATAGAAGAAAGGGATGAATCCTCCAATCTTACATCGATAGGTTCCATAGAGAGCTCCAAAAGTAGCTCACACTCCCGAAGAGTCCGTTCGACTCTTATCAATTGCGAGTTTGTCCACAGACAGATCTGTGGAAAGAGCTCAATCAGAGGACGATGTTTCTCTCACCCGCTTTTACAGCCTTATGGAGAAATACCCTCGTATTGAGACTCTGTGGCAGCGCTTCACCGCCACGACCCTGCACTTTTGGCAGTGCACAGGTTGGGGGGAAATATGAGAGTTGATCGCAATGGCTAGACGATCATGAAAATGAAAGAACCCTGGTTCGACCCCAAAGTCTTATGCTCTAGTTCCTCGTCGCATCGCACAGGAATCAGTATACCCCTTTGAGCATCCGTTTCGGCCATTCTTGATAAGTCAGAGAGAAGGTGGTCTGCTCAGAGATGTCTACCCATGAAAGTCCCTCCTCATTCAGAAACAACAAAAAATATTTCGTTATCATCGGGAAAGTGGGCATCACCCCGATGAGTGTGAGCTCTCAAGCAGGCAATTGAAGATCTTATCAAGCAAGGGCATTTCAAGAGTATGTTGATGACTTTGCTCGTAAGGGAGAAAAATCAGAGAAACGAGTAAGGAGTGTCGTGATCGCAGGGTATCTGTAGCGGGGGGATAATCTTTGAGGACCACACCTCGGAGAAACTCACGAGTGCCCAAGAAAGATATGCTCGCACAGCCCATCCAGACCCTATCTGTGTGATAACACACGCAACGACCATCAAAGGTTGTAGAGAGGAGAGATCACCTTCTCCGAAAAAGATGCAATTCGATTGCATCATCCCCATGATGATGCTCTCATCATCACGCCCAACTAGGCACTTCGACGTCCACAAAATGTTGGTGGACAACGGAAGCGCTGTGAACATTCTGTTCACCAGCTTTCGAGAGATAAATTTTGATGAGGCCGACTTGAAGCCGCCTCAATCCCCCTATATGGTTTTACAGGGGATCATCTGATCCCAAAGGAACGATCTCGCTTCCAATCACGTTGGGTGACTCTAACGGGTGACCAAAAACTGAATTCTATAGTGGTTGCCTCCCCTTTCAATGGCATCATGGCGACCTCTATGAGGAACTTCAAAGCAGTCACTCCGATCTACCCTCTCAAGAGAAGTTCCCCACCTTGATGTAAGGGGAAGTAAGCTATTTAGTTTGCATCTCCGCATTGCTATGTAAAGGCATACAGATGGTGCAAGGGGAAAGGCATCTCGCGTGGCATTCCTAAACAGCAATGGCGACAGGCGGATTGAACCATAGCCTGGCCCAACCAAGGTAACATGGATCCTCTATCAGGATCCCTTCATGGGCCATGTGAGGATTTATCTGAGTGTCAATCGACCAGCGCGAGTCGAGCAAAGTGTTGAGATTGGGCAATCTCAACCCCCAACTCGCCACGACCTGACAGCTTCCTTAGACAAAACATCTATGTGTTCGCATGGATGCGAGCCGACATGGTCGAGATCAGCCCAATGTCATTTGCCATCCCGGAACATGACAGTGAAGCCAACCGTCTGCAGAAGAAGAGCGATGATCCGAGAGCGATATGCGGCCTTGAACTTGAGGTTCCAATCTCTTCGGAATGGATCTCTGGGAAGCCTCTTCAGAGTTGGATTGCCAACCAGTTCTAGTAAAAGCCTAACGGCAAGTGGCACCTGTGTTGATTTCACCACCTCAACAACATGCCCAAATGACAGTTTTCCCCTACCAAGGATCGACCAGTTTGTGATGCCACCTCCGAGCATAAGCTACTGAGTTTCATGGACGTATACTCGGGATACAATCAAATTCTATGTATGACAAGACAAGAGCATACCTCATTTGTTACAGATCAAAGGCTATATTGCTACAAAGTTATGCCCTTCGACCTAAAAATGCTGGGGCAACTTCCCAGCAGCTGGTTAACGAATGTTTTCCAAGTAGATCGAAAGTCGATGGAAGTCTATGTTGATGACTCCTAGTCAAGTCCATGTGGCTTCAGATCACATAGCGCATCTCGCTGAGATGTTCGATATCCTCCGGAAATACAAATGAAGCTCAATCCCCTCAAATGCTCATTCTGAGTACCTGGAAAATCTTGGGTACTAGGTTACCAGCGGGGAATAAGATCAACCCCGAGAAATCAAGCTCTCTTTGATATGAAGAGCCCGACCAACCAAAAGTAGGTTCAGAGCCTCAATAGGCGAATAGAGCACTCATCGCTTCATATCGAGGGCAACAGATCCTGCTTGCCATTCTTCAACCTTCTAGGGCCAACAAGAAGTTCGAGTGGACTCCCGAGTGGAACAGCATTCAAGAGCATTAAAGAACACCTCAGAAGCCACCTTTCCTGTCCAACCTCTCCCGTAAGAGTCCTCCTCGTACTGTCCGTCTCTACAATACGCGTCAGTGCAGCATTGTTGGGAGACAAGGTTCAATACCAATGTATTACCAAGCAAGCGTCTGTGATGTCGAGATGCGTATCTGGAATGGAAGATTAGCTTATGCCTACTGATCCTTCCCAAGTTCAACCTTACTTCCAGCCCATACAATCCATGTAATGACAAGTTACCGCTCAAGCAGTTCCTCAGAAACCAAGGAATTGGGTAAAATGGTCAAATGGCCATGAACTAGTTAGTTCGATCTGCAATATAGACTGAAAGCAACCATCAAAAGGCAGGTTTTGCTGATTTCATTTCGAAATTCTCTATCATCCGACCAAGGAATCCGAGCAACAGCCGCGAAGTCAGCCAAAACTATGTAGAATCTGTCGACCTGGACCTATACGTGACGGATAGGGGTAAGCGGTTCGGTACCCTCATTTTTCGGGAACGAAACCGGAACTAACAGCACAGTGCAGGTTCTTAAATTCAAGACACGAACCTAAAATGCAGGTTCCGGTTCCTTTCCAGGTACCTTGTAAAAAATCAATCACCCCTCTATTAGTTTAAAAATAACAAAATACCTTAAAGTTTACAAATCACCCTTAACAATTTTGATACTCTTCATTTGTGTCCAATGTAACTATAACTTGTAATCTCTAGGCAACATTTGAATTCAATCAATTAGTAATGTTTATAATGTAATATAGTATGTTGTAATTATTAAATTATAATATAATGTTATAATTATTTAAGTAATTATTTAACAGTAATTTAATGTTATAATCAATTAAATTTCTATAATTTAATTAATTACTTATGTTTATATTTATACCGTAATAAAATTAATTAAATTTATTTTTAATCTTTAATTGTATTGTACTATTGTTTGTAAATAAATGCTATAATTAATTAAGTAATCATACTACAAATTTATAATGTAATGTTATAATTAAAAAATTCTAATCATTTAATTAAGTATTGTGTAATAGTAATGTTTAATATAATGTCATAATCATTATAATCAATTATTATTAATATTATATTAATTTATAATCATATTATAATGTATGTATTATCAATAATTAAGTAATCATCTGTAATATATTTATATTAATATTAATTATTTCTAATCATTTAATATAAACTATATAATGATGTTATAATGATTAAGTCTACATACTAAATATATAAGGAATGTTATAATTAATTAAATTTTTAATCATTTTTTAAATAATGTAATAATGTATAAATTACTAATGTTTATAATATATGTTATAAATCATAACTAATTAGTAATCATTTAACTATGTAATGCTATAATTAATTAAGTGATCATAATATAATGTAATATATTATATTACTTAATAATTATTTAACTATAATGTAATACTATTAATTAAATTTCTGATCATTTAATAAGTGATCATTTATTATAATTTAATAATTTATAAGTAATTATTTAACTAAAATGTAATGCTTAATTAATTAATTTCTGATCATTAATTAAGTAATCATTTATTATAATGAATATTACATTAATGTTTTATAATATAATGTCATTATCAATTTAACATCTAATTATGTAATGTTATAACAATATGTAATCATACTATAATGAATTAAGTAATCTACTATAAATCTTTAATAAATATTATAAATTTATAATTAATTTGTTTATATAGAATGTTTATATTAATTAAGTAATTTTATTAAATGTAATATTACAATTAATTAATTATCATACTAAAATTTATAATGTAATTTATAATTAATTAAATTTCTAACATTTTAATTAAGTATTGTGCTAATGTTTTTAGTAGTAAATTAGTATTACTTATGTTTAAATATAATGCCTAATCATTGTATTATTTATTATGTAATGTTATTTAATTATGTGATTACTATAATGTAATGTTAGATGAATTAAGTAATTAGACTATAATCTTTAATGTATATTATAATTAATAAATTTTATCATTTATTAAGTAATTAATAATTGTAAATTACTAATGTTTATAATATAATGTTATAATTTTAAACTATTAAGTAATCATTTTACTATTTATATATTAATAATTAAGTGATCTATTAATGTAATGTATAATGTTATCTTTATTAAGTAATTATTTAACTAATTGTATGTTTAATTAATTAAATCTAATCATTTGTTTATATTTAATGTTATATGATATTTATAATATAATGTCATAATCAATTAAATCATCTAATATGTATGTTATATATATGTATTCTTAAAATGAAATGTTACAATGAATAAGTAATCATACTATAAATCTTATATAATTTATAAATGAATTTGTTAATAGATGTTATAATTAATTAAATAATCTTTATTTATAATTTAATGTTACAATTTTTGTAATTATACTTAATTTAATATGAATTGTTGTAATTATTTAAATTTCTAATCATTTAATTAAGTTTTACTAATGTAATGTTTATGTAATCATTTATATATGTTATAATTAATTATGTATCATACTATAATGTATGTTATGACTTATAGTGAATTGTAATCACTATAATTTTATATATATATAATTAATTAAATTTTAATCAATCAATTAAGTTTTGTACTAATGTTTATAATGAAATGTTTAAGATTAAGTAATTAACTATAAATCGAATGTAATGCTATAATTAAAATTTTTAATTTATTTATTAAGAATATACTAAATGTTATAACTTATCAATCAATTAATTAAAAGTAATCAATTAAGTATGCATAATAATTATACTATAATCAATTAAGTAATGTCATAAAATTATAATTATAAGTAATCATTTAACTATAATGCAATGATATTGATTAGTATATATTTAACTAGTAATTAAATTTATATGTTGTCATTTATCAATATAATTAATAATTTCTAATTTACTATAGATATATTTAGAACTTGATAATTGAAGTAAATAACTAAATATATATTATTTAATCAAATTACTATTTTATTCGAAAATAATTCTTTTAATAACATTAAAACACTTTAATTTGAGCATAATTTCAATTTTCACTTAATTAATCAACTTAATATTAATATATTATAATATATTAAGTTTTATATGGTAATTTGTATGTAATAAGTATAATTGTATATTTATTTATTAGGTTATTCTAAAATTTAACTTTTTCTATTTTAAATTTTTATATGTAAAATAAGAAAACCCCCATTATCACATTTCACAAATATTCAATTTTTATTCTAGTCCAGTTCCAACAGGTTCCAAATAGGTTTCAAACAGGTTCTAAAATAGGTTTCAAAACAGGTTCCAAACAGGTTCCAAAAATCAGTTCTTTTTCCAGGTTTTCGATTCCGGTCCGTCCTCCACAGATAAGCTCGAACCAGAACTGCACATTTGGTTCCAATAAAATGGAACCGAAACCTACCCACAGGTGTTTCGGGTAGGTTCCGATTTCGGTTCTACCCATACCTGCTCAACCCTATCGACGGATCATCGAACAGGAAGAGAGCGGGGCAGGTCTTCCCTCTTAAGTCCCGAGGGACTCTATTCATGCATCCTTCGTTTGGGTTTAAAGCGACCAATAATTGAGGTTGAGTATGAAGCCCTGCTCGCTGGTTTGTGGTTGGCCAAGGAAATGGGATTAACCGCGATCAGCATCCACAATGACTCCATGCTAGTTGTCAACCAGATTTGGGGGAATATTAGGCCAAGGAAGAAAATATGATCAGCTATGTGAAGAAAGCTAAGGCGTCACTGAGCCGTTCAGCACTCACGATCACACAGATTCCGAGATAGACAATTATGTGATAGATGCTTTGGCAAAGATAGCCTCATCCTAGACTTAGATCCCAGAAAGTATTCCTTTCGTTCATAAGACCCCCAAGTGCACTCAACCGAACAGGCCATGAATACAACCGAATCAGTTTCCTGGATGACTCCCTATCATTCAGTATCTCGAGATGGGACCTCCAACAACAAGGTCGAAGCAAGGACCCTGCGAACAAGAGCTGCTCGTTACACACTTAAGGAGACCAACTGTACAGGAAGGTTTTTATGCCCCCTTCTCCGATGTGTACCCAGCGAAGAAGCAGACTACATCATGCAGAGATACATGAAAGGATCTGCGGTAATCACACGGCCGCACGATCTCTCGCCACAAAGTGTTCGCAGGATATTATTGGCCTTAATCCAAGAAGACACCTACAACTTTGTCAAGAAGTGTGATAAGTGCCAGCGTGTCGCAACATACCGCGAACTCTTCCCACCTATAACTAAACCATCCCCTGCCATCTCCATGTGGATAACTCATTGGTCCCATGCTAGTTGGTAAAGGGGGTCAAGTATGCGGTGGTCGCGGTAGATTACTTCACCAAGTGGGTCGAAGAGAGCCTTAGTCGCGATCGCCACCAAAAAGCTCAGGACTTCGTCTTCAAAACATTTGTGTCATTATGAGATTCCTCTACCCATATACTGAAATGGGAAAGATCGTAACAGGAATATCAAGCAGTTTTGCGACGAGCTGGGTATTGATAAAAATTTGCCTCGTCGCGAGACCGAAGCAATTTCAAGTTGAAGCTTTCAACAACCATCAAGCACACTTTGAAGGCCAAACTTGGCACAACCAAGGAATTGGGCTGACGACCTTCCTGAAGTCTTGTGGGCATACAGGACAACTCCGAGAACCTCTACTTAGAAACCCTTTTTCGCTAGCATATGGGCTGCGAAGCGATGATCCTATGGAGGTAGGCGATTCACTTTAGAGGGACCCTTCAACGAAGCTGACAATGAGCGCTCATGCGCGCAAGTTAGATCTAGTGAGAACATTGCCAGCAAGGCTCAGCTAAGAATAGTAGTCTATCGCAACGCATGAAAAGGTTCTTGACTTTAAGGTCGAAGAAAAGACTTCAGGTCAGCGACCTCTTTAAAGGAAGTCCTTCTCGGTACTAAGAGAACCAACGGGAGTTTTGGGACCAACTGGAGGGCCCATACCGCATTGCCAAAGTGATAAGACCGAGGACTTATCATCTCAAAGGTTGAATGGTTCCGAGTCTGCGAGCTTGGAATGTGAACATCTCCGACCATTTCAATAATTCCGACCTCAATTTTTTCCTTGTAAAGATTTCACTTTTCTTAATCTTTTTAAATAGCAGTGTATAATTCTGCTCTTTTGTAATCGTTTTTACATTAAAAATGAATCTGTTCGCATAAACTTGTGCCAATGTTATTAAAAGTTAGAATCGATCTCATATGTAACAGAAAATACGAAAATTGTAATACTCATGAAAGATTGTAAAAATGATGTCTTTATTTAAATAAAAAGGGAAAGTACATGGCAAAAAGGGACAAGACTAAAGACACACTGATTCTCGCCCTAGGCTGGTCATCGACCACCTGTTCAGATCAGGCTCCTTGGGACAACTCCGGCTCTCCTCTCCAGGTAGGTCCCCAACCGCTTCCTCACGTCGGCCGGTGCCATGGAAGCAAGTTCGTTCGGAACTTGTCAAGGAGGTCGGATAGATCCATTCAGGGTTCTTCGCTGAAGGCAAGATGACTGAATCTCCATTCTGTAGCCCTACTCTCGATCTCCACCTCCTCTGCTGCATCTCTGCAGTTAGCGAAGTGACGCGACCTCAGTGAAATGGAGCTCAGGCCTCAAGTGTTGATCGTGCTTTCAGTAGCTCTCCCACAGCTTGCCCTTTCCTCCTCCGCTCTAAGCCCGCTCGGAGGTCGTTTGCAGTCGCTGGTCTTTTCTCGTTAGCCTCCCTGTGAGTCTGGCCACAGTCCTCTGGAGCTCCTTCACCTCTTCGCTAGCTTCTCCACGCTCAGCCTTTTGAAAGTCCCCCGTGCGAAGTGCAGCATCCCTTTTCAACAAATGCGATTCGCCTGAACTATGGATAAGTCTCTATCTATCCGGCGGCCTCTAGTTCCGCTTGAGCCCCCATTCTCTTCCCTCATCTCGACCAGTCCCTCGTAGCCCCCAGCTGGACTTCTGCAAAGACAGTGCATGGAGAGCAGGGCTTGCATAATGAAAGAAATAAGTTAGTCCTTTATATTACAAAGCAAATATAAGTCCGCGCGAGGCAGCTCTTTACCTGGCTTAGGTGCTAGAAGGACTGTGGTCTCAGGTCCATAGGCGAGTCACCAACGGCTGCAATTTAGTATAAAATATAAGTTCGATTTCTTGGATTAGATGAATATCATTGCTTACAAAATTGGATGAGAAAATTTTGGGTTTTACTTGAGATTGAGAATTTTAATATTAACTCATAAGCTGAATAATTCTATTGGATTGTTTATAATATATATAGTTTTAGTGGATTGAATTAGATACAAAAGTCTTCAAATTGATTATAATTTAAACTGATTGTATATTAGTTTTATAAGAAATTTTTCATTGAACCTAAGAGTCAATTTAGCCGAGTTTATGAAAATTAGCTTATAAGACGCTAGTGCTTATAAGGTAATTTCAGTTTATAAGCATTTAAAATTTAAACAGTTACGTGTTTGGTTAAAATATTTATAAGTGATTGATAAATAGTTGACGCATTTTGTAAAATATGGCTTATATTTATTATTAAAATAACTAAAAATGGTACTACATTATTTTATCAACTAATAAATTATATTAACTCAATTTTTGTCTATAATATTATGAAAATATATTTCAATCATATAACAATATAATTTAATTTTAGAATTAAATAAACAAATATTTTATAGACAAATATTTTATTAAAAATTTATATGATTAGTGATAGAAACGTGAGTTGTTTGAAATATAAAAATAAGGTTATGTGATGAAATTTTAAAATTAAATAGGAATAATGTGATGATACAATTGGTCAAAGTAGCTTATAAGTAGAGTGCTTATAAGTAAAAAAAAAAAAAAAAGTAGGTTCCCCTCAATTTATTTTTTTCAAAAAAGTTATAAATAAACAGATCAGCTTGATTTTAGAGTTTATAAGCTGGTCAAACTAGCTTATAAGCTCAAACAAACACCCCTTAAGCATGGTCATTAGTGTCCTATAATACGCAATACGTATCATACGATACGATTCGATACAGGTCGCCAATGATACATATCAGAGAGTGTATCCTAAACATGGTTATTAGTATCCTACGATACGATTAGATATGGGTCGCCAATGATACGTATCAAAGAGTATATCTTAAACATTTCGATATGTTAATATGTATCATACGATACGATACGTATTCGTTCGTATCTTTAAAAATATTGATACGACTTTATTATTTTGGGCCAAAGGCCCAAAAAAAATTTCGGGTCAACTTCAGGTCACCCAACCCAGTTCACTAAAACCTACCCAAATTTACCCATTTTGCATGGAGGAAGTGAAGAGGAAGATGTGTTGCCCATTTTATATGATAATAATAACACAAGTGAAGATATAGATATTAACATTGATCTTGGAAATGATATGAATGGTTGAGAGGAAATAATATATAATTTTATGATTAATTTTGATTATGTAATACTATAATTTAAAGCCAATAATATCACAAAATTTGTTAATTAATCTTGGAGATGATATTAGTTTTTAGAAAATTTTTATTTTTATTTTTTTTAAAAGGCGTATCCTACGATACAATACAATACATGATATACAATTCGAAAAATTAGGTTTTCGATACATGATATTATAAGCGATTTGACAACTATGATCCTAAACCTTTCGATACAATGATATGTATCTTACGATATGATACATATCAATTCATATCCTTAAAAATATTGATACAAATCAATACGACTTTATTAATTTGAGTTCAAAAAATTTTTGGGTTGGATCCAGGTCACCCAACCCAATTCACTATAACTTGCCCAAATTTACTCATTTTGCATGGAGAAAGTGAAGAGAAACATGTGTTGTCCATTTTGCATAATAATAATAATACAAGTAGAGATATAGATATTGACATTGATCTTAGAAATAATATTAATGATTGAGAGAAAATGATATAAATTCTTAATTATGTGATTAATTTTGATTACGTAATACCATAATTTAAAGCCAATAATACCACAAAATTTTTTAATTAATCTTTGAAATGATATTAATTTTTAGAAAAATTTTATTATTTTATTAATTTTTTTGAAAAATGTGTATCATACGATACGCGATAACGATTAAAAAAATAGGTTTTTGATACACTATACGATATGCGATTTGACAACCATGCCCCTAAGTACATCAATAGGGCGCTACTCTTATTATAGATTATATTAGGAATTGAATACATAAACAATGTCAAACACTATACAATTTTAAATGCTCGCATAATTTGCAAGAATTTAATATAAAATTAGATAATCAGTTAAAAATCCTCCCTTAATATGAGCTTTATAGAATAAAATGCATTGCTTATCATAATTCTAAATGGTCACAATCAGGGGTGAGTTTTCAGTGCGTTTGAGTTTTTGGCGTAATGATATGTTGACATACGGTTAAATATATTATTTTCTTTAAGGAAATTACTAGGCCCACTGGGTAAAGCAAATTCCATTAATTTTTTTGTTTGTTTGTTTTCATGAACATAGATCTTAATTAAATATTAGGGCGAATTTGATTAATGTTCTAACTTTATGTAACACCTAACTGTGAGTTTATACCTTCTTTAATTAGTTTAAAAATTATGTAAAACCGACCATAAACTCTTGAATATTTTCCAAAAATTATTATAAAATTTATCATTCTCCAATACAAACATCTAAAGGTTAATGTGTAGACCAACAGTGAATGTGACGTTATAAATTTCAAAAATTTTATACCTGAAAACTTTTTTATCATAATTATTTTTGATGAAGATGTCGTGAATGGTAATTTTAATTTAACGTGTGAACAATGTTATTGTCTAATCGTTGGATTCATAAATCCATATTTCACATTCTAATATATATATTGTTGTGTGTGATTTTTCCACCAAGCTCGTACTATCGTGAGGATATAGCTCGACCCAGAACCAGCTCGGCAACGATGTTTGATCGACCTAGCGAAGCTAATCGAGCTATAACTCAACCCAGCAGAAGCTAGTCGCGAAAAATCCGAGCAATTGTTCAATCAATTCCCGAATTATCTCAAATCCTAGATATTGCAGAAAAGATTAGATCAACAATAATTTCTGCGCAATCCCAACGCCCAATCACGAGAATATTGGAATTACATTTCAAATCAATTGTAATCCCTTTGTTTTCGCTTTTTCGTTCCTACAAATCTTGTATATAAACTCCCTCAAATTATGAAAAAGGGGTACAAAATTTTCATAGAATTTACATTGTAAACTCTCACCGCAAATAAAAAACAGTGGACGTAGGCTTCAGAGTTTACCTCGCCAAACCACTTTAAAAACTCTATCTTTATACCTTCATCACTGATTATCTTTAATCACGCTCACATCCATTCCAGCTCTAACAGGTCAATTAGAATTCTCTGGTTGGTGCAGATTTCTGTATCAACATTTTGGCGCTAGAAGGAGGGCTCTGTCAACATCTTAGGTATTTCGATGAATAGTCACAGCAACCAACCCAATCCAGGCCCATAATGGTGTACACAAGGTCAAAGACTAGCATCGGAAACCTTGAAAATGTGGAAACCACCCACAAGGAAGTGCACCGACTGCCCGTCCCACAAACTCAACATGTCACAAACCACTAGGGGCAAGGACGTCAAACCTCGAGAACGGCCAGCTGGTGGAGATGGTCAGAACAATGGTTGCACAGGTGGTGCAACAAAACGTGGCTGAGCTGAGGAACCACCAACCAATTGCCCAGAATCTCAACCAGCCATGCTTCACCAACGCTACCCCAATAGGTGTGAATTTCGCAGGTGGACGATCTGCTTCGTCAGCACAAAGAGGCGACCAACACCCCTGACATCGCAAATTGCAATCCGTTCACGAGCACAAATCCTGCGGGTAGACTAACCCTGGAAGGCGACTAGGGAAGCAACCGCTAGGGGAAAGCAAAGACAACAAACACCCCTAAGACGCTCGACGATATCCTTAGCGTCAGCATGTAGATATTAACCCACGCCCAGGACAAGATTGATCTTTGCAGGCTCGCAAGACGAGCCAAGTGTGTTAATTTGGCAATGATTGACGTTCTGGTTATAATCGATGTCGCAAGCAACATACTAACGAGCATGATAGCACTTATCAGCCTAGCCATCATGACTCGACCTCGCGCATCAACGTGCACATTGGAAGGAGCTCGCAAGTGGCAGATTTGCGAACCCATTTGCTCGAAGTGAGGCTAAACAGAGCCAACCAAGGCAACCACAACGAAGACTTAGATCACATGTTGAAAATGCTTAACAATTTGAGAGCTCCCTAGAATGGCACGGTGGACGAAATAGTAAGTTCCCCCTTCACAGAGGAAGTTCGCTAGCCTTACTTCCACAAGGATTCAGGGCACCAGAGAGCAAGTTTGATGGGAGAGGGGACCCCAGAGACCACCTCGACAATTTCAATGACCTGATGGAGCTACACCATGTTAGGAAATGATAAAGTTATGGCAGTGGAAAACAAAAATTATAAACAACATAGATCGTTCCTTAGAACCAAGATCAGTGCACAAATTTACAGTTTATATAATAATTAGAATCTGCAGAAAATTCATTCTAAAGTTAAGAAATCATACGCACGTTTAGAGGCTCCTCCAACTTGTCTCTGAAACAGGTTTCGCTACTGACCCAAGAGTAGGATCGAACCAATGTAGTTCACACGAAGATAACCCCAAGGAACTAAAGAGGGTCTAGCAAGACCCTCTTTAGCCTTAAGAACCAATAAGAAATCAAATAATATTTGATTCAACCAAAAGGCAAACTGGTGTGGAAGAGAGAAAAAAGGGCTAGAATTTTAGTCTAAATGATTGAATGAAAAAAAAATTCTTTTAATTCACAAAGTGTTGCACTCATACAGTGCACACTTTGCCCTATTCCATCATGGAATGGGCTTGGGCACCAACCCAAACACCCCTTGTATCCAAACAGCCCCATTTAGATATTTTAATTTTAATTATCTTTATCTCAATTAAATTAAATTAATATATATATAATATATTAACATTTAACAATAATGATAATTTATTTAAATATATGCGAACACATATTTAAATATAATCTCACTTATTTAATTTTAATATCAAATTAAATAAAGGCTACGACCTCAGCAAATTTAATTGCACCGTGAGATTACCAAAATACCTTTTTCCCTAAAAAGACGAAAACGCCCTTCTTATAAACTGGTTCTTAAATTATCTTCTATGTGTGTGACTCGTAGGCTCCTTATCATACCGGTAGTGTGTAGTATCGCGATTAACATCAATTGATCATCTCACTACACACAGACCAAGATTGGCTAGCAAGGCATCATGGCCACTCAATAGATTCGGATTCAGTGAAGCAGCTACCTGTCAATGATATGGTTACCGTATAATCCAATCCTTTCATCATCTATTATCTCAACAAGATTGTGGTATAGAAATAGTGTCAACCTCAGTTACTCTCGATATATTTGTATTTAGTTACTACAATTCATATGTTTAACACTTTTCCAGATTTAGAATCTATAAGGCTCAAATTTGGCTCGAAACTCTTCGCTGCGGCGAGGAAAAAGCTTCGCCGCGGCGAAACCTGCATCAGATTTAAAAATAAAACGACGCGTTTTGGCTTGCTAGGGCTTCGTCCTTAAGTGAGAGAGGTATAAATTAGAGCGAAAAGGAAGAGAAAAGGGGTCTTGGTTCGTCATTTGGGAGGCAGCTCATGGAAGGAGAAGATTATTGAAGATTTGGGCTTCAAATTAGAGAAGATTTCTCCATCTTTTGCTTGTTTTTCAATGATAAATCTTGATTCAGTGTGTTTTTGTAATTTTATTTCATTTTTAAGTATGAACTGAGTTGTTTAGCTAGGGTTTGATGTAATCTTGATATACTGTTCAAATTTGTATGAATTGATTACTCTGAGTTTTAATTTATATTGGGTGTTTATCTCTGTGCTTAATGATTTTGGATGCTTGATCACCATTCAAATGTGTGTTGTTCACAATGAGACTGAGAAGTGATTTGTGATTATGCCTCTTGATAAATACCATAGATTAGCAAACGCTAGGATAGGTTAGCGATCTATTACTAGATAGAATTCCACAAGCTTAAAATCCTTTGAACTATTAATCTTCATTTTGTTGGTCGGAAGCTTAATGATATAGGGAAATGTAGCATGAGAATGTATGTTTTACAACTTAGGGAATTCGATTTTCAATCAAGGAATTAGAACTTGGGTAATAGATTCTATGTTTGGGTTAGCGTATTTGGTGAATTCAACACCCTAGCATTTGTTTTAGCATTGTTTAATTATTTAAGTTTGTTGGGTTTTGCATTTGTATTTAGTTGTTAATTTTCCATCAATCCAATTTATTGTTGCTTCATTAACTTTAACTAGAAAATTGTACTTAGTAACACTATCCTCTGGGAACGATACTCACTCATCACTTTATTACTTTATGCGACTAGTACTTGCTACATTTGCATGTTGAGGAAGCACGCATCAGTAACTACCCGACCGCATACAATGTCTCTCTAAGACCAATCTTGGATGACTTGAGTGTAGTTACATTAGTGCATTGCCAGGCAATGGGGTTTCCGCCTCTTGGGGAGTCAGACGATCAACTGCGAAAGGATCTAGGGAAGTTACAACCTGGCCATACATACAACAAAAAAGGGCGCTACCGAGAACTGGTCTAGCAGAATCCAAGCCTAACCCCGGACCATTCGAGGATACTTGATCCTCGCATCCATAGAGAAGAGCCTGTGGTAGGCTGACCAAAGAGTTGTGAGACATAATGTTGTGAGGAGACCCACCTCGCGTATTGAAAATGCAGCATGTTACCAGAGAAATGGTCGAAAATCTGGTAGGTTCCTGAAGAAGAACCTCGATGTGTTTGGTGGGTACACACGGATAGGGTTGGGATCAACCCCGAGATAATGTGCCAAGGTTGAACTTGACCCTCAAGCTCAGCCTAATCAAAAAAGAAGGGTTGTGGTGCAGGCTCTTTCAAGCGCTCAAGGATGAAGTGGACAACTCCTAAAATCAACTCATTAGGGAAGTCAAGTCTCGACTGCACGCCAACACAGTCCTGGTCAAGAAGTCGAATGGCAAATGGTGGACTTCTTGACTTCACAGATTTGAAAAAAGCCTGTCGAAAGAAGCTTTCCGCTACCCACGAATCGACCAGCTAGTAGATGCGCAGTAGGAAATGCACTACTCAGCTTCATGGATGCGTACTTGGATATACCACCTCGATGAAGAACATACTTCTTTTATTATTGACCATGGAATTCATTGTACAAGGTTATGCCATTTGGCCTCAAGACCTAGGGCACCTACTAGCGCTTGGTGAACAAGATGTTCCCCACCAAATTGGCCATACCATGGAGGTATACATCGATGACATGCTTGTCAAATCAAAGGTCGTCAAAAGTCACGTTGAGCACCTGGGGGAAATTTTTGACATCCTCAGAAAGTATCAAATAAAGCTCAATCCTTTGAATGTACTTTCGGGGTGAGCACGGGGAAATTTTTGGGCTTCCTCGAAAACCAACGGGTGTAGAAGCCAACGAGAAGATTCAGGCTCTACTCGACTGAAAAGCCACCAGCATAAGACAGTGCAGAGCTTGACAGGGCATGTGCCGCGCACTTAGTAGATTCTTTCCCAGCCAAGGACAGATGTTTGTTGTTTCTTTAAACCGTGAAGGGGAAGAAAGGTTTCAAGTGGACAAAGGAGTGTAAAAGCCTTCTAGGAGCTGAAAAAACATGTGGGACAGCCTCTTTTACTGTCAAAGCCATCTGGGGGAGCCGTTGCTACTATATTTGCATATCAAAGTCCTGCACGCACTTGGTACCGAAGCAAGGAGTACAATGGCGGTATCTATATAGGAAAGAGACTACTCGATGCGGAGACGAGGTACTCAAAGATGGAAAGCTCACTTCGCCATTATCATTGTTGCTAGAAAGCTGTGACCCTATTTCCAAGCACACTCCATCCATATGCTAAAAATTTCCCACTAAAGAAAATAATGTAGAAGCCCGAGACATCGGGTAGACTAATCAGTGGACCATGGAATAGTCAGCAGACATCAGTACATCCGAGAGACACATCAAAGGTCAAGCCTTGGTGATTGATACTAAATTCTCTATCACCAAAGCTAGTCATCCTCCCGGGGCAGATACCTTTAGAAGATCGAGAATGAAGTTGAAGTTTGATGAATTATGCCAACGGACTCTGTATATAGATGGCTCCTTGAATGAGAAAGGAACAGGAGAGGGGCTCTTGCTCGAGAGTCTAGAGAAACCCGATCAAAGCATAGTAAGATTTGGGTTCGCGCCTCCAACAATGAGGCTGAGTATGAGACATTGCTCGCAGGGATCCATCCCACAAGGATTTGGGCCCAAGTCCTTAAGATTTATAGTGACTCACAACTGTGGTCATCAATTACCAGGGAATACCAGGTGAGGGAAGACAGGATGGTGTTCTACCTCTAACTAGGAAGGCCGAGCTCAAGCAGTTAGATCCTTCACAATCCTCCAAATCCAGGAGAAAAAAACTGCAAGCAGATGCATTAGCCCCTTAGCTTCTGCAATGAATCAGGAAAACCAATTCTATCCCAGTTAAGTTCTCTCGGGACCAAGCATCTCCACTTCACAAGGTTTGGTTTTAACTATGAGTCAGGATACAGTTTGATGGACAATCACCGCCTATCTAAAGGACGGTATACTACTAAGAAGGAACCAAAGCCAAACACTTTGCACTAAGCAGCTCTGTATAACTCATCAATGATAAACTATACAAGCCAGTTCATGTATCATTGTTGCGATGTATTGACCATGAGGACGCAAATTATATTCTGAGGGAGATCCATGAGGGAATTTGTGGAAATCACCAGGAGTAGATCTCTAACATACAAAGTACTTTGCCAGGATATTATGGGCCAACAGTTTTCGACGATGCACAACGATTTGTAGATGTGATAATGTTAGAGATTTGCAGATATTTCCGACCCCACCACAAGAATTACCACTTTGACAAACCCTTGCCTTTGCAGTCTTGGGCATCGACCTTATCGCCCTTGCTCAAGGAAAAGGGGCGTTAAGTTCGAGTAGTTGCTGTAGACTATTCACCAAGTGGGCAGAGGTCGAGCCCCTTCGCAACAATAATGTCAAACAAGCTGAAGACTTCATCTTTAAAAACATTATTTGGTTTAGGATTCCCCACACAATAATACCCAACGATAGGAAACGGTGTGACAGGAGATTCAAGACCTTCTCAAGCAACTTGGCATCAAGAAGAGTTTCGTCGCTATTTATTGGCCTCAAGCAATGGACAAGTGGAGGCTTGAACAAGGTCATCAGCACACTATTAAAAAAGCTCGACGCTCTGAAGGGGAAGTGGGCCGATGAACTGCCCAAACTTTGTGGTCCTATAGGACGACAGCCAGAAGTTCGACAAGTGAAACCCTATTTTCTCTGTCAGAGTGTGAAGCAATGCTCGGTTGAAGTGGGGATCGCTCATTCCGAAGAGAAGTTTTTTGAGAGAAACAAATAAAGATCTTCTCCGCCTGAGGTTGTACCTAATCAAGAACACCGAGCCAAGTCCTAGCTAAGGCTCACCTCATATCAGCAACGAGCCAAATGATACTTTAATACCAAGTCAAAAACAAAGACTTTGAAGTGGGGATCTGTTTCTCAGGATTGTCTCCAGAGTACCCAAACCTGAACTAGGGGCACTTAGATCCAAATGGGAAGGTCCTTTTAGGATCTCGAGAAGCTCACGCCAAGATCTTTCCACCTAGAACGCTCCAACTGCGAAGCAATAATGCGAGTTTGGAAGCCGAGCACTTGCGAAGTTAATGTCTTTAATCATCAATGTTTATTTACTGACTGTAATCCGATCTCAACGATGATATTTCAAATGAGAACTCGAGTCAGATGTCCAGAAAGCAGCTTATCTCAGAAAAGCCACGCCAAAATCTAACTCTTTAAGGATGAAATATCCTAAACGACGAGTAAAACTGAAAAATTCAAGGAAAAAACATGTCGAAGGAACGGCCCTAAGTCGGCAATCAAAACTCAAAAAGGCGATAAGTTCGAAAATCAAAGTTACTCTCGCATAAGATTTCCTTGCATAAATCGGATGAAAATCCTAAATCGACGAAGTTAAACTTAAAAATTCAAGGAAAACGCGTCGAAAGAAATCGCCCTAAGCCGGCACCAAAACTTGAAAAGGATGATAAGTCCAAAATCGAAGTTACTCTTCACTAAGATTTCCTGCATAAATCAGATGGAAAATCCTAAATCGATGAAGTTAAACTTGAAAAAATTCAAGGAAAAAATATGTTAAAGGAAATCCCCTCAAGCCAACGACCAAAACTCGAAAGAAACAATAAGTTCGAAATCGAAGTTAATCGAGGCATAGATTTCCTCGCATAAATTTGAAAACTCTCGAGAAAGAGCTACACATGACTTATAGCAAATTCAATATATATTACAAGTCCAACTAGGATCGACAAATACTCTGTAGAAATATAATAGCCATTGCTCGAAAAGGAAATGATGAAAATTTTTCTTATATTAATAAGTCAATTACATTGTTTCAACAAAGAAAAAAAAAAAAAAGTAAACAATCTCCCAGCTGTTAGAGGAGTAAGGGGTCATCCTTGACTGATCTAACAGGGGGGCTCACCATCAAGGAAAAGAGACAATCCTTTGACAGGAGGGATGGTAGCAGTGTCTCCAAGGTTGGAAGCCTCGCTCAAGGGAAGTGTGGTCCGGTGAACCGGATCCTTAACTTCCAGCTCGAGCTCGATCTCGATCTCCTCTCTGTCTCCCTCGGCCTCTTCCTAGCCCTCGCCATATTCTCGGAGTCATCCGAATACACGTAAGCCATTCCCTGAGCTTCGACCTTCATCATGTTGACTTCCTTTTGATAAGCTCGTGAGCCTCCCATAGCTTCTGCACAAGGAAGACTGACGTCTGCCAGGACCGAGTAGTGATGGCCTCGTTCAGCTCTTCATTTGAATCCTGAGTTGCTCGACCTCGGTTTCAACTTCCTGTCAACCTACCACCTCTTGGGCAAGGTTGAGTGAGGACCACTTGAACTTGGCCTCCAACTTGTGGCAACCTTTTGAGATGAGGGGAGCTGAGAATTCAACTTGTTGTTGGCACCTCGCTACTGTGCCAAATTCTTCTCAGCTTCTACAAACTTAGCTTCAACCTTCACTCGAGCAGCCCCGCTCACATTAAGCTTGTCAAGGAACTCCCTTTCCTTGACCCCAAAGGCTGCCACTTCCTCCTTGAGCTATTCGAGCTCAGC
Source organism: Pistacia vera (assembly GCF_008641045.1). Classification (NCBI taxonomy): domain Eukaryota; kingdom Viridiplantae; phylum Streptophyta; class Magnoliopsida; order Sapindales; family Anacardiaceae; genus Pistacia; species Pistacia vera. The sequence goes on along the minus strand of NW_022196362.1, from coordinate 698,933 downwards.
CTGCTAAGCTCTTTCTCTTTCTTTGCAACCTCCGCCCTGGCCAGAACATCTTCCTTCATTGTCTCTGCCAGCATCCACCCCTTGTGAATGCCCTTTAAAGTGGCATTGCACTCCTTGTATAGAAGCTTGCTCACCATGGAAATCTAAAAAGATAAGACGACAAGTCAGCAAAAGGCAAGGATAGCATGCAAATAAAAGAGGGGCGAACTACTAGTACCTTTGCCACATAGCTGGACGTTAAAGCCAACATCTAGGTGGGAGGCGAGTCTTTGATGGCTGCAAAGGTTTGCGGGGTGACACAGTCCCTGGCCACTACGACCCCGACATCGATATGGTTGGGGAGTTGGTCGATCAACACGTCTACCGTAACTTGGGCCGCTTCATCTTCTTTCTTACTCTTCGGCTGGGATGAGCCAGGTTTACTCCCCTCAGTAGCGCCTACCTCACCTATAAATGCGGACTTCTTCTTGGTCAAGTCCTTTGTCGCTGTTTTATGAAGGCTGCCAGCCTACATGGCAACCTCTTTACCTGAGCCAATCTACTGCTCGACCGCCTTCTGTTTGTTGAGCCCTTTCTGAGGCATAACTACTTTCTTCTTTCCCAAGCCATCGTGTTGCTCGGATCTTTTTGGTTCCCTGAGCTCCCAGTCAACTTGACTGTTTTCTTCACTAGCCCTTTTTGGGGTCGAGAACGCTATTTCAGCCAATTGCATTAGAGGCAATCACGAGCCTCTTCGCGTTTGGGCCTTCCCCAAGCTCGCCACCAGCGCGTTTTATACTGACGGTGTCCATGAGTATCTTTATCATCGAAGCAGTCGGTGCCTTCTTGGCAGCTGTCGAGGCCATCGTTTTCTTCTTGAGGTCTTGGATTTCTTGGCCCACATCTCTATAAGAAAAGAAACAAATGAACAAGCGACCTATTTGCATGGGAAAGTAAATGCGAGCAAGTGACAACTTAAACCTTTCTCCAAAATTGTAAGGCATTTGCCCTTGTCCCGACAAAAGTTGTATGCTTTCAGGTGAGGAAGCTTGAGAAGCTCATTGACGTTATGCTGATAGTCGAGAAGGTCAATAAAATGCTACAGCCTTTGCAAGCTCACGGTTGGAAGATAGTTCTGTTCGATGTTAACTGCAAAACAAAGCAACTTAGTTAGCTCAGATACAATGCTTGAAAGCGACCCTTACGCACGTGGGGAATCAATGTCTTACTCGCATCCGAAGCAAAGGTGCCGATCTCCTGAGTTTCGTAGAAGAAAAACTGAGAATCCCAGTGCGGGACCTTTTTTGGGACGTCAACTAACCCGTTGAAATTTACCTTTCTTACCTTGGAAAGGTAGTATGTTCGGTCTTGCCCTTTCTTGAGCCTATACAGATGGACAAGCTCACCCAACTCTGCGATCATGTACGCAATGTACAGACCGATGATAATGACATATGAATTTGCGGACAGCTGGAGAAGAACTATGTCAAACCGCTTCAGCACGTTATCGATAAAACGATGAAAGGAAATGGATACCCTGCACCTCAAGAGGGTTTCAAAGATCGCCACCCATTCAAGCGGGGGGTTCTTCCAAGAATGTTCCCCTGGGACCATCAAGTTAAGTTGTAGCACATAGACCACTCTTATGCATTCGAGATCCCCGACGGTAATCAAGGATTGTGGTTCTTTGCGCTAAGGACGGCTAGGAATGAGCCAACTGAATCGAAGCATAATCGAACAAGCCCGCAGCGTTGGGGTTTGAACTTCTTGTGACGAATTCTTCAGAAACATCAGGTGTCGTGTCCCCAAGAACTACTAAGCCCACGGGTGAATCGAACATATGATTTATGGTATGACTGCTGGAGGAAGACATGGCTATAGCTCGCTTCTAGGTAACTGAAAAAGTAGCGAATAAGTGTCAAAGCTCGAGCAACTTGGCAATATTTCCACACTCGCTTCTATTTTAGGCACCTGAGATAGCTCGTGCAATATGACGAACATATGCAACCTACTAGGATACCGGCAGCCATTGGGTTAAACCTATGTAAAGCTTGAGACCGTCAGAGATGCACCCAAAAACCCTACTAAAACCCTAAAACATACAATGTGGCCACTACGGTTGCCACCCTTTGACGCAAAAGTTAGGAAAATGGAAAGAGAAGAGAAAAGAACCTTACTAGAATAAGAAGTGCAGAAAACTCATCAGAAAGAGTGTCGCGATAACGGTAAAATAGTAGCGGAATGCACAAGAGCTCCATAGAACTTTCATGGATTGAATGAGGATTCTGACAACTTTGCCACCTTTTATAGTAGCTTGCATGGGAGACAAAAGGGCGAGATTTAATCACAGCCATTGAGTTGCATTGAATCTCGACCCCTCATTTGTTGAGCAACCTTAGCCTTTAGACGCAGCCACGTGTTGACCATCCGTTGGGGCCAACGAATCGTCAGACTGTTACACTGATAACTGTCATTGAACGTCGCTTTAGCTTCGCACGTGGGCAGCTGTAGTCTCCCACACGTGACGAAACGTGACTGAAAAAGGCTGCCCCATTTAATGCGACACAACCACACAGAAATTACATGTTTGCCCTAACTTTTTATATTCTGAGTTTTGTCAGGCATTGCAGGAAATAAAGACGCAAGTGTGGAGTACGTCGGCTAGACATAAGGTTGACCACCGAAGCTCGATCGAGTCTACACCTAGAGGCCTACTGATAAGACCGAGCTTGACATCAAATGGAGCAATAGTCTTCGAAGCCCAAAACGAGCATCAAACACTAGGGGGCAGATGTTGTGTGTGATTTTTTCGTTAAGCTCGGGCTATCGTGAGGATATAGCTTGACCCAGAACAGCTCAGTAACGATGTTTGATTGACCCAGTAGAAGCTAATCGCAAAAAATCTGAGCAATCATTTAATCAATTCCTGGATTATCTCAAATCCCAGATATTGCAAAAAAATAGAGCAATAGTAATTTCTGCGCAATCCCAGAGCCTAATCGTGAGAATATCGGAATTACATTTCAGATCAATTGTAATCCCTTTGTTTTCGCTCTTTCCTTCGTACAAATCTTGTATATAAACCCCCTTAAATTATGAAAAAGGGGTTACAAAATTTTCATAGAATTACATTGTAAACTCTCACCGCAAATACAAAAAAGTGGACGTATGCTTTAGAGTTTACTTACTTTGCCCTTTTAAATGTTTCAAGGACTCGTGATCAGTATGGATGATGAACTCTTTGGGCCACAAGTAATGTTGCCAAATTTCCAATGCCCTCACCAATACGTCAAGTTCCTTGTCATACGTAGGGTAATTCAAGGCTGCTTCATTCAATTTTTCACTGAAATACGCCACAGGTCTCCTTTCCTGCATAAGAACAGCTCTAATGCCTATACCTGATGCATCGCACTCAATTTCAAAAGCTTTAGTAAAATCAGGTAAAGCAAGTAAAGGCGCAGAACTCAACCTATCCTTAATCATTCTATATGCACGCTCTTGTTCTTCACCCCACTTAAACCCTATGGACTTCTTAATGACTTCCTTCAATGGTGCAGCTAGTGTACTAAAATCTCTCACAAATCGCCTATAAAAACTAGCAAAACCATGAAAACTACTAACCTCAGTGATGGAGGTCGGTGTCGGCCACTCCCGAATAGCCATTACCTTTTCCTCATCCACCTCAACAAACCCTAGGAATATAACCTAGTCTATGCAAAAGGAACACTTCTTGAGATTAGCGTAAAGCTTCTCTAGTCTCAAAACACTCAACACATCATGCAAATGTCTTAGATGCTCATCTAAACTCTTACTGTACACTAAGATATCATCAAAGTAGACAACTACAAATTTTTCAATGAATGCACGCAAAACATGATTCATGAGTCTCATAAACATACTAAATCTGTTAGTCAAACCAAAAGGCATAACTAACCATTCATATAAACCATGTTTTGTTTTAAAAGCAGTTTTCTACTCATCTCCTTCTTTCATGCAAATTTGATGATATCCGCTCTTAAGNGAAGTCTTGAGAGAAGATTAGCCAGCGACATGTCAAACATATACAATATTTATCATTTTCTCTTTAATTTTCTTGAAATGTAAGGATGAATTCTTGTAGACTTGTACGTTGCATGCATGCTCCATCAATATTGGATTTGGATTTTTCTTTGAATCAGATCTCTTGTTTCGGTACATAAATAATTTACAACTACACCTGAGCCATAGTGTCTATGTGGTAAATGGCCAAATGGGAATAGTTCCTGGCCCTCTACGAAGATCTCAAAACATGCACTTCAAAATTCCAATATCAGTGATCGGGTAAGTGGACCGACGGTAAAAGGGTGATGTAATTTCGCCATTTCGGTAATGTAGTTGATTGAAACAATAAAGAATATAATATAGGTGATCTTTAACTAGAGTTGTCACATCAAGTTGACCTGTCATCTCTTAAACTTGGAGCGGATTGACCAAAGTTTCAAAATATTATTAATGACAGAGACTTGGATGAAATGATATTTCTCCTTTAAAATAAATTTCTAATTACAATCTTGGTACGTCTAATTGCATGAATTCCTAAAACCTGAATCATTCCTAATTAAAATAATTGTTGTTTAAAAATGTTGTGTGTGATTTTTCCGCGAAGCTTGGGCTATCGTGAGGATATAGCTTGACCAAGAACCAGCTCAGCAGTGATGTTTGATCAACCCAGCAGAAACCAGTCGTGAATAATCTGAGCAATCAATTCCCAGATCCCAGATATTGTGGAAAAGATTAGATCAACAGCAATTTCTGGGCAATTCCAGCGCCCAATCGCGAGAATATCAGAATTACATTTTAAATCAATTGTAATCCCTTTGTTTTTGCTCTTTCCTTCCTACAAATCTTGTATATAAACTCCCTCAAATTATGAAAAAAAAAAAGGTTACAAATTTGTCATAGAATTTACATTGTAAGCTCTCACCGTAAATACAAAACAGTGGACGTAGGCTTCAGAGTTTATCTCGTCGAACCACTTTAAAAACTCTCATTGTCTTTTACTTTATTGCATCTTTATACCTTCATCACTGATTATCTTTAATCACGCTCACATCTATTCCGGTTTCGACAGGGTCAATCGAAATTCTCTGGTTGGTGCAGATTTTTGTATCAATATTTTGGCGCTAAAAAGAGGGCTTCATCAACATCTCTGGTATTCCCGTGAACAGTCATAGCAACCAACCCAATCTAGGGCCACAATGGTGCACACCAGGTCAAAGACTACTACCGGAAACCTTGAAAACGTGGAAACCACCCACCAGGAAGTGCAACAGGACGCTGTTGGACGCCAACCACCTGTGCCACCAACTCAACACGTCACAAACCACCATGGGGCAGGGAAGTCAAACCATGAGAACGGCCAGTTGGTGGAGATGATCAGAATAATGGTTACACAAGCGGTGCAATAAAACGTGGCTGAGTTGAGGAACTAGCAACCAACTGCCAGAATCTCAACCAGCCATGCTTCACCAATGCCACCCCAACAGGTATGAATTCTGCAGGTGGATGATCTGATTCGTCGGCACAAAGAGGCGACCTACACCCCCAACATCGCAAATTGCATTCCGCTCACGAGCACAAATCCTGCGGGTAGACTAACCTCGGAAGGTGACCAGGGAAGCAACCGCTAAAGGAAAGCGAAGACAACGGACACCCTTGAGATGCTCGACGATATCCCCAGCATCAACGTGCTGGTATTAACTCACGCCCAAGACAAGATCAATCTTCGTAGGTTCGCGGGATGAGCCAAGTGCGTCAATCTGGCAATGACCGACATTTCGGTTATAATCGATGTCATGAACAATGCACTGACGAGCATGATAGCACGTATAAGCCTAGCCATCATGACTCGACCTCGCGCATCAACACGCACACTGGAGGGACCTCGCAAGCGACAGATTTGCAAACCCATTTGCTCGAAGTAAGGCTAAATAGAGTCAACTAAGGCAACCATAACAAAGACTTAGATCGCATGCAAAAAATGCTCGATGATCTGAGAGCCTGCCATAATGGCATGGTGGAGGAAATAGCAAGTTCCCCCTTCACAGAGGAAGTTTGCCAAGCCCCGCTTCCACAAGGATTCAGGGCGCCAGAGAGCAAGTTTGATAGGAGAGGGGACCCTAGAGACCACCTTGACAGTTTCAATGATCTGATGGAGCTACACCAAGTCTATGTCTTGGCTAAATGTCGATGTTTCGCAGTCACATTGGTAGGGGATGCTAAGAGGTGGTATAAGAGGCTCAAGGTGAACTCCATCAACTCTTGGCAACAATTCTCCTCGTTGTACTTACAACAATTTCAAGCGAGGAGGCGGTTCGTGATGCCGCTCAACCACTTGAGTAACATTCGTTAGGAGAGAGACAAAACACTAACCTCGAACCTAATAAGGTTCTAGAACGAACAGTCAAAGGTCGCGGATGCGCCCGAGGAGTCCATCCAAACTTTGCTAATTATAGGGATCAGACCGAACACAAAGCTATGGAAAGAGCTCCAAAGTGAAGATCACGTAAGCCTGGCTCAGTTATATCAGATGGCTGCAAAATACCAGAGGGTAGAAAGCTCTTGGCAGCATTGGCCAGAAGCTCGACGCAAGGAGCCTCGGACAGGCGAGAAGATCGCCCATCGAATAAGCGCAGGGGCCAAGTTCGCAATAATAGGGACCACAACAGGTTCTAAAAAAGACAAAGAACAGATAATCGCGAAGACAGGCAGCCTTTCCCGCGGTATGCAGAATACACCCTCCTTACTCAAGACATCGCCAACATATAAGAAGTCTCTTGCGAGGTGAAGAGACTGCCCGCTCCAGAGAGAGTGGGGGGGCATCGGGCAGAAGAGATCGGCAAAAGTACTACCGGTACCATAGGGACGTTGAACACAACACAAATGAGTGTCATACTTTGAATGACGCCATTGATGACCTAATAAGAATGGGCTATCTAAAGGAATTCGTTAAGGCGGTAACAACTCGCAAAAATACTAGCGAGCAAAATAACCAGGTCTAGAGCCAAGTTCAAAACCAGGTCCAGCAAGCTCCGCCAAACTCCAATGACGTCCTGGTGGGCATGATTTACGGAGGGCTCGACATAGTGGGGAGCTCAAGGCGTGCTCGCGAGCAATATGCTTGAGAGGCTACAACAAACTCGGCCCCCCAGATAATGAGCTATGAACCAAAGCTGTCCAAGCAGCCTAGACAAGATAGCGAGGTAGTGGGATTCACAACTAAGGAATGCGAAGAATCCCCTCGCTAGAACCTTGATGCAATTGTGATCACGGCCAGAATCGACAATGCCTGAGTGTTAAGGGTAATGGTTGATAATGGGAGTGCAACGAACATCATTTTTCTAAGAGCTTTCTGAGGAATGAGGTTCGCAGAGAGAGACCTAAGGGCATGCCTTTTGCTGCTCTATGGGTTTACCGGGGACAACCTGGTTCCCAAAGGAACGATTGACCTTTCCGTGACTGATAGGCTTTTCGCAAGTGTACGAAATCATGCAAGTAGTAAAACTCGAGTAAATAAGTGTCGAATCCCAAGAGAACTACCTACCAAGTACCAAACTAGTCTATTTTATTGCTATTTGATGAAACATAATTTTATGAATGAATTTAATGAAAAAGAAAACAAATTAAAAACTAAACAAATCAGAATTTTATAAAAGCTATGGTATAAAGATCAATATGGCTAAACCCTAGGGCACATATTTCACACCAATTTATTCCTATGTATTGACGATTATTACTATCCTAATTAAGCTTATTCTAAAGGCCAAATCCCCTAATATTCCCTTAATTTTCTCTCGAACAATTAGTGAATTAACCCTTAAACAACAACCCAAAATATTTCTAAGTTGGATTTAGAAGCTAAGAGATTATTAAGTTCTATGGAATTTACCAGAGCCTCATAGATCGCGGTAACCTATCTCTAGCGTTCGCTCAATCTATGGTTTTGTTACCTTAGATAAATTGGATTTCATCTCTCAATCTCAACCCAACCTATGATATCATTCAACCCTCAGATCCTTAAGAATTTAAAGCATTATACACAATAATAAAACTTAGACTTAATGCTCAATAAGAAATCAATAACGATAACGTCAACACATATTCATAAATTGGGCTACATCTTTAGCCTTAGAAAAGAGATTTAGTTCATAATTACAATAATAAAAACCATCATTCTATTCAAAAACATGAGTTCAAGAAAGAAAAATATAAACACTTCTGTAATCAGTGAACGAGAGCTTCAAGAATCCCGATCTCCAAACTAGTAGCCGTTCTTCTCTTTCTCTCTCAAAAACCCCCTTTCAAACTTCTTAAAGACCCTTATTTATATTCCTAGGGTTTTGATCTTACTTAGGAAAAGAGTAAATGCCTTAGCCCGTTCAGAGTCGGATTAGGATAATGCATTAACTTAACAAGCCCGTGACCCATCGCCGCGGCGGTAAGAACAGTTGCTACGGTGATCGTTCTTTCTGTCCAAGGCGTCCGTGATCTTCAGAATTTGGTAAAGTCATCATCATAAACTTTGTAGCTCTCTGAATAAGCTTTCCAACGCCATAAGAATGGTCAAATTCCGATTTCTATAGATCAAGTTATGATAGAAACATCGAAGCATGCTCATCTTGCAGGATTTCCAGATTTTACGTTATATCTTCGACGCATCACAACTTTCTCGTTTCAACTCCGATTCTTGTACCGTTTGTTCCTACGTGTCATGAATTCCATCGACATCATTATTTTCCCTTCACATATCTGTTTGAACTTGAAAATACTCAAAATACACCCGTGATCCCATAAAAGGTATTTATGAAAGAATTTATTCAAATGCCACAATTTAAACACATTTTTCCATAAATAATCCAACTAAATCACTAACAAAATATAAAATTTCAAGCTCTTATCAGTGACTCTAGGGGCAGAGCCCAAGATCAGGATGGTGATGGCCAAATTCCTAGTGGTAGACTACCCGACTGCGTACAGTGTCATCCTCGGAAGACTGATATTGGATGACTTGAGTGCAGTCACATCAATGCGCTACCAGGTAATGAGGTTTTCGACTCCTGGGGGAGTCACAATGATTAGAAGCTATAGAAAGGAATCTCGGGAATGTTACAACTAGGCCATACATACAACACAAAAATGGCCGCTCCCGAGAACAATGGTCATAGCAGAATCCAAGCCTAACCTCAGACCACTTAAGGATACTATAGATCCTCGCATCTATAGAGAAGAGCCCGCAGTAGGGCTGACCGAAAAGTTGCGAGAAATAAGTGTTAGCGAGGAAGATCCAACTTCCATGCTGAAAATCGACAATAGTTTGACCAGAGAAATGATTGGAAATCTGGTGGGGTTCTTGAAGAAGAACCTTGACATGTTCGCATGGGTGCATGCGGATATGGCTAGGATCAGCCCCAAGGTAATGTGCCACAGGTTGAACCTCGACCCTCAAGCTCGGCCCATAAGGAAGAAAAGAAAGGCTATGGATGCGGAACACTCTCCAGCATTTAAGGGTAAAGTTGACAAACTCCTGAAAATCAACTTCATCAGGGAAGTCAAGTACCTGGACTGGCTCGCCAACCCAATCCTAGTCAAAAAGTCAAATGGCAAGTAGTGGACTTGCGTTGACTTCACGAATTTAAACAAAACCTATCCCAAAGAAAGCTTTCCGCTATCACGGATCAACCAGCTAGTAGATGCGACAGTAGAAAACACACTACTCAGTTTCATGGATGCGTACTCGGGATATAACCAAATCCCAATGTACTAACCCGATAAAGAATATACTTCTTTTATTACTGATCGTAGAATTTATTGTTACAAGGTTATGCCATTTGGTCTCAAGAATGCTAGGGCGACCTACAGCGTTGGTGAATAAGATGTTCGCTAACCAAATTGGCCATACCATGGAGGTATACATCGATGACATGCTTGTCAAATCAATGGTCGTCGAAAGCCACGTTGAGCACCTAGGGAAAATGTTCGACATCTTCAGAATGTACCGAATGAAGCTCAATCCTTTGAAATGTGCTTTCGAGGTGAGCTCAAGGAAATTTTTGGGCTTCCTCATAAACCAACAGGGTGTAGAAGCCAACCCGGAGAAGATTCAGGCTCTGCTCGACATGAAAAGCCTAACCAGCATAAGACAGGTACAGAGCTTGACAAGGCGTGTGGCTGCACTTAGCAGATTCGTTTCCCGAGCCACAGATAGATGTTTGTCGTTCTTTGAGAACTTAAAGGGAAAAAAATGTTTCAAGTGGATAGAGGAGTGTGAAAGAGCCTTCTAGGAGCTGAAGAAACATTTGGGACAACCTCACTTGTTGTCAAAGCACATCCAGGGTAAGTCGTTGTTGCTATATTTGTCAGTATCAAAGTTCGTTATCAGCGCGTCGTTGGTATGCGAAGAGGGAGGAATACAATGGTTGGTATACTATGTAAGCAAGAGACTACTTGACGCAGAGACGAGGTACCCAGAGATGGAGAAGCTCGCTTTCGCCCTTGTCACCGCTGCTAAAAAGCTGCGACTCTATTTCCAGGCGCACTCCATCCACGTGCTAACAAATTTCCCACCAAAGAAAATAATGCAAAAGCCTGAGACATCAGGTAGACTGATCCAGTGGACCATGGAGGTGAGTCAACACGACATCAAGTACATCCCAATGACAGTGATCAAAGGTCAAGCCTTGGTGGATTTTATATTTGAATTCTCTTATCAGCCAGAAGCTGAGTCAAACCTGCTGGGGGCAGATACCTCGGGAGAGATCGAGCAACAGAAGTTGAAGTTTGATGACTTATGGCAATGGACTTTGTATGTAGATGGCTCTTCGAATGAGAAAAGAGCAGGAGCAGGGCTCTTTCTCGAAAGTCTAGAGGGAAACCCGATCAGAGCCGTAGTAAGATTCGGGTTCGCTGCCTCTAACAACAAGGCTGAATATGAGGCATTGCTCGCTGGGATCCACCTCGCCAAGGAAATAGGGGCAGAGTCCATTAAGATTTATAGTGACTCACAACTCATGGTCCATTAAATTACTGGGGAATACTAGGCGAGAGAAGACAGGATGGCGTTCTACCTCCAACTAGCGGAGGCCGAGCTCAAGTAGTTCAGATCCTTCACAATCCTCAACATTCCAATTAGATATACATAATCACCACCTACCTAAGGGACGGTACAGTACTAGAGGAGAGAATCAAAGCCAGAACACTCTGCACCAAAGCAAATCGGTATACACTCATCAATGATAAACTGTACAAGAGCGGGTTCAATGTACCATTGTTGCGATGTATTGACCATGAGGACACGGATTATGTTTTGAGGGAGATTCATGAGGGAATTTGTGGAAATCACGCAAGAGACAGATCTCTAGCATACAAAGTACTTCGCCAAGGATATTACTGGCCAATAGTTTTTGACGAATGCAGTGGACTATGTTCGCAGATGTGATGGATGCTAGAGATTTACAGATATTCCGCGAGCCCCACTACAAGAATTGACCATTTTGACAAGCGCCTGACCATTTGCAATCTGGGACATCGACCTTATCGGCCCCTTGGCTCAAGGAAAAAGAGGCGTTAAGTTCACAATAGTTATTGTGGACTACTTCACCAAGTGGGCAGAGGCCGAGCCCCTGGCAATAACAACGTCGAACAAGCTGAAGAACTTCGTCTATAAAAACATTATTTGTCGGTTTGGGATTCCCCACACAATAATAACTGACAACGGGAAATAGTTTGACAGTGAAGACTTTAGGACCTTCTACGAGCAGCTCGACATCAAGAAGAGTTTCGTGCTGTTTATCGGCCTCAAGCCAACGGACAAGTGGAAGCTGTGAACAAGGTCATCAAGCACACTATTAAGAAAAAGCTCGATGCCCTGAAAGGGAGGTGGGCCGATGAACAGCCCGAAGCTTTGTGGTCCTATAGGACAATAGCAAAGAGTTCAACAAGTGAAACCCCGTTCTCTCTGTCATACGGGTGTGAAGCAATGGCCCTAGTTGAAGTGGGGATCAGCTCATTCCGAAGAGAAGTTTTCGACAAGGAAACAAACAAAGATCTTCTCCGCCTGAAGCTGGACCTAATTGAAGAACACTGGGCCAAGTCCCAGCTAAGGCTCACCTCATATCAGCAGCGAGCCAAACGATACTTCAATACCAAAGTCAAAAACAGAGACTTTGAAGTGAGCGATCTAGTTCTCAGAAAAATCATCCAGAGTACCTAAAACTCGAACTTGGGGGCACTTGGACCCAAATGGGAAGGTCATTTTAAGATCTCTGAGAAGCTCGCGCTAGGATCTTTCCACCCGGAACGCTTTAACGGTGAAGCAATAATGCGAGCTTGGAACGCTGAGCACTTGCGAAGGTATTACCAATAAGCAGCTCGGGTTTCACTTATTTCTCTGTTCTTTATTCATTGTAAGGCCACTTGCGGCCAAAGAGTTTGATCAATAAAAGAGGTATTATTCATGATTTTCCTTGTTCGTAGTTAATGTCTTTAATCCATTAGCGTTTATTTACCGACCTATAAATCACGACCTCAACGATGATATTTCAAAAGAGAGCTCGGAGTCAAGAGTCCTGGAAAGGCAACTTATCTCAGAAAAGCCACGACAAAATCCAACTCTTTAAGGATGAAATATTCTAAATCGATGAAGTTAAACTTGAAAAATTCAAGGTAAAAACGCTTCGAAGGAAATCGACCCTAAGTCGGCGACCAAAATTCAAAAAGGACTATAAGTCCGAAAATTGAAGTTACTCGTCGCATAAGATTTCCTCACATAAATCAGGATGGAAAATCATAGATCGACGAAGTTAAACTTGAAAAAATTCAAAAAAAAAACACGTCGAAGGAAATCAGCCTCAAGCCAACAACCAAAAACTCGAAAGGAATGATAAGTTCGAAGTCGAAGTTAATCAGCGCATAAAATTTCCTCGCAAAAATCTGAAAAAGCTCCTCGAGAAGAGAGCTACGCATGACTTATAGCAAATTCGGATTTTATATTACAAGTCCAACTAGGACAAACGAAATAATTCTGCAGAAATATAATAGATTGCTCGAAAAGGAAATGATGAAAATTTTTCTTATATGAATTAAGTTAAATTACATTGTTTCAACCAAAAAAAAAAAAAAAGTAAACAATCTCTTAGGCTGCTAGAGGAGCAAGGGGTCATCCTCGACTAATCCAAGGAACTCGCTATCTAGGGGTGTGCAAAAAAGACCGTTAACCGAATTGAACACACTAACCGAACCAAATCGATCAATTCAGGTCTGTTTTGGGTATTTATTATGTGATACCCGAATTTTCGGTTTGGGTATTGGGTATTTATTTTAAGAGAACCAGGTACCTGGTACCCGGTTTATTAAGAAATAAAAAAATAAAAAAAATAAAAAACCTAATTTTTAAACCTATTTTCCTTTAACTTTCAAAGAGCAAGAGGCAAAAGCCCCAAATCTTAAGTATTTAAGTTATTAAATTAAAAGTTGATTTAGTATATGGAAGAAATTGTATTCACAAATTGAAATTTGAAATGTAAAAAATTAAAATTCATGCAAAAATATTCAAATTCGGGTACCCGAAAACCGGGTACCCTTAAAAGCGGTTTGGTTTGCGGTACTCTTTTAGGGGTACCCGAATATTCGGGTACCCGATTTTTTGGGCAAAATCGGTTCGGGTACCTGGTTTTGCACAGCCCTGTCGCCATCAAGGGGAAGAGACGGTTCCTCGACAAGAGGGACGGCAACAGTGTCTCCAAGGTTGGGAGCCTCGCTCGGGGGAAGTGTGGTCAAGGGAACCAGATCCTCAACTTCCAACTTGAGCTCGATCTCTTATCCACCTTCGTCGACCTCTTCATGTTCCTGGCCCTCGCCATCATCCTTAGAGTCATCCGAATACACGTAAGCCATTCCTTGGGCTTTGACCTTCATCCTCTCGACTTCCTTTTGATAAGCTCACGAAAGGAAAGAAAAGTCGATCGAGGGGTAAGCCTCCCATAGCTTCTTCACAAGGAAGACCGACGTTTCCCAGGACCAAGTAGTGATGGCCTTGTTCAGCTCTTCAATTTGAAACCTGAGTTGCCTGGCCTTGGTTTCAGCTTCCTGCCGACCTACCACCTTTTGGACAAGGTCGAGCGAGGATTGCTTGAACTTGGTCTCCCAACTCACGATAGCCTTTTGAGTCGAGGAGAGCTCGAAATTCAGCTTGTTATTGGCACCTCCCTGTTATGCCAAATTCTTCTCGGCTTCTGCTGCCTTAGCTTCAGCCTTCGCTCGAGCAGCCTCGCTCATGCTAAGCTTGTCAAGGAACTCTCTTTCCTTGACCCCAAAGGCTGCCACTTCCTCCTTGAGCCGTTCGAGCTCAACCTCTTTCTCTTTCTCTGCAACCTTAGCCCTAGCCAGCGCATCCTCCTTAACTATCTCTGTCAGCATCCACCCCTTGTGAATGCCCTCTAAAGTGGTGTTGCACTCCTCGTATAGAAGCCTGCTCGCCATGACAACCTAAAAAGATAAGATGAGAAGTCAACAAGAGACGAGGATAACATGCAAATAAAAGAGAGGCGAGCTACTAGTACCTTTGCCACATAGCTACATGTTAAAGCCAATATCTAGGTGGCAGGCGAGTCCCTAATGTCCGCGAAGGTTCATAGGGTGACGCAATCCCTGGCCACTGCGGCCTTGGTCGATCAACGCGTCAATCGCAACTTGGGCCGCTTCATCTGCTTTCTTACTCTTCGGCTGGGATGAGCCAGGTTTACTCCCTCCAACAGAGCTTGCCTCGCCCGCAGGAGCGGACTTCTTCTTAGCCAAGTCCTTTGCCGCTATTTTCTGAAGGTCGTAAGCCTGCGTAGGCTTACCACTTCTTTGCCTGAGCCAATCTACTGCTCGGCCGCCTTCTGTTTGCCCAAGCCCCCCTGAGGCCCGGTTGTTTTCTTCTTTCCTGAGCCATTGTTGTAATAACTTCTTTCTTAACTAGTATACTCAGAAATTATACTATGATAAACATACGTACATATAATATGAAAAATAATGGGCCTAAAATTTTTCTTTCTTTAACATATAATTCTTTACTTATAAAATATTATTCTGTACATAGCAAAATAACATATACAAGAACTTTGGTAACGATGGACAGTAATGCCATGTCTCTCCTCTTCTCGATGTCCATCCGACCGCTTCTCACCCATTTCCTGCAAAACAAGGAGAAATAACGAGGTGACCACTAATTGCTTAGTAAGTAAATCCTCTACTCTTACATCGCCACAACTTACTCGTGAGTTCTTTCCTTACTCTATTCTTTTTCTTCTTCATTCTCACTTGTTCTTTCTCGTTCTTTCTCTTTTCTTTCACTGTTTCTACTTCTCACAGTTCTTCCATTCTATTCTAACTTTCTTTGTTCTTTCTTTCTAATTCTTTCTATTCTTTTTTATTCTCAATATTCTTTCTTTCTTTCTTATTCTCACTAACCATGATGGAAATCATGGTAACATGCATGGATGAGATGCACATGCAGTAATGTAAAGAAATGCATTTTCTTTTTCTTATTCTGTTTCTTTTCTTTCTCTATGTTTCTTTCTTTCTGTTTCTTTTCTTTCTTTCTATTCCTTTCTTTCTTGCTCTCTCTTTTCTTTTCTTTCTTTTCTTTTCTTGCTTGCTCATGCTTTCTCATTCTTTCTTATTCTTATTCTTATTCTTAGTCTTCTTCTTTCTTCTTCTTTCTTATTCTTTGTCGATCGGACTCGGTTGATGCATGGATTTGGAACCCTGGCCATGTGAGTGAGTACAGTCCTCATCTACATGCACTCTTGCAGACTGTATAAATTCTTTTTTCTTCTTAGGCCACTCAATTAATGTGGCGTGCATGTAGGAACTTCTTCTTGGTACAGCCCTCATCCACATACACTCTTACGGGTCGTACAAATTCTTCTTCTTCTTAGGCCGCTCACTTAAGGCGGCGTGTATGTGAGAATTTCTTCTTCTTGTCACCCACGGGTTCCCAATAGCAACAACCTATTCTTTTATCATCTTTAGCACTTTTCTTTCTTTTATTTCCTTAGTGCTTTTCTTTCTTTCTCTTTATTCTTAAAATTCTTTATTCTTTCTTTAAAGTCTTATACATATGCAAATATATGCATGTGGAGGGCTCATGCTTATAATTCTTTTTAAGTGCAAACATGTAATGCAAATATGTAATGTTGCACAAAGTAAGGTTTTCTCTACTCATACATGCACTTCTCTTAGGCATTTCATCAAACAACATGCATGCATACCCAAATACTATCTTTGGTAAATTTCTACTTCTTTATTAAACCATCAATTCTTGGAGTAAAACTCCTCTATAACAAAGTTAAACCTGGCCAGGAAACACACTTCAAATATTCTACTCAAATTCTTTCTAAATTCAACCAAACTACACTTGGTCACCATAATATCAACTCCACTTCTCATGGCTTAAATCTACTCATCAAAAGCCATCTACTCATTGAGAGTGGAAGTGGTGTGTGGGGTGTAGAGAATGGGAGGGTTTGTAAAACTAAACCTTAATATCTCATATAAATACACATTCTTTCCCATTTTGCCCTTACACTTTCTTAGAAATTCTATCTTTACCCTTTAATTCTTTACAAATACACCCCCATTTCCAATGCATTCTCCATGAAATTTTCTTACTTTTCACTCCCCACTTTTCCTGCTAATTAGGCATAGAATGGTCACTTTACCCCTATGGAAAAATCCTCTAGAAATTTCCCAAGAAATTCAGCCAGCTCTTCGCCCCGACAAAGATTTTTCTTCGCCTCGGCGAAAAATTATAGAGCGTATGTCGCCGCGGCGAGGCTTATTCTTCGCCCCGGCGAAGTCTGTCATTCTCTAATTTCGCCAATCCTTCACCAAATTCAGGGCAACCAAGCATTATTCACAATATACAAACTTAACCAAGGACAAACAAACAACATTAAGGGCTAATGAGCATATATAAATGACATACCTCAAAGTGGGCGTTACAATTGTGTTGCTCGGATGCTTTATGTTTCTCTAAGCTCCTAGTTAGCTTAGGCGTTTTATTCACTGGCCCCTTTTGGGGCTCAAGAACGCTCTTCTTGCCAACTGCCTTAGAGGGCCTCTTCGCGCTCGGGCCTTCCCCAAGCTCGCCACCAACACGCTTCATGCCAATGGTAGGGTGTTCAAAAGCGGTTAACCGAACCGAATTTTCGGTTTGGAAAAATTCCCTCACCAAAACCGAACCGGTTTTAGGGAAAACCGAACCGGTTTTAGGTTAACCGAAAAAGCGGTTAACCGTTTTAAAAAAAGCGGTTAACCGGTTTTGAACTGGTTTTCCCTTTTCTTTTTTTTATAAAACTTTTTTTTTTTTAAATTTTGTCCTAAATTAAATTGTAAATATAGACAATACATTGGGAACTAAGAAAAAAAATTTGGGTTGGGATTTTAGATTGAGTGAATTAGGGATTTATTTTAGTTTAGGTTATTTTATATATATATATATATTTGAAAAACCGGTTTAGAAAAACGGTTTTCTGTTAACCGTTTCTAATTTCCCCCGAATCGAAATTCGATTTTTTTAATTTTTCGAACCGTAACCGAACCGTTTTTTTGGTTAACTGGTTTTTCGGCTCTGTTAGCGGTTCGGTTCGGTTTTTGCATTTTTTTTAACACCCCTAGCTAGCGGTGTCCACGAGTATCTTTGTCACCAAAGTAGCTGGTGCCTTCTTGGCAGTCGTCGGGGCTGCCGTTTTCTTCTTGAGGCCCTTGGGTTTCTCGACCCATACTCTGTAAGAAAAGAAACAAATGAACGAGCGACCTATTTGTGTAGGAAAGTAAACGCAAGCAAGTAACAACTTAAACCTTTCTCCAAAATTGTAAGGAATCTGGCCTCATCCCTAAAAAAGTCGTATGCTTTCAAATGAGGAAGCGTAAGAAGCTTGTTGACGTTACGTTGATCATCGAGAAGGTCGCTAAAACGCTGTAACCTCTGCAAGCTCGCAGCTAGAAGATAGTTCTGCTCAACGTTAATTGCAAAACAAAACAACTCAACTAGCTCAGATACAATGCTCAAAAGCAACCCTTGCGCACATGGGGAATCAATGTCTTACTCGCGTCTGAAGCGAAAGCACCGATCTCCGGGGGTTCGTAGAAGAAAAACTAAGAATCCCAATACGGAACCTTCTTTGGGACGTCGACTAGCCCGTTGAAATGTACCTTTCTCACCTTGAAAAGGTAGTACGTCTGGTCTTGCCCTTTTTTGAACCTATACAGATGGACAAGCTCTTCGACAGAAGGCTTGCCCAACTCTGCGATCATGTACGCAATGTACAGACCGATGAGAATGACATATGAATTTGCGGACAGTTGGAGAGGAATGATGTTGAACCGTTTCAGCACGTTATCGATAAAACAATGAGGGGGAATGGATACCCTGCACCTTAGGAGGGTCTCAAAGATTGCCACCCATCCGAGTGGGGGGTTCTTCCGAGAATGTTCCCTTGGGACTATCAAGTTAAGTTGCGGTGCATAGACCACTCTTAAGTGTTCGAGATCCCCGACCGTAATCGAGGATTGTGGTTCTTTGTGCAACCTATGGGCTAGGGATGGCTGGGAATGAGCCAGCTGAATCGAAGCACGATTGGACAAGCCTGCAGTGTCGAGGTTCAAACTTCGTGCGACAAATTCTTCAGAAACCTCAGGTGTCGCGTCCCCAAGAACTATCGAGCCCATGGGTGAATCGAGCATACGATCTATGATATGACTATTAGAGGAAGACATGACTATAGCTCACTTTTGGGTACCTAAAAAAGAAGCGAACAAGTGTTAGAGCTCGAGCAACTCGACGATCATTCCACACTCGCTTTCTATTCAGGCACCCGAGATAGCTCACGCAATACGACAAACGTATGCGACCTACCCAAGATAACAACAACCACCGCGTTAAACCCTTGTAAAACCCGAGACCACTGGAGATACACCCAAAAACCCTACTAAAACCCTAAAACATACAATGTGCCCACTACAGTAGCCACCATTTAACGCAAAAGTTAGGAAAATGGAAAGATAAGAGAAAAGAACCTTACAGGAATAAGAAGTGCAGAAAACTCGCCGGAAAGAGTGTCGTGATAATGATAAAACAGCAGCGGAATGCACAACAACGTTAGAGAACTTTCATGGATTGAATGAGGATTCTGACGACTTCGCCACCTTTTATAGTAGCTTGCATGAGAGACGAAAGGACGAGGTTTAATCGCAGTCGTTGAGTTGCATTGAATCTCCACCCTTCATTCGTCGAGCAACCTCAGCCTTTAGACATGGCCACGTGTCGACTATCCGCTGGGGGCAACGAACCGTCAGACTGTTACACTAATAATCGTCACCGCACGTCACCTCGGCTTCGTGTGTGAACAGTTGTAGTCTCCCACGCTCAATGAAACGTGACTGACAAAGGTTGCCGCATTTAATGCGACATGACCACACTGAAATTACATGTTTGCCCTAACTTTTTATATTCTGAGTTTTGTCAAGCATTGCAGGAAATAAAGACCCAAGTGTGGAGTACGTCGGCTAGACATAAGGTCGACCCCTAAAGCTCAATCAAACCTGCTCCCGGAGGCCTGCTGATAAGACTGAGCTTGACATCAAATCGAGCAATAGTCTTTGAAGCCTGAAACGAGCATCGAACACTAGGGGGCAGATGTTGTTTGTGATTTTTTCGCCAAGCTCAGGCTACCGTGAGGATATAGCTCGACCCAGAACCAGCTCAGCAACTATGTTTGATCGACCCAGCATAAGCTCGTCGAGCTGTAGCTCGATCCAGCAGAAGCTAATCGCGAATAATTCGAGCAATCATTCAATCAATTCTCGGATTATCTCAGATCTCAGATATTGCGGAAAAGATTAGATCAACAACAATTTCTACGCAATCCCAACGCCTAATCGCGAGAATATCGGAATTACATTTCAGATCAATTGTAATCCCTTTGTTTTCGCTCTTTCCTTCCTACAAATCTTGTATATAAACCCTCTCCTATTATGAAAAAGGGGATACAAAATTTTCATAGAATTTACATTGTAAGCTCTCACCGCAAATACAAAACAGTGGACGTAAGCTTCAGAGTTTACCTGGCCGAACCACTTTAAAAACTTTCATTGTCTTTTACTTTATTGAATCTTTATACCTTTATCGCTGATTATCTTTAATCACGCTCACATTCATTCCGGTTCCGACAGAGTCAATTGGAATTCTTTGGTTGGTGCAAATTTCTGTATCAACAAAAAATGTAATAATATTAATAATTTTTTTTAGAAATTTTGATACATACCATATCTCTTGTATTTCGTTCAAAACGTTTTCTTTTTACACTAATTAAATTGTTTTATGCTTATCGTTTGCGCCACTACTTTCCGTATATCTTCATTGTTTATGACTTACGTTACTTAACCAATCTGTAACATCAATTTAAGAGTTTAAATTAAAGGGTTATCTCAGAGATAAACTCATTACTTTAATAATTTTTTAATTGGTACAGACGGTATATATACAGTATTCAACACAATACAGACTTCCACATGCTATTTTACAAACATATCCAAGCACTGATTTTTCTACAAAATCATTTTTAAAAGTTTTGTGTAAATGCATTCAAATAGAACTAATCAATTTCAATGATGTAGTTGAGAAATCAATTTCCCTCGTTTATATGGACAAGGGCAAGGCTTGTTCTGTATAAAACTTCTAATGGATGATACTTACACAACCCAGTTTCCTCCATTAGAGCTAGATAAACCAAAAGCCCAAATAGACGTATCAAAGTATCAAACTGTAGTGATTCCCAGGTTCATGAGCTTTGTTTTTTCTGTAGTTGTGCATGCAGTCTATGACATTAATCTACTAGGATTTTATTGTTATTAAGATCATACGGAACATCAATTAAAACAATTCATTTCATGTGCCAGTGTTTGACCTTCCTCAAAAGTGTTGCTGATGGTTGATACAAAAGTGAGCTTCCAAACAATCCTTTGATCTTCTTGATGCTTGATATTCAACTTGGGAATGGGGAAGCTCATTTCAGCCAAGTGCAACATTCAATCCGTGCCAGAATCTTATATATTACCACCAGAAACCAGACCTGGGATTTTTATTGTTCCGTAATTTGAAACCATTCCAGTAATTGACCTCGGAGGAGAAACTACTGCTGATCGAACAACAAAAATTCAGCAAATTATGAAGGCCTCTCAAGAGTATGGATTTTTTCAGGTTGGCTATACATTCATTATTTTCTTATGTCAATAGTCAAAATTATTAATCCGAAAATTGAAATATATCATTTATATTATAGGCTAACATATATAAAGTGGCTATTTGGGAAATGGTTTTACTGTAATAGGTGATTAATCATGGAGTCCCAGAGAGGCTAATGCGTGATGAATTGACCGTGGCCAAAGAGTTCTTCGAGCTGCCAGCCGAGGACAATGCCAGCTTATATTCTGAAGATCCAAAGCAAAGTTGTAGATTATATACAAGCATAGACTGTGTTAAGGAAAAGGTGCATTTCTGGAGAGNGAGATAGAACAGTGTTACGGTTACTTTATGTCCAATGCATGTTTAGGTGGATCTTGAACCGAGAACTGATTGTGTTTAATTTGATATTTTCTACCATTTGAGATTTCTTTGTTTTACTTTAGTTTGCGTTGTCTACAACCCCCTTTCATTACCGTTGTCATGTATAATGTTTAGGAATTTATTTGTTTTGTTATTTTTGTTGTGGTTATTGGATAGAACATAGGAATTAATCGAACCATTCCCTGTGGGATCGACCCTTACTTACCCTATATATAATTCAGTAGTTAGGTTAGGAACGTTATTAATTTGGAGCACTCGGCACGCTACCAGGCTACCACTTCCTCTTTGAGCCGTTCGAGCTCAGCCTGCTAAGCTCTTTCTCTTTCTTTGCAACCTCAGCCCTGGCCAGAACATCTTCCTTCATTGTCTCTGCCAGCATCCACCCCTTGTGAATGCCCTCTAAAGTGGCATTGCACTCCTTGTATAGAAGCTTGCTCACCATGGAAATCTAAAAAGATAAGACGACAAGTCAGCAAAAGGCAAGGACAGCATGCAAATAAAAGAGGGGCGAACTACTAGTACCTTCGCCGCATAGCTGGACGTTAAAGCCAACATCTAGGTGGGAGGCGAGTCTTTGATGGCCGCAAAGGTTTGCGGGGTGACATAGTCCCTGGCCACTACGACCCCGACACCGATATGGTTGGGGAGTTGGTCGATCAACATGTCGACCACAACTTGGGCCGCTTCATCTTCTTTCTTACTCTTCGGTTGGGATGAGCCAGGTTTACTCCCCTCAGTAGCGCCTGCCTCACCTATAAATGCGGACTTTTTCTTGGTCAAGTCCTTTGTCGCTGTTTTCTGAAGGCTGCCAGCCTACATGGCAACCTCTTTGCCTGAGCCAATCTACTGCTCAACCGCCTTCTGTTTGTTGAGCCCTTTCTGAGGCCTAGCTACTTTCTTCTTTCCCAAGCCATCGTGTTGCTCGGATCTTTTTGGTTCCCCAAGCTCCCAGTCAACTTGACTGTTTTCTTTACTAGCCCTTTTTGGGGTCGAGAACGCTCTTCCAGCCAACTGCATTAGAGGCAATCACGAGCCTCTTCGCGCTTGGGGCTTCCCCAAGCTCGCCACCAACGCGTTTTATACTGACGGTGTCTATGAGTATCTTTATCATCGAAGCAGTCGGTGCCTTCTTGGCAGCTGTCGAGGCCATCGCTTTCTTCTTGAGGTCTTGGATTTCTTGGCCCACATCTCCATAAGAAAAGAAACAAATGAACAAGCGACCTATTTGCGTGGGAAAGTAAATGCAAGCAAGTGACAACTTAAACCTTTCTCTAAAATTGTAAGGAATTTGCCCTTGTCCCGACAAAAGTTGTATGCTTTTAGGTGAGGAAGCTTGAGAAGCTCATTGACGTTATGCTGATAGTCGAAAAGGTCGATAAAATGCTACAGCCTTTGCAAGCTCAAAGTTGGAAGATAGTTCTGCTCGATGTTAACTGCAAAACAAAGCAACTTAGTTAGCTCAGATACAATGCTTGAAAGCGACCCTTACACACGTGGGGAATCAATGTCTTACTCGCATCCGAAGCAAAGGCGCCGATCTCCTGAGTTTCGTAGAAGAAAAATTGAGAATCCCAGTGCGGGACCTTTTTTGGGACATTGACTAACCCGTTGAAATGTGCCTTTCTTACCTTGGAAAGGTAGTATGTTTGGTCTTGCCCTTTCTTGAGCCTATACAGATGGACAAGCTCACCCAACTTTGCGATCATGTATGCAATGTACAGACCGATGATAATGACATATGAATTTGCGGACAGCTAGAGAGGAACTATGTCAAACC
The DNA here is from genome assembly GCF_008641045.1 of Pistacia vera. Taxonomy (NCBI): domain Eukaryota; kingdom Viridiplantae; phylum Streptophyta; class Magnoliopsida; order Sapindales; family Anacardiaceae; genus Pistacia; species Pistacia vera. Next base: position 675,531 of record NW_022196362.1, on the reverse strand, counting down.
GCTTCAGCACGTTATCGATAAAACGATGAAAGGAAATGGATACCTCGCACCTCAAGAGGGTTTCAAAGATCGCCACCCATTCAAGCGGGGGGTTCTTCCAAGAATGTTCCCCTGGGACCATTAAGTTAAGTTGTAGCACATAGACCACTCTTATGCATTTGAGATCCCTGACGGTAATCAAGGATTGTGGTTCTTTGCGCTAGGGACGGCTAGGAATGAGCCAACTGAATCGAAGCATAATCGAACAAGCCCGCAGCGTCGGGGTTTGAACTTCTTGTGATGAATTCTTCAGAAACATCAGGTGTCGTGTCCCCAAGAACTACTAAGCCCATGGGTGAATCGAACATATGATTTATGGTATGACTGCTGGAGGAAGACATGGCTATAGCTCGCTTCTAGGTAACTGAAAAAGTAGCGAATAAGTGTCAAAGCTCAAGCAACTTGGCAATATTTCCACACTCGCTTCTAGTTTAGGCATCTGAGATAGCTCGTGCAATATGACGAACATATGCGACCTACTAGGATACCGGCAGCCATTGGGTTAAACCTATGTAAAGCTTGAGACCGTCAGAGATGCACCCAAAAACCCTACTAAAACCCTAAAACATACAATGTGGCCACTACGGTTGCCACCCTTTGACGTAAAAGTTAGGAAAATGGAAAGAGAAGAGAAAAGAACCTTACTAGAATAAGAAGTGCAGAAAACTCATCGGAAAGAGTGTTGCGATAATGGTAAAATAGTAGCGGAATGCACAAGAGCTCCATAGAACTTTCATGGATTGAATGAAGATTCTGACAACTTTGCCACCTTTTATAGTAGCTTGCATAGGAGACAAAAGGGCGAGATTTAATCGCAGCCGTCGAGTTGCATTGAATCTCGACCCCTCATTTGTTGAGCAACCTTAGCCTTTAGACGCGGCCACGTGTTGACCATCCGTTGGGGCCAATGAATCGTCAGACTGTTACACTGATAACCGTCATTGCACATCGCTTTAGCTTCGCACGTGGGCATCTGTAGTCTCCCACACGTGACGAAACGTGACTGAAAAAGGCTGCCCCATTTAATGCGACACGACCACACAAAAATTACATGTTTGCCCTAACTTTTTATATTCTGAGTTTTGTCAGGCATTGCAGGAAATAAAGACGCAAGTGTGGAGTACGTCGACTAGACATAAGGTTGACCACCGAAGCTCGATCGAGCCTACACCTGGAGGCCTATTGATAAGACCGAGCTTGACATCAAATGGAGCAATAGTCTTCGAAGCCCAAAACGAGCATCAAACACTAGGGGGCAGATGTTGTGTGTGATTTTTTCGTCAAGCTCGGGCTATCGTGAGGATATAGCTTGACCCAGAACAGCTCAGTAACGATGTTTGATTGACCCAGTAGAAGCTAGTCACAAAAAATCTGAGCAATCATTCAATCAATTCCTGGATTATCTCAAATCCCAGATATTGCAAAAAAATTATATCAATAGTAATTTCTGCGCAATCCTAGAGCCCAATCGTGAGAATATCGAAATTACATTTCAGATCAATTGTAATCCCTTTGTTTTCGCTCTTTCCTTCCTACAAATCTTGTATATAAACCCCCTTAAATTATGAAAAAGGGGTTACAAAATTTTCATAGAATTACATTGTAAACTCTCACCGCAAATACAAAAAAGTGGACGTATGCTTTAGAGTTTACTTACTTTGCCCTTTTAAATGTTTCAAGGACTCGTGATCAGTATGGATGATGAACTCTTTGGGTCACAAGTAATGTTGCCAAATTTCCAATACCCTCACCAATACGTCAAGTTCCTTGTCATACGTAGGGTAATTCAAGGCTGCTTCATTCAATTTTTCACTGAAATACGCCACAGGTCTCCTTTCCTGCATAAGAACAGCTCTAATGCCTATACCTGATGCATCGCACTCAATTTCAAAAGCTTTAGTAAAATCAGGTAAAGCAAGTAAAGGCGCAGAACTCAACCTATCCTTAATCATTCTATATGCACGCTCTTGTTCTTCACCCCACTTAAACCCTACGGACTTCTTAATGACTTCCTTCAATGGTGCAGCTAGTGTACTAAAATCTCTCACAAATCGCCTATAAAAACTAGCAAAACCATGAAAACTACTAACCTCGGTGATGGAGGTCGGTGTCGGCCACTCCTGAATAGCCATTACCTTTTCCTCATCCACCTCAACAAACCCTAGGAATATAACCTAGTCTATGCAAAAGGAACACTTCTTAAGATTAGCGTAAAGCTTCTCTAGTCTCAAAACACACAACACATCATGCAAATGTCTTAGATGCTCATCTAAACTCTTACTGTACACTAAGATATCATCAAAGTAGACAACTACAAATTTTTCAATGAATGCACGCAAAACATGATTCATGAGTCTCATAAACATACTAAGTCTGTTAGTCAAACCAAAAGGCATAACGGACCATTCATATAAACCATGTTTTGTTTTAAAAGCAGTTTTCTACTCATCTCCTTCTTTCATGCGAATTTGATGATATCCGCTCTTAAGATCAATTTTAGATAATAAATAAGATCCATGCAACTCATCCAACATATCATCTAACCTAGGAATTGGATAGCTATACTTTACAATGATTTTATTGACTGCTCGACAATCAATGCACATCCTCCACGTCCCATCCTCTTTTGGCACAAGTATGATTGGAACTACACACATATTCATGCTTTCTCGTACATATCCCTTCTTTATCAAGTCTTCAACTTGCCTTTGAAGCTCATTCGTTTCCTCAGGATTGCTTATATAGGCTGGTCGATTAGGGATTGATACGCCAGGAATGAAGTCGATTTGATGCTCGATTCCTCGAATGGGTGGTAATCCATCTGGTATCTCCTCTGGGAATATGTCATCAAATTCTTGGGAAAGAGAAACAACCACTCTAGGCAAAAAAAGGTTAGCGTCAAAATCTGATAAAAATAACTCCTTGTAAACAAACATCAATAAGTGTTGTTCAGTCACAAGAGCAACCCTCACATTGTTCTCTCTTGCGTAGAAGCTCATCTTTTTCTTCTCTCTGTTTGCTCTCTCACTTTTGCACTCTTGGACACTCAGCCCTCTCTCTTTTCTATATATATCTCTCTCTCTGTCTCACATCTCTTTTTCTCTATATTATTTTCGCTCATCAATTTTTTTTTCACTCTCATTTTCGGCCTTACTCTTTTTCTCACTTTCACTCAATTTCTTTCTCAATTGATCCTCATACACTTGTTTTGGGGTATGGTATTTATGGCAAAGGTCATCAATGATTTCTATAGCTTACCTCACATTGACCGGGATGAGTATGCGGATTTTAGGAAGACATAGTTTAAGGATGATATTATTCTTCTGGTCATTACAAAACTGGAAACCACTTGGGAGGTTTCAAAAAAGGGCAAGAAGAGCATCAAGCGAACTAAATTGTCACCGACGGCTCGGTTGTGGCAGTATTTTATCAGTGCGAGGATGATGCTAGAGACGCACTACAGTACAGTGACGTATGAGAAGGCACTTTTCTTGTATTCTATTGCCATAGGAAAGAGAATGAATGTGGGACAAATTGTCCTGAACAACATTCAGCATGCAGCCAAACTAGGGCGAGGCAGTTTTCCATTCCCACATCTCATTACAAAGTTGTGCATTAAAGTAGGAATCGAGGTACAGGATGATGAGCCACTGATCCATGCTACCTCAATCCTCGACATAGCCTACTTACGCAAACATCTTGCGCCTTAACCAAAAGAAGGGCCCAGATTAGGCACTAAGAGAAGGAGAACAATAGCAGCTGCCACCGCATCCGCTTCAACAATCCCAATGAGAGAAATGATGCAGAAGATGATGGGTAAGATGAAACGGATGGAGTGACATCACGGGTGGGTGGTTGGCAGAGTAGACTAGAAAGACACACAATCTGCAACTAAGCTGCTGCAACAAGCTCGGGATTGATACTTCAGAAAACCAGTGGAAAGACTGGGATTCAGATGAGTGGATGGGCTCTGAGTCAGAAGAGGACGATGCCAAGGGAGATGAGGAGGCCGACGAATGAGCCGGAACACCTGTTTTGTATTTTGTTTTTGTTCATTTTTATTTTGGTTTATTGCTGGGTATTGTGGAACTTTAAACTGATTTTTGAGTTGTTTTGTGGTTTGTTTTTTATTTGTTTTTCGTTTAGTTTAAATTTGTGTTGAACTTTTTAGTTGAAAAGACGAGATTAGGGTTGTAATATTTCCATAGTAGTTCGTGAATTTTTCTAACACAATGGACACCACAGTTTTCAATTGTTTTTATAGATTTTCGTGATGAAAAAGTCAAGGACCGAGTGTGCACACTGTTGAGCGACACTTCAACTTCACAGATTAATCAGGGAACTATCTCGTACTTTAACAGATTTTGTTTTTCTATTCCTAATTTGTGCATAATGTGACATTGGGGACAATGTCATCTTTAGTTTGGGGATAGGAAAAATTTGAGAATTTTTGAACTTTTTTATTTTACTTTATTTCTATGTTTTGTTGTGTATGCCAATGATGAATTGTATAAATCAATGATGAGATTAGGGTTGTTGGGATTTTATTGTTGAAAAATGTTAAGCATTGCTTCAAGTTTTTGTTTATTGACTGGATTTTGATTGAGGTTTGTTAAGTGGTTCAGCCACCATTTTCATTTATTTTGGCATGCTTAGATTCATTTTATGTGGTTAGGTAAAGTTTGATAATGTTGGTGGACTCTAGAACCTAGTAGAGAAGTGCTTGAGGCGAAATTCTAGGAATAGACATTGTTGAGGAAATGATTTAGGCATTTTTCAGAACGTTTGAGCCTTTCCAGCCAACCCATGAATGAATCTTTCCCTAGTCACCCATTTGAGCCTTATGAGATTATCATTGCTTTTTATTTTCTTGCAAACTGAAAATTTCCAATCCAACTACCCTAAACACTTTATCATACCCTTTAGGAGAATTTTGGACTTAATGCAAACACAAGGAACCTGAAGAGTTGTATGAATGTACTAAAAGAATAGTTTGGGGGGCGTGAGATGAGCAAAAAGAATAAGAGAGGTAGTTAACCTCAATTTCAATGATTTTTATTATTTAAAAAAAAAAAAAATTTGAGAACTGCAATGCAAAAGTAAAAACAAGAATTGTGAATGGTTGAGGGTTGTTAATTGGTTGACATATTGAGAGGTGGTTGAGAAAGGAAGTGGAAGTTTGATTAAGTCTTAGTGTTTGCTTTAAGGAAACCAAATTCTTTTGTTTGTTTATCTTTTTCCTTTCCTTTGGAGCCCACTACCCGAGCCTAACGTTATAAGCCTACAAATACCTTTTGATTCTTAGCGATGTCTAATCCTCATTAGTGGAGAGTAGTTTGATATTTAGGCTTATGGAGTCTGCCGCCATTTGATAAACTTTCCGTTTCTGCATAAAATAATCCGGGAAGTCGAAAGGTGGATTGAAGTGGGGATTACCTACTCGGGGGACCAATAGAGAAAGATAGTCGATGTTACTTATAACTTCTTGGAGTGTTGAACATTTTTCTAAAAATAATTTTTCAACAACCTTTGAGACTTGTGTAATTTCTAGGCAATTCTTGTTGAGTTTGAGTCTAATTTTTTTGTTTGTTCATTTTTTTAGTTTTGTTGTGTTATGTTTTGTGTTTTTGTTTGTTTGTTGCTTTTCTTTCATTTTGTTTTGTACCTGATGCTCGGGGACAAGCATGTCTTTAGTTTAGGGATATTTGATAATCCGTGGATTATACTGTTTTTATTAGACTTTTTAGTCGGATTTCAGATACTTCTTAGTTCATTTTGACCTGAATTGCTACTGAATTCTTTATATTTTGTGTTTCAGGCTAAAATGGACATTTTACGCAAATAATGAGTGAATTGGAGTTTTTGGACTCAGAAGTGAGCGGATCTCAGAAGTTGGGAAAGTTCTAAAGCAGAGTGAAGCACTATGAAGCTTGTTTCCATGAGGAGAGCGTCGAAGATNTTTCAAAAACCTCACAAAACCTTTCAACTAGCACCTCAATTGCTTCTAAAATGGTGATTATGCATGAATTCATGAAATTTTTTAAAAATAACTCACTTTAGTTCACTTTCACCACTTTTGGACTTACAAGAGTAAGATTTAACATATTTTCAAAAAAAAACAACATCATCATGCCACAAAAATTTAAGCACAATCCATTCAACACACAATCTCCACAAAAGCATCATCAACAACACTTTACAAAAATATCACAATCTCCACAAAAGCATCATCAACAACACTTCACAAAAATATCACAATCTCCACAAAAGCATCATCAACAACACTTCCCAAAAATATGATCAACAACATACTCCACAAAATAAAAATCAATCAACAGTCCTTCATGGAGAAGCACTTGGATAACCAAGTCTTTACCGACAGCAAGTTCGGTATATCGTTCCCGATCAGAAGTATGTCATCGACATACAACACTAGGAATACTACTACGCTCCCACTCACTTTCTTGTAAACACAGGGCTCATTTTCGTTCTTAATAAAACTGAATTCTTTTACGGCTTCATCAAAACGATTGTTCTAGCCCCTTGAAGCTTGCTTGAGTCCATAAATGGATCTCTGCAACTTGCATACCTTATTAGCTTGACTATCAAGAATGAAACCATCAGGTTGTATCACATACACATCCTCCTCAAGGTTTCCGTTCAGGAAAGCAGTTTTGACATCCATTTGCCAAATCTCATAGTCATGATATGCAACAATGAAAAGCATAATCCGAATGGATTTAATCATGGCAACCGGCGAAAAGGTTTCTTCATAATCAATGCCATAAATTTTTTTGAAACCTTTGGAAACTAGCCGTCTTTTATAAGTATGCACGTTGCCATCCATGTCAGTCTTCTTCTTGAAGACCCATTTACACCCTATGGGTTTTACCCCTTCAAGTGGTTCCACCAGAGACCACACTTGGTTCTAGTACATGGAGTCCATCTCAGATTTCATGGCTTCAAGCCATTTAACGAAATCTAGATCTGATATAGCGTCTTTGCAGGTTTTGGGTTCACGTCTGGAGACTAGTAGTCACCATGTTGAGTCACGAGATAACCATATCTCTCAGGTTCATGGCGTACTTTCTTAGATCTACGTAGCTCCTGTGCTACCTGGGTGCTTCATTTGTTCCACAAGTTCTGGAGTAACCTCCTCATGATGCTAACCACTTCCTGTGGCATATCATCCGTCTCGTCTAGTATATCTTGTGGTTCTAGAACTTCATCGAGTCTACTTTTCTCCCACTGGTACTTCTTGAGAAAATATTCTTTTCTAGGAAGACACCAGATCGAGCAACAAAAAGTTGCACTCTTTAGGTGGTAGAAGTAGTATCATTTGGTCTCCTTTGGATACCCCACAAATATATATTTACAGAATTTTGGGCCCAGCTTGTTCGAAGTCAATTTCTAACGTAAGCTTCGCAACCCCAAATCCTTAGATAAGACAAGTGGGGTTTCGCCCACTCCATATCTCATATGGATCTTATCTACAGACTTTGACGGCACACGGTTCAAAACGTGAGTTGCTGTCTCTAGGGCATAACCCCAGAACGATGCAGGTAAATCACTAAAACTCATCATGGACCTAACCATGTCAAGTAAGGTCCTATTCCTCCTTTCTGACACTCCATGTGTTGGGTGTATAAGGGGGGTGAGTTGTGATACTATCCCACATTCCATAGTTATGTTTAGCTCAACTTGCCAAAGTTGGCATAATTGTCATTTTGAGATTATCCTGTTGTCTTCTTAAGAACATATTATTATGAAATAGTTCATAAAGAATATTATTTATACTTAAGGACAATAATCCATAGTAAACTAATATTCTCATTTGTCATATGTGGATACAGAAATATAATTTCTAGAAATTGAAGAAAACCATAATAATCCACAAGTTCCAAGAAACAAGTCCATCGGCTAAATCAGATGATAAGATCCTACAACAAATGCAGCAGCACGTGCTTATTCCAACTGGTAGGTCCACTGATGCTTGTTTCCTACAACATGCAATATGTGCAAGTATACTAGTCGCACAAGTAATAGAGTGAAGAGTGAGTATTGTTCCCACGAGGATTGTTGCTAAGCACTAAGTTTTCTACCGTTTTCAAGTTAAAGCAATCGAATTCTTTTGGATTTAAGGGAGCAATTAACCATAACTAAAACAAAATTTACTAAAATAAAATTAAACTATGAAAGCAAGATTTAAAAATATGGATAAAATCAATTCAAAAAAGGGTAGGGTTTGACTTCATTCGGACACTATGGGTTAACCTAAAGAATTAAACTAAATTCATATTCACAATGCATTGATTGTAAATCAAACTCCTAAGGTGTCCAACATACCTTCTCAGGCTATGTTCCTACTCTTCCTATTAACCTCGCACCCAACAAAATGAAAGTTAAAAGTCTAAGCTCATTAAGCAAAGAATCTTAGATTGATTTCATTGGTTCTGAATCATCTCTAGCATCCAATAATACAATGGTGATTACCCAAGAAGCTTACATGAATTATCTCTCAATCTATCATGCATCACTAAAAACAATAAAACATAAAATAAATAATCAACAATCAAAACAAAATAATATGAAATTATAATCATCAACTCTCTAACCCATTAGAATCCGAACTACATCAAAACCCTAACCCAAAATAGGTTAGTTCATGGCTAAATCAATAAAAAAATAAAAGAAACGAAAAATTCCAAGTCAACACATGGGCACAAAGAGAAAAGGAAAGAATCTCCCCAATTGACAAATCACTGGTTTCCACTTGAATCTTCACACTTTGTTTATCCAAAAATCACTCAAAAATAAATCTAAGCAAATGTAAAAACTGATGTCTATCTCTCCACGAACGCCCCAAACAAAAAGACTAAGTCTTCTTTATACCTCGCCCAAAATCTAAACTTAGCCTAAAAACGAAAAATGTGCGTTTTACAAAAACTGGAGAACGCAGACTTCGCGAGGCGAAGAAAGATCTCGCCGCGATGACAAAGAAGCTGAATCTGGTGCATGACTGGCCCATTTGCCGCGGCAAAGCTTCCTAAAGAATTCTAAAATTACAGAATTGCCCTCGCTGCTTCTGAGTCCAAAAACTCCAAATCTGCCTTTATTCGCTCAAAATTTCCATTTTAACCTGAAACACGAAATGTAAGGAATTAAGTGCAATTCAGGCAAAAATAACTAAGAAGTATATGAAATCTGGCCTAAAAGCTTAAATAAACTAGTATAATCCTCGGATTAATCAACTCTCCTCGGCGAGCAATCTACTCTACCGTAGTTCTGCACATCAATCAAATGTGAGAACCACATCTTGTGTCAAATAGATGTTACGGGAGAAGTTAATCTCAAAAACCTACTTGACGAAGAAGTGACATTCTTCTTTCTCTTAGCTAGGAAGGCCTTGCAATGTTCCTCAGTGGTGGGATTCCCACAGTGAGGACAAACGCCTTCCTTTCTGCAACAGTTCTTTCCAATGACTTTTGAGCCCTTCCTTTTCACTTGAGTTGGCTTCAACAACGTCAATGTTTCTGACATTTTCATGCTTGACTCAGTAGCCTTTAACAAATCCAGAAGCTCGGAAAGGGTATTCTTATCTTCCTCAATGAAGTCATAAACAAATTGAGAATAAGAATCTGGTAAAGACTGTAATATTAGGTTTATTGCTAAACCTTCATTAAGTCCACATCCCAAAATCTCAAGTTATTCATACTTGGTCCACTTGAGTATATGATCACCAATTTTGGTACCCTCTTCCATCCTACATTTGAATAATGATTGAGACACCATATGCTTCTCATTTCTTGAAGAAAAGAAGAATAGAAGCTAAATCCATTTTCTGGCACTGCGTATGCGGTAATGTGCCATTGATGCAAACACAATGTATATTGTCATTTCTGCTTTTGCATCATGTGTATGCTTCACATATACATACCCAGTCTCATGGATAGAACATCAGCAGGCTCTGGGGACAGAGCGTTGCTCAATGGTGTAAATCATAGCTTGACTGAAGTATATTATTTATACTTTTATACCAGTCAATGAAATTTTCACCATTCCATTCTCTCCCAGTTCGATGATTATCGCAGTGATGTTGGGATCATTTTGCTCAATTTTAATGAATCTAAAAGTGCAGAATAAGTAACTGTTATTACCAAGTTCATTATTATTTAATATGGTCTTTTATTAAACAATGCTCCCATTTTACTCAAGTCAATCCTCACTATTAACTCGGGAAAGCCAGCTGTACCTTCGCTTTGGCGAACAGGTTTCGACAAAAAGTGGTTTGATTAAAACCATGGTGATGGAAGCCTTAGTGACTTAATAACTTTAATGAGGGTTTGTTATTAATGTCTCACACGATATATCTTCGTTAGAATGACATTGTTGGCATGTTATTCAACATTCAACCTTAGCATTCATTCTAAACAAAATATTAAAACGTGTCGGTACATGGCCCAACTAAAACCGATTTCCTAAGAGAGGAATCGGTGGATCACCTAGGGTCCTATAATAAATATATTGAGTCTTCAAGTATGGTTGCCTCGTTCTTTGCTCCGTCTTCAAGTACATTACAAAAACTTTTAAATTTACAAAAGAATAATAATACAAAATCTTTACATCACAAATTTAGAAACCTCGATTTACATTCGAGAGGAATTAGATGAGAAGAGAATGTACATCGAGAAGAAGAGAAAGGCAAGACATACAGGCCCTATTTAATAAATTATACAACCATACATACCCAAAAATATTTTAAAACATTCATCCTTAGGTCTAAGGCTCATGTACCGGGCACCATGCAATATACAAACAAGTACATAGCATACATTTCAAAAACAATCAATTTTTGAATTGGGTGGGTTTATTAATTAATTACCCTCTTATATGTGCAGAATGATAATTGGCTTTATAGGTTATTAAAAACTGCAGATTGGGCCCTTCACAAAAAATACAGAATTGAGAAAGCTACAGACTTCGCCACGGCGAAGGTTTTATCTTCGCCGGGGCGAAAAATTTCAGAGAGCACTTCGAAACCTGGAAATCCCCAATATGAACAGTTCACGTATTTTGTAGTTTTTTTTTTTTTTTTTTTGTGTGTGTAATAACACGAATCCAAATCGAATCAAACACACACACGTTCAACCAGGACATCAACAAACCAATATAACATCCATCAACACATTATTAAACCAATTTATCATTTGAATCATTCATCCAAAAGCAGATTTTGCAGATTTTGTAGATTTTTCAGATTTTGCAAAAATAACATGTTATCAACCAAATACATGTTATAGTTCATCCAATAAACTATAAAATTTGATACCCGAGGATCTGATACAACTGTTAGTGAACAACCCACTTACGCAGCGGAAAACAAAGACATAAATGACATGGATCGTTCCTTAGAACCAAGATCCGGGTATAATATCACAGTTTATACAAAAATAATCAAACCTGCAGAAAAATTAGTTCAAGGTTTAAGAAAGATACGCACGTTTGGAGGTTCCACCAAGTTGTCTCTGAATGTATTTTTGCTACCGACTCAAGTGTGGGATAAAACCCAAGTAGTCCACACGAAAACAATCACAAAGAACTAAGGAAGGATTTGCTAGACCCTCCTTAGCCTTAAGAAACAAGAAGAAAAATCAAAAGAATTTGATTTCAAAGCAAAATAGCAATGTGGCATGGGGGAGAGAGTTTTGGGGTTGTGTGTTTTCTTTCTCAATCAAAGAAAGAATCAATTAAAAATCACACACACACCTTTTTCTTTTATAGTCATATTTTAGTTGCTCTATTCCCTTATGGAATAGGCTTGGGCTCCAACCCAAACACCCCATGTTTCCAAACACTCCCAATTAGATATTTATTTTAATTCATCATTATCTTCAATTAAAATCANGATATCCACTACAAGTGCTGAATGCACATTAGATATCAATCTGAGCATACAAGATGGATCCACTTGCTAAAGCATGTGGGATCCTCTTCATTCTACCTCTCTCATTGTGTGGCTAAGGACACATATCCTTGCAGAGATAGAAACCATATGCCATCAAAAGAAATCCTTTCTTGGATTTTTTCTATACTGAATGCGTTTAGTACCTTGTCTATGTACTCTGACTTAGTTTGAGCAACCTACACGATCTATCACGATAGATCTTTATTCCAAGGATGTTGGCTGCTTCCTCTAAGTCCTTCATGGAGAAGCACTTGGATAACCAAGTCTTTACCGACAGTAAGTTTGGTATATCGTTCCCGATCAGAAGTATGTCATCGACATACAACACTAGGAATGCTACTGCGCTCCCACTCACTTTCTTGTAAACACAGGGCTCATTTTCGTTCTTAATAAAACTGAATTCTTTTACGGCTTCATCAAAATGATTGTTCCAGCTCCTTGAAGCTTGCTTGAGTCCATAAATGGATCTCTGCAACTTGCATACCTTATTAGCTTGACTATCAAGAATGAAACCATCAGGTTGTGTCACATACACATCCTCTTTAAGGTTTCCGTTCAGGAAAGTAGTTTTGACATCCATTTGCCAAATCTCATAGTCATGATATGCAACAATCATAAGCATAATCCAGATGGATTTAATCATGGCAACCGGCGAAAAGGTTTCTTCATAATCAATGCCATAAATTTGTTTGAAACCTTTGGAAACTAGCCGTCCTTTATAAGTATGCACGTTGCCATCCATGTCAGTCTTCTTCTTGAAGACCCATTTACACCCTATGGGTATTACCCCTTCAAGTGGTTCCACTAGAGACCACACTTGGTTCTAGTACATGGAGTCCATCTCAGATTTCATGGCTTCAAGCCATTTAACGAAATCTTGATCTGATATAGCGTCTTTGTAGGTTTTGGGTTCATCGTCTTGGTAGACTAGTACGTCACCATGTTGAGTCACGAGATAACCATATCTCTCAGGTTCATGGCGTACTTTCTTAGATCTACGTAGCTCCTGTGCTACCTAAGGTGGTTCACTTTGTTCCACGAGTTCTGGAGTAACCTCCTCATGATGCTCAACCACTTCCTGTGGCATATCATCCCGTCCTTCGTCTAGTATATCTTGTGGTTCTAGAACTTCATCGAGTTCTACTTTTCTCCCACTGGTACTTCTTAGAAAATATTCATTTTCTAGGAAGACACCAGATCGAGCAACAAAAATTTTGCGCTCTTCTAGGTGGTAGAAGTAGTATCCTTTGGTCTCCTTTGGATACCCCACAAATATACATTTACAGAATTTTGGGCCCAACTTGTTCGAAGTCAATTTCTTAACGTAAGCTTCGCAACCCCAAATCCTTAGATAAGACAAGTTGGGTTTTCGCCCACTCCATATCTCATATGGATCTTATCTACAGACTTTGACGGCACACGGTTCAAAACGTGAGTTGTTGTCTCTAGGGCTAACCCCAGAACGATGCAGGTAAATCACTAAAACTCATCATGGACCTAACCATGTCAAGTAAGGTCCTATTCCTCCTTTCTGACACTCCATTGTGTTGGGTGTATAAGGAGGGGTGAGTTGTGATACTATCCCACATTCCATTAGGTATGTTTAGCTCAACTTGCCAAAGTTGGCATAGTTGTCATTTTGAGATTATCCTTGTTGCCTTTCTTAAGAACATATTATTATGAAATAGTTCCATAAAGAATATTATTTATACTTAAGGACAATAATCCATTAGTAATATATTCTCATTTGTCATATGTGGATACAGAAATATAATTTCTAGAAATTGAGAAAAAACCATAAAAATCCACAAGTTCCAAGAAACAAGTCCATCGGCTAAATCAGATGATAAGATCCTACAACAAATGCAGCAGCACGTGCTTCATTTCCAACTGGTAGGTCCACTGATGCTTGTTTCCTACAACATGCAATATGTAGCAAGTATATAGTCGCACAAGTAATAGAGTGAAGAGTGAGTATTGTTCCCACGAGGATTGTGCTAAGCACTAAGCTTCACCGTTTCAAGTTAAAGCAATCGAATTCTTTTGGATTTAAGGGAGCAATTTAAACATAACTAAACAAAATTTACTAAATAAAATTAAACTATGAAAGCAAGATTAAAAATATGGATAAAATCAATTCAAAAAAAGGGTAGGTTTTGACTTCATCTGGACACTATGGGTTAACCTAAGAATTAAACTAAATTCATATTCACATGCATTGATTGTAAATCAAATCTCTAAGGTGTCCAAAATACCTTCCAGGCTATGTTTCCTACTCTTCCATATAACCTTCCGCACCAACAAAATGAAAGTTAAAATCTAAGCTCATTAAGCACAAGAATCTTAGATTGATTTCATGGTTCTTGAATCTATCTCTAGCATCCAATAATACAATGGTGATTACCCAAGAAGCTTAACATGAATTATCTCTCAATCTCATCATGTTCATCACATAAAAACAATAATAAAAATAATCACACAATCAAAAAAAATATATGAAATTAATAATCATCAACTCTCTAACCCATAGAATCCGAACTACATCAAAACCCTAACCCAAATAGGTTGTTCATTGCTAAATCAAAAAAATTAAGAAACGAAAAATCCAAGTTCAACATCATGGACACAAGAGAAAAGGAAAAGAATCTCCCAATTGACAAATCCACTGGTTTCACCTTGAATCTTCACATTTGTTTAATCCAAAAATCATCAAAAATAAATCTAAGCAAATGTAAAAACTGATGTCTATCTCTCCACGAACGCCTAAACAAAAAGACTAAGTCTTTCTTTATACCTCGCCCCAAATTCTAAACTAGCCTAAAAACGAAACTGTGCTTTACAAAAACTGGAGGACGCAGACTTCCCGGGCGAAGAAAGATCTCGCCGCGGACAAAGAAGGTGAATCTGGTGCATGACTGGCCCATTTGCCGCAGCAGTCCTAAAGAATTCTAAAATTACAGAATTGCCCTCCGCTTGCTTCTGAGTCCAAAAACTCCAAATCTGCCTTTATTCGCTTAAAATTTCCATTTTAACCTGAAACACGAAAGTAAGGAATTAAGTAGCAATTCAGGCAAAAATAACTAAGAAGTATATGAAATCCGGCCTAAAGCTTAAATAAACTAGTATAATCTCGGATTATCATCCACCTCTCCCTCGGAGCAATCTACTTACCGTATGTCTGCACATCAATCAAATGTAGAACCACATCTTGTGTCAATAGATGTTTACGGGAGAAGTTAATCTCAAAAACACTTGAGAAGAAGTGACATTCTTCTTCTCTTTGCTAGGAAGGCCTTGCAATGTTCCTCAGTGGCTGGGATTCCCACAGTGAGGACAAACGTCCTTTTTCTGCAACAGTTCTTTCAATGACTTTGAGCCCTTTCCTTTTCACTTGAGTTGGCTTCAACCAACTCAATGTTTCTGACATTTTCATGCTTGACTCAGTAGCCTTTAACAAATCCAGAAGCTCGGAAAGGGATTCTTTATCTTCCCAATGAAGTCATAAAAAAATTGAGAATAAGAATCTGGTAAAGACTGTAATTAGGTTTATTGCTAAACCTTCATTAAGTCCACATCCAAAATCTCAAGCTTATTCATATACTGGTCCACTTGAGTATATGATCACCAATTTTGGTACCCTCTTCCATCTACATTTGAATAATGATTGAGAACCATATGCTTCTCATTTCTTAAGAAAATGAAGAATAGAAGCTAAATCCATTTTCTGGCACTGCTGTCGGTAATGTGCATTATGCAAACACAATGTATATTGTCATTTTTGCTTTTGGATCATGTGTATGGTTCACATATACATACCCAGTCTCATGGTAGAAATATCAACAGGCTCTGGGGACAGAGCTTGCTCAATGGTGTATAATCTATCGCTTGACTGAGTATATTATTTATACTTTTATAAGTCAGAAATTTTCACCATTCCATTTCTCTCCCAGTTCGATGATTGTCGAGTGATGTTGGGATCATTTTGCTCAATTTTAAATGAATCTAAAGTGCAGAATAAGTAACGTTATTACCAAGTTCATTTATTTAATATGGTCTTTTATAAACAATGCTCCACTATTTTACTCAAGTCAATAGCCCTCACTATTAACTCGGGAAAGCCAGCTGACCCTTGCTTTGGCGAACAAGGTTTCGACAAAGTGGTTTGATTAAAACCATGGTGATGGAAGCCTTACGTGACTTAATATACTTTAATGAGGGTTTGTATTTAATGTCTCACCAGATATTATCTTTGTTAGAATGACATTGTTTGGCATGTTTCAACATTCACCTTAGCATCATTCTAAACAAAATATTAAAACGTGTCGGTACATGGCCCAACTAAAACCGATTTCCTCAGTAGAGGAATTGGTGGATCACCTAGGGTCCTATAATAAATATATTGAGTCTTCAAGTATGGTTGCCTCGTTCTTTGCTCCGTCTTCAAGTACATTACCAAAACTTTTAAATTTACAAAAAGAATAATAATAAAATTCTTTACATCAATAAATTTAGAAACCTCGTTACATTCGAGAGGAATTAGATGAGAAGAGAATGTACATCGAGAAGAAGAGAAAGGCAAGACAACAGGCCTATTTAATAAATTATACAACCATACATACCCAAAAATATTTTAAAACATTCCTTAGGTCTAAGGCTCATGTACCGGGCACCATGCAATATACAAAAACAGTACATAGCATACATTTCAAAAACAATCAATTTTGAATTGGGTGGGTTATAATTAATACCCTCTTATAGTGCAGAATGATATTGGCTTTATAGGTTATTAAAACCAGATGGTCTTCACAAAAAATACAGAAGTGGAAAGCTACAGACTTCACACGGCGAAGGTTTATCTTCGCCGGGCGAAAAATTTCAAGAGCACTTCGAAACCTGGAAATCCCCAATATGAACAGTTCACGTATTTTGTAGTTTTTTTTTTTTTTTTTTGTGTGTGTAATAACAGAATCCAAATCGAATCGAACCACACACGTTCAACCAGGACATCAACAAACCAATAAACATCCATAACACATTATTAAACCAATTTTATTTGAATCATTCATCCAAAAAGAAGATTTTTCAGATTTTGCAAAAATAACATGTTATCAACCAAATACATGTTATAGTTCATCCAATAAACATAAAATTTGATACCCGGGTTGATACAACTGTTAGTGAACAACCCACTTACGCAGCGGAAACAAAAACATAAGACCGGATCGTTCCTTAGAACCAAGATCGGGTATAATATCACAGTTTAACAAAAATAATCCAACATGAGAAAAATAGTTCAAGGTTTAAGAAAGATACGCACGTTTGGAGGTTCACCAAGTTTCTCTGAACGTATTTTGTACCGACTCAAGTGTGGGATAAAACCCAAGTAGCCACACAAAGACAATCACAAAGAACTAAGGAGAGGATTTGCTAGATCCTCCTTAGCCTAAGAAACAAGAGAAAAATCAAAAGAATTTGATTTCAAAGCAAAAAGCAATGTGGCATGGGGGAGAGAGTTTTGGGGTTGTGTGTTTCTTTCTCAATCAAAGAAAGAATCAATTAAAAATCACACACACACCTTTTTTTATAGTCATATTTTAGTGCTCTATTCCTTATGGAATAGGCTTGGGCTCCAACCAAACACCCATGTTTCCAAACACTCCCAATTAGATATTTATTTTAATTCATCATTATCTCAATTAAATCAATAATATATTTAATATATATAAAATTTCATAATAAGATAATTTATTTAATATATGGAACAATTTTAACGTAAATTCAATATTTTATTTTTTAATAATTAAAAAAGGCTAGACTCCAGCAAATTTAATGCACTGTGAAATTACCAAAATACCCTTTCACCAAAAAGTGAAAACGCCCTTCTTTCTTCCTGGCTCTTAAAATATCTTCTATGTGTGTGACCCATAGGCTCCTCATCATACCAGGAGTGTATAGTATCGATTAAACACAATTGTCTCCACTAATACACAAACAGATTGCCCTAGCAAGGCACATGGCCACCCGATAGATTCGATTCAACAAAGTAGCTACCTGTCAACGATATGGTTCGTACAATTCTATCCTTTCATCATACTTATCTCGACGAGACGAAGGCACAGAATAGTGTCAACCTCCGTTACTCTCGATATATGTATTCAGTTTCAGACCAATGACTTGTATTATAAACCGGATAGAGCAACAACTCAATCCCACTGTGGCCACAGTTTTAGTGTCATTGCCATATACTGAATTGCGCCTAAGATAACTCTCCCGTACCGAGAGTGATGAATCCTCTTCAATCCACCATAGTCTTGATACACTCCTTGATGCAGCCAATCAACCGTATTGACAGCTTGAATAGACTTCGTTAGGCTATTGTCAAACTGCACCAATCGTGCACAAGGTCCTCAGTGATCTCAAGTCTAAGGATCACATGTACCACCATTCATTAGAGGATTGTTCCATAGACACTAGGGTACCATCCATATGGAATCTCTGGGGGTCAGTCAGTGAACTTTCTGGGTATATCCCCTACAATAAGCACCCATGTGTTGCACCAGGTTGTCACCAAACAACTTGACAAGTTAGATCAGTCACTTCCTTTCGACAGGGTCGTTTAACACTATGATAGCTTACCGTATTATTTGTGCCCTTACTTCAGAATAATACTGGGCTAGGAGTTTCTAGAATGGCCACATATGTACTCTAGGGTTCTCCTATCAAGATTTGAAAAACTTGATACCCTCGTCACGGTTCTACCATTCTAAGGACATATATTCAAACATATTGCACTAAATAATTTACGGATATAGAATAAAATGCCTTTTATTGATTAATGAAATTATTACTAGTCAATTCTAAAATAATTGATTGGCTCTAGGACACCTACCAACAACTTTGCTTCCCATCTCATCACTGAGCTTTGCACTCCAGCAGGAGTTAAGAAGGCAGATGATGAACCATTTTCATCCTGCCCACCCTCATTAAAACTATATTACAAGCTCCTTGAGCCACCTAATAGTGAAAGAACAGCTCCAGCTTGAAAAGACCAAGAACCACACAACTGCCACAACATCTAGTTCAACATCAACGACAAGGGGGCTGTTGCAACAACTTTTGGAAAAAGTGAACAGGATGGAACGACGTCAAGATTGGATTGCAGGGCAGATCCGAATGCTATACGAGATGTTATACAACTGCTATACCAATTTGGGCATTGGTGTTTCAAACTCCAATGGAAAGATTGTAAGAGGAGGAAGAGGATGATGCCATGGAAGAAGATGATGACGTCGAAGGAGAAGTGGAAGACGATGAATGAAGCTTGAAACACTGTTTTGTATTTTCTGTTTTCATTTGTTTTTATTTGTTTTGTACATTGGAACCAATTTTCCTTTGTTAAATTGTTAATTGTTGTTTGAATTTTCTGGTTTAGTTTGTTAAGGGTGAGATTAGGTTGTAATTTATTCGTATTATTCATGGAGATTTCTAACACATGAGCACCATAGATTTTCATTGTGTTTATAGATGATGATGATGAGGAAGCCAAGGAATGGGTGTGCATGATGTTGAATGAAAAGCAGCCTTCACGGATTAATCAGGGAAATATCTATACCCTTAATGATGTTTTTATATTTCAGATGTGCATGATGTGACATTTGGGACAATGTCTTTTTAAGTTTGGGGGTAGGAAATTTGAAAAATTTGTGTTGTTTGTTTTTGGTTTTGTATTGTTGTTGCCAATGATGAATTGCATAAGTCTATGATGAGAATAGGATTGTTGAGATTTTATTTATGGAAAATGTTAAGCATTGCTTCAAGTTTAGGTTGGTTGATTAACTTTTCTTTTCTAGAGGTTTGTTGAGTGGTTCAACCACCATTTTCATTATTTTCGGCATGCTTAGAAACATTTTATGGGGTTAGGTTAAGTCTTGATAATGTTGGTGGACTCTAGAGCCTAGTTGAGAAGTGCTTGAGGTGAAATGCTAGGAATAGACATTATTAAGGAAATGAGTTAGGCAATTTTTCGGAACGTTTGAACCTTTCCAGCCAACCATGAATAAATTTTTCCTTAGTCACCCGTTTGACCTGTATGAGATTATCACTATCCTATTCTTCTTGTCCAACCAAAAATGCCCAAACCTCTCACCCTAAACACGTTTCACACCCTTTAAGAGAATTATGGACCTAATGTATGCCAAAAAAAGAGCTTGGAGAGTTGTGTGAGAATTTGACGAACCAAAATGTTAAGTTTGGGGGTCGCAAAAAGGGCAGGAAGAAGGGGCAATTGACCTCAATAAATTGATGTTGTTGTTGTTGTTTTAAAAAAATAAAAAAGAAATTTGAGAGTTCAATTCAGAATAAAAAATAAGAGTTGCACATGTTTGAGGGTTATAAAATGGTTGACACCTTGATTGGTGGTTGAGAAAGAAAGCGGAGATTGATGTAGCTCTTAGGTTTGCGTGAAGAAAACCGAGTTCTCTTACTTTGTTTATCTTATCCTTTTCTTTGGAGCCCACTAATTGAGCCTAACGTTACAAGCTTATAAAGACCTTTTGATCCTTAGTGATGTCTAGTCCGCATTAGTGGAGAGTCGTTCGATAATTAGGCTTATGGAGTCTACCAACATTTGATAAACTTTGCCTTTCTGCATAAAATAATCCGGGAAGTCGGAAGGTGGACTAAAGTGGGGATTACCTACTCAGGAGGCCGATAGAGAAAGATAGTCAATCAACTTATAACTTCTTGGAGTGTTAAGCATTTCCCAGTAATAATTTTTCAACAATTTTTGAGACTTGTATAAACTCTAGACATTTCTTTGTGTTTGATTTTGATTCTAAATTCTCTCATTTCATTTTCAATTTTGTTGTCTTTTTCTGTTTGTTAGTTGTTCTTCTTTAGTCGAATTTTGTGCCTCATGCTCGAGGATGAGCATGTTTTAAGTTTGGGGGTATTTGATAATCCTAGGATTATACTATTTTATCTATGCGTTTTGGCTAGATTTTGGATACTTCTTCTTAAGTTTGTGCCTGAATTGCAACTTAATTTCATATATTTTATGTTTTAGGTCAAAACGTGCAACTAGAGCAAACACGGGGTGGAATTAAGTTTCTGGACCCAAAATCAAGCGATCTCAGGATTAGGGGAAGTTCTGATGCGGATTTGAAGCACTATGAAGCTTGTTCCTATTGGAGATCAATAAAGATTGAAGATTCAAGCAAGGAAGCAAGCGGAGGGCAATTTTGTAATTTCAAAATAGTTCAGAAAAGTTCATCGCAGCGAACTTTATTCTTCGCCGCGGCGAGAAACTCTCGGGTCAGATTGTGAAATTAAACCCAACTCGATGCCGCAGCAAAAACTACAATTTACAGTTTATTAAAACTGTGCATTTTAATATTGTGGGAGAGTCTTAGGGTTTTGGGATTGACTATATAAGTGGGACTTAGTTATTTTAGAGGGGGTTCGACACTTTTTGGAAGGAAAAGAGAAGATTGGAGATTTGAAGTCTTTGGATTCATCAAATAGGGAAGATTTTATTCTCTTTTCGTTTTTCCAGCATGTTGAACTTTGTTTCTACAGTTTTTCTTTTGAATTGATTTATTTTTAGTATGAACTAACTCACTTTTGGGTTAGGGTTTAGGTATAATTAGGATCTTAATGTCTAATCAATAAATTGATGTTGCTTTTACATTCTATTGCATGGATTGTGTATTTACTCTTGTTCTTATTGAAATTAATTGTTGAGCATGATGAGACTGAGAAGTGAATCATGTATTAGCCTCTTAGGGTAAATGCCTTTGATTGATTGAACGCTAGAGATAGGTTCGAAGATCCATGAAATCAATTTAGGATTCCATTTAGCTTAACGGACTTGGAACTATTAAGCTTCAATTTGTTGGGTGGGGAAGCTTAATAGGGATAAGTAGAAAAACATAGCCTGAGAAGGTATGTTTTACATGTTAGGGTGTCCGATTTATAATCCTTGCATGTGAATGTAGAAGTAACAGAAATCGTAGATTAATTAATAAAATCCTAGTGAAGTCAAAACCCTAACCGCTTTGTTTTAATTCAGATTTCTCTTAAATTGATTTTGCTATCATTAATTAGCTTTTAAATTACGTAGTGGATTTCGTTTTAACTTAGTTTGATTTTTCTCCAGCAAATCCAAACATCTTTCGTTTACTCCAACTTGATACAAAACTAGGAAAATCAGTGCTTAACACACAATCCTCGTGGGAACGATACTCTACTTATCACTTTATTACTTTTTGCAACTAGTGCACTTGCTACACATTGCATGTTGTAAAATCAATGCATCAACCCACACCTAATCTCTTGGTTGGAATACCACTTTCTTTCGCCCCTTGGTAGCTTGTCTTGCGTACTGTTCGGTTCACTTCTCAATATTTTTCTTTACTTTTTCATGGAGTTGTTGAACGAACTCCGTTTTTCTCTTGCCATCTAAACTAGAACTCTCATCAACAAGTAAAGGCAACAAATCCAAAGGGGTTAAAGTGTTAAAACCATAAAAAATTTCAGATGGTGAATAACCTATAGCAGAATGCACAACCCTATTATATGCAAATTCTACATGTGGCAAACAATCCTCCCAATATTTCAAATTCTTTTCTAAAATAGCATGCAACAATGTAGGTAATGTTCTATTTACTACCTCGGTCTATCCATCTGTTTTCGGGTGCAAGTAGTTGAAAATAAATGTTAGTTGCATCATTAGTTTTATGACATGGTATGAAATGTGCCATTTTCAAAAACCTATCTACAACTAAAAAAAAACCAATTCCCTACCTTTTTTCGTCCTTGGTAATCCTAATATGAAATCCATGGAAATATCTACCCACGGCTCACTAGGAATCGATAAGGGACTATACAAGCCATGGGGTGAGACTCTACACTTGGCCTTCTTACATGGGATACAGCTATCAGAAATACAGTCAACATCCCTCTTCATATGCGGCCAAAAGAATGCTCATGCAAGATATCTAAAGTCTTTTTAATGCCAAAATATCCCATGAGACCACCCCCATGGGCCTGACAAACTTACAACTCCTTCAAAGAACTATTAGGCACACACAATCTATTTTCTCTAAATGAGAACCCATCATGCCTATAGAACTTATCAATAGCAGTTTCCACAAACAACATAAATAGTAGCAAAATCATTATCTATAGCATATAAATCCCAAATGTGCTCAAAGCCTAATAATTTTGCTTCCAAGGTTGAGATTAAAGCATACCTGTGAGACAATGCACCAGTAGCTACATTTTCCTTACCTTGCTTGTAGTTGATGACATACAGAAACGTCTCTGTGAATTTAGCCCATTTATCATATCTACGATTTAACTTACTTTGCCCTTTTAAATGTTTCAAGGACTCGTGATCAGTATGGATGACGAACTCTTTGGGCCATAAGTAATGTTGCCAAGTTTCCAATGCCCTCACCAATGCGTAAAGTTCCTCGTCATACATAGGATAATTCAAGGCCCCTCTATGCAATTTTTCATTTAAATACGCTATGGGTCTCCTTTCTTGCATAAGAACAGCTCCAATGCCTATACCTGATGCATCGTACTCAATTTCAAAAGCTTTAGTATCAGGTAAAGGAAGTAAAGGCGCAGAACTCAACCTATCTTTAATCATTCTAAATGCACGCTCTTGTTCTTCACCCCACTTAAACCCTATAGACTTCTTAATGACTTCGATCAATGGTGCAGCTAGTGTACTAAAATCTCTCACAAATCGCCTATAAAAACTAGCTAAACCATGAAAACTCCTAACCTCGGTGATGGAGGTCGGTGTCGGTCACTCCCAAATAACCTTTACCTTTTCCTCATCCACCTCAACACCTCTAGATGACAAGACAGACCTTAGGAATATAACCTAGTCCATGTAAAAGGAACACTTCTTGAGATTAGCGTAAAGCTTCTCTCATCTCAAAACACTCAACACATCACAAAAGTGTCCTAGATGCTCATCTCGACTCTTACTGTACACTAAGATATCATCAAAGTAGACAACTACAAATTTTCCAATGAATGCACGCAAAACATGATTCATGAGTCTCATAAAAGTACTAGGTGCATTAGTCAAACCAAAAGGCATAACTAACCATTCATATAAACCATGTTTTGTTTTAAAAGCAGTTTTCCACTTATCTCCTTCTTTCATGCGAATTTGATGATATCCGCTTTTAAGATCAATTTTAGATAACAAACAAGACCCATGCAACTCATCTAACATATCATCTAACATAGGAATTGGATAGTGATACTTTACAGTGATTTTATTGACCGCTCGACAATCAATGCACATCCTCCACATCTTGTCCTTTTTTGGCACAAGTATGACTGGAACTGCACACAGATTCATGCTTTCTCATACATATCCCTTCTTCATCAAGTCTTCAACTTCCTTCGAATCTCCTTCGTCCCCTTAGGATTGCTTCTATAGGCTGGTCGATTAGGGATTGATGCACCAGGAATGAAGTTGATTTGATGCTCGATTCCTCGAATGGGTGGTAATCCATTTGGTATCTCCTCTGGGAATATGTCATCAAATTCCTGTAAAAGAGAAACAACCACACCAGGCAAAGAAAATTTAGCGTTAGAATCTAATAAAAGCGACTCCTTGTAAACAAACATCAACAAGTGTTGTTCAGTCACAAGGTCAGCCCTCACATTGCTCTCTCTTGCTTAAAAACTCATCTTTTTCTTCTCCTTTTGCACTCTTGGACACTCAACCCTCTCTGTTTTCCCGATCTCTCTCTCTCTCTTGGTCTCACCTCTCTTTTTCTCTCTATTATTTTCGCTCATCAATTTTTTTTTCATTCTCATTTTCAGCCTTACTCTTTTTCTCACTTTCGCTCAATTTCTTTCTCAATTGATCCTCGTACACTTGTTTTGGGGTTAAAGGTACAAGTGTAGTTTGGGTGTTGTTCATGACAAAGGAATATCTATTCTTAAATCCGTCATGAACTACACGCCTATCGTACTGCCACAACCTTCTTAATAGTATGTGCCCGGCATGCATCGGAGCCACATCACACATAACTTCATCCTTGTACTTACCTATGGAGAATGACACTAACACCTATTTGGTAACTCTAATCTCACCACAATCATTTAACCACTATAGCTTATAAGGCCTAAGGTGTTTGAGTGTAAGTAAACTAAGCTTCTAAACAAGTTTCATGCTAGCAATATTAGTACAACTACCACCGTGTATGATTGTGGTACACACTTTAATCTTCACATGGCAGCGAGTATGGAAAATATTCTTTCGTTGTTCCTCATTCTCTCACTAATTTGCACGCTCAAAGCTCTCCTAGAAACTAGTATCTCTCCCTCGATAGGAAACTCTAACTCTACATCACTAGCATCCTCTAATGATGGCATAGAATCATCATCCGACTCCTCCTCTGTCTCATACTCTCTATCTTCCCTCAATACCATGACTCTTTTATTTGGACAATGAGAAGCTATGTGACCACTACCCAAACATTTAAAGCACTTTATCTCGTTGTTTCTCTTGGGCGGTTCGGGTTTACTAAACTTTGAATCATTGTTGGACTCGTCTTTCTTAAGCTTGGGACTCTCGGTTTTGGGCTTGTAGGAGGTTCCCTCATCTCCCTTAGACCCACTCGACCTAAAAGTATTACTATAAGTTCCTAAGTCTCGTTGGCCCTTACGTTGCAATTGTCGCTCAACTTTCATGGCCATATGAACCATGTCCTCTAACTCAACATAGTGTTGCAACTCTACCACATTCAATATCTCTCCATTTAACCCATTCATGAACCTAGCCATAGTGGCTTCTCTATCCTCCTCTATATTCTCCCTTACCATAGCCATCTCCATCTCCTTATGATAATCCTCTACGGTCTTATTCCCTTGCCTAAGCCCTTGTAACCTCTGGAACAAATCTCTACAGTAATGGCTCGGAATGAATTGCTGCCTCATCACACTCTTCATATCTTCCCATGAATTTATAGGTCTAGCCATGTTTCTAAGCCTATTCTTAACTAATTGGTTCCACCATATGTTGGCGTAATCAGTAAACTCCACGGCTGCTAATTTCACTTTCTTCTCTTCCGAGTAACTGTGGATACCAAAGACTTGTTCTACCTTTCTCTCCCACTCCAAATAAGCCTCCGAATCCTTCCTACCTTGAAAGGGTGGAATCTTCATCTTAATACTACCCAAGTTTCTATATTCCCAAATCGAGTTCATACCTCCTCTAAAGTATTTCCCACCGTTCTCACTATCAGTTACTATCCTATCATAAGCTCGCGTGGATGGTGCTTTCTTCTTATTTCTCTGTTCCCCTTCTTCCATTCTTTCCATCATACTCTCAAAACTACTCATAACATTCATCATACATTCTAATTGTTGCTGCATAGCTTTCATTGTGAAAGCTTCGGATTTCTTTGATTCTTTTGCAATGTCTTTTCAAGATTTTCTGTGACGGTGCACCAGTAGAAAATGTTAGAAAATTCCTCACAAACACTCCCTCACATGTTTACAATTAACTATTTAAGCCACTCACACTAGCATTTAGAACGCTCTTTTGAATCTCAAGATTTGAAATTTTTTTTTTTTTTTAGTACAACAAAATGCAAGAATTATCAAATTTTCAGATGTGACGCTCAAAATCACCTACTAAGAATTAAAAGAATAGATCCGAATCAATCACGAAGACAATAGAACACCCAAAATTCAAAGGAGTGTTCACGACAATAATAAAAAAAAATCAACACCAAGAATATGAAACTAACAAAACTTTAATCAAGATCGAATCTTTGGAAGGACAATCATAAAAGATTAGATTGTAACAAATCAGATCAAGATTCAAGATTAACAAGATTTGGCCGCGACTTTTCATTCTTCTTCTTCTTTGTGTATATATATATATATATATATATATATATATAAACAAGATCTGAACATGAATAGTAGATTCAAATCTGATAGATGTTGAAATTTTATTTTTTTAACTTGGCCGACTTTTGTTAAATCAAATTTGATTTGTATTAAATTTCATTTGCAATCAAGAAAAGATGCTAACAAGATTCAATTAATTACAGATCAAGACCCAAACAAAATAACATGGATTTAACACAAGATTAGATTACGAAACACGAGATTAGATTCAAAGACCCCTAATGACTTGAACTAAACTAAATTAAAACCCTAATTTGGTGCATGAATTGATCAAGATAGCCCCTAAGATGTTCAAATAACCAAGAAATCACACCAAATTCAATAGTATGATGATCAGTTTATTCAAGATATTTAGCAAGACTCGACCAAGACAAATTGAATACGACAAAACAAGAATAAAGACTCGAAAAGAAACTAAAAAAATAACAAGGAATCTGATTTGAACCTGGCTCTAATACCAACTAATGCGAACTCCTTCAATTTGTGAAGAAACCCACCGATGAAGAGCGTAAAGATCTAGGAACAATCAGAATTCGAAGAGTAGCGACTCGAAACGAATCTATCATCAGAACCTAGGTATAGATAATATGAAACGCCACAATCTTGATTTAGATTGATAAGTTTTATGAAAGAACGCCACAAGAATTGATGATTCTTGATAAGTTATAGAGATAGAGATGCAATCTTGAAAAAAAATATATATATT
The DNA here is from genome assembly GCF_008641045.1 of Pistacia vera. Classification (NCBI taxonomy): domain Eukaryota; kingdom Viridiplantae; phylum Streptophyta; class Magnoliopsida; order Sapindales; family Anacardiaceae; genus Pistacia; species Pistacia vera. The sequence goes on along the minus strand of NW_022196362.1, from coordinate 647,866 downwards.
TAATTATTACTCCGAAAAGTGTGCAACTAAAACAACCCACAACTATATATAACTAACTAATTAGCCCAAAATAAGGCTAACAACCCATTAATTCCTCAAACTTGGACTTGGGCTTCAATCTTGTTAACAATCTTTTTAGATCCCTTTAAGGCATACTCAGCCTCATGCATTGCTCCCTTGGCTTCAAGTTCTTCAATTACGCTTGACAAGGCACGTTGCATCTTTTTAGCTCGACTCCTCATAATCAAACCCACCGGAATGTGAAGAGGATCTTGTGTCAGCCTTATGATAACAGGCTGCTTGGTCATGTCCCAATCACAATCAAAGTCAAGGTAACTTGAGGGAATTTTTTTTTTTAAGGAGTAATTATAATTTTTTTTCCTAGGTTAATTTGGAGTAGTAATACACCAATTTAATTAATCAAAATTGACTTTAGTTAATAACTGAAACTCAATCAAAGTCAAGGTATCTTGATATTATTGAGATAAAGAAGAAGAAGATAATCTAGTTTACATGAAGATTTTGAGATACATTTTTCTCCAGCAAATCCAAACATCTTTCGTTTACCAACTTGATACAAAACTAGGAAAATCAGTGCTTAACACACAATCCTCTGGGAACGATACTCTACTTATCACTTTATTACTTTTGCAACTAGTGCACTTGCTACACATTGCTGTTGTAAAATCAATGCATCAACCCACACCTAATCTCTTGGTTGGAATACCACTTTCTTTCGCCCCTTGTGGAGCTTGTCTTGCGTACTGTTCGGTTCACTTCTCATATTTCTTTACTTTTTCATGGAGTTGTTGAACGAACTCCGTTTTTCTCTTGCCATCTAAAATAGAACTCTCATCAACAAGTAAGGCAACAAATCCAAAGGGGTTAAAGTGTTAAAACCATAAAAAATTTCAGATGGTGAATAACCTATAGCAGAATGCACAACCCTATTATATGCAAATTCTAATGTGGCAAACAATCCTCCCAATATTTCAAATTCTTTTCTAAAATAGCATGCAACAATGTAGTATAATGTTCTATTTACTACCTCGGTCTGTCCATTGTTTTCGGGTGCAAGTAGTTGAAAATAAATGTTAGTTGCATCATTAGTTTTATGACATGGTATGAAATGTGCCATTTTCAAAAACCTATCTACAACAAAAAAAAACCAATTCCCTACCTTTTTCGTCCTGGTAATCCTAATATGAAATCCATGGAAATACTACCCACGGCTCACTAGGAATCGATAAGGACTATACAAGCCATGGGGTGGACTCTACACTTGGCCTTCTACATGGGTAAGTATCAGAAATACAGTCAACATCCCTCTTCATATGCGGCCAAAAGAATGCTCATGCAAGATATTAAAGTCTTTTAATGCCAAAATATCCCATGAGACCACCCCCATGGGCGACAAACTTACAACCCTTCAAAGAACTATTAGGCACACACAATCTATTTTCTAAATGAGAACCCATCATGCCTATAGAACTTATCAATAGCAGTTTCCACAAACACATAAATAGTAGCAAAATCATTATCTATAGCATATAAATCCCAAATGTGCTCAAAGCCTAATAATTTGCTTCAAGGTTGAGATTAAAGCATACCTGTGAGACAATGCACCAGTAGCTACATTTTCCTTACCTTGCTGTAGTTGATGACATACAGAAACGTCTCTCTGTGAATTTAGCCCATTTATCATATCTACGATTAACTACTTTGCCCTTTTAAATGTTTCAAGACTCGTGATCAGTATGGATGACGAACTCTTTGGGCCATAAGTAATGGTGCCAAGTTTCCAATGCCCTCACCAATGCGTAAAGTTCCTCGTCATACATAGGATAATTCAAGGCCCCTCTATGCAATTTTTCATTTAAATACGCTATGGGTCTCCTTTCTTGCTAAGAACAGCTCCAATGCCTATACCTGATGCATCGTACTCAATTTCAAAAGCTTTAGTATCAGGTAAAGGAAGTAAAGGCGCAGAACTCAACCTATCTTAATCATTCTAAATGCACGCTCTTGTTCTTCACCCACTTAAACCCTATAGACTTCTTAATGACTTCGATCAATGGTGAGCTAGTGTACTAAAATCTCTCACAAATCGCCTAATAAAACTAGCAAACCATGAAAACTCCTAACCTCGGTGTGGAGGTCGGTGTCGGTCACTCCCAAATAACCTTTACCTTTTCCTCATCCACCTCAACACCTCTAGATGACAAGACAGACCTTAGGAATATAACCTAGTCCATGTAAAAGGAACACTTCTTGAGATTAGCGTAAAGCTTCTCTCATCCAAAACACTCAACACATCACAGAAGTGTCCTAGATGCTCATTCGACTCTTACTGTACACAAGATATCACAAAGTAGACAACTACAAATTTTCCAATGAATGCACGCAAAACATGATTCATGAGTCTCATAAAAGTACTAGGTGCATTAGTCAAACCAAAAGGCATAACTAACCATTCATATAAACCATGTTTTGTTTTAAAAGCAGTTTTCACTTATCTCTTCTTTCATGCGAATTTGATGATATCCGCTTTTAAGATCAATTTTAGATAACAAACAAGACCCATGCAACTCATCTAACATATCATCTAACATAGGAATTGGATAGTGATACTTTACAGTGATTTTATTGACCGCTGACAATCAATGCACATCTCACATCTCTTGTCCTTTTTGGCACAAGTATGACTGGACTGCACACAGATTCATGCTTCTCATACCTATTCTTCTCATAAGTCTTCAACTTCCTTCGAATCTCTTCGTCCCTTAGGATTGCTTCTATAGGCTGGTCGATTAGGGATTGATGCACCAGGAATGAAGTTGATTTGATGCTCGATTCCTCGAAGGGTGGTAATCCATTGGTATTCCTCTGGGAATATGTCATCAAATTCCTGTAAAAGGAAACAACCACACCAGGCAAAGAAAATTTAGCGTTAGAATCTATAAAAGCGACTCCTTGTAAACAAACATCAACAAGTGTTGTTCAGTCACAAGGTCAGCCTACATTGCTCTCTCTTGCTTTAAAACTCATCTTTTTCTTCTCTTTTGCACTCTTGGACACTCAACCCTCTCTGTTTTCCCGATCTCTCTCTCTCTCTGGTCTACCTCTCTTTTTCTCTTATATTTTTCGCTCATCAATTTTTTTTTCATTCTCATTTTCAGCCTTACTCTTTTTCTCACTTTCGCTCAATTTCTTTCTCAATTGATCTCGTACACTTGTTTTGGGGTTTAAGGTACAAGTGTAGTTTGGGTGTTGTCATGACAAGGAATATCTATTCTTAAATCCGTCATGAACTACACGCCTATCGTACTGCCACAACCTTCTTAATAGTATGTGCGGCATGCATCGGAGCCACATCACACATAACTTCATCCTTGTACTTACTATGGAGAATGACACTAACACCTATTTGGTAACTCTAATCTCACCACAATCATTTAAACACTAAGCTTATAAGGCCTAGGGTGTTGAGTGTAAGTAAACTAAGCTTCTAAACAAGTTTCGTGCTAGCAATATTAGTACAACTACACGTGTATGATTGTGGTACACACTTTAATCTCATGGCAGCGAGTATGGAAAATATTCTTTCGTTGTTCCTCATTCTCACAATTTGCACGCTCAAAGCTCTCCTAGAAACTAGTATCTCTCCCTCGATAGGAAACTCTAACTCTACATCACTAGCATCCTCTAATGATGGCCTAGAATCATCATCCGACTCCTCCTCTGTCTCATACTCTCTATCTTCCCTCAATACCATGACTCTTTTATTTGGACAATGAGAAGCTATGTGACCACTACCCAAACATTAAAGCAATTTATCTGTTGTTTCTCTTGGGCGGTTCGGGTTTACTAACTTTGAATCATTGTTGGACTCGTCTTTCTTAAGCTTGGGACTCTCGGTTTTGGGCTTGTAGGAGGTTCCCTCATCTCCCTTAGACCCACTCGACCAAAAGTATTACTATAAGTTCCTAAGTCTCGTATGTCTTTTTAAGTTTGGGGGTAGGAAAATTTGAAAAATTTTGTGTTTAGTTTGTTTTTGTGTTTTGTATTGTTGTTGCCAATGATGAATTGCATAAGTCTATGATGAGAATAGGATTGTTGAGATTTTATTTATGGAAAATGTTAAGCATTGCTTCAAGTTTAGGTTGGTTGATTAACTTTTCTTTTCTAGAGGTTTGTTGAGTGGTTCAACCACCATTTTTATTATTTTCAGCATGCTTAGAAACATTTTATGGGGTTAGGTTAAGTCTTGATAATGTTGGTGGACTCTAGAGCCTAGTTGAGAAGTGCTTGAGGTGAAATTCTAGGAATAGACATTATTAAGGAAATGATTTAGGCAATTTTTCGGAACGTTTGAATCTTCCAGCCAACCATGAATAAATTTTTCCTTAGTCACCTGTTTGACCCTTATGAGATTATCACTATCCTATTCTTCTTGTCCAACCAAAAATGCCCAAACCTCTCACCCTAAACATGTTTCACACCCTTTAAGAGAATTATGGACCTAATGTATGCCAAAAAAAGAGCTTGGAGAGTTGTGTGAGAATTTGATGAACCAAAATGTTAAGTTTGGGGGTCGCGAAAAGGGCAGGAAGAAGGGGCAATTGACCTCAATAAATTGATGTTGTTGTTGTTTTAAAAAAATAAAAAAAAAATAAAAAAGAAATTTGAGAGTTCAATTCAGAATAAAAAATAAGAATTGCACATGTTTGAGGGTTATAAAATGGTTGACACCTTGATTGGTGGTTGAGAAAGAAAGCGGAGATTGATGTAGCTCTTAGGTTTGCGTGAAGAAAACCGAGTTTTCTTACTTTGTTTATCTTATCCTTTTCTTTGGAGCCCACTAACTGAGCCTAACGTTACAAGCTTATAAAGACCTTTTGATCCTTAGTGATGTCTAGTCCCATTAGTGGAGAGTCGTTCGATAATTAGGCTTATGGAGTCTACCAACATTTGATAAACTTTGCCTTTCTGCATAAAATAATCTGGGAAGTCGGAAGGTGGACTAAAGTGGGGATTACCTACTTAGGAGGCCGATAGAGAAAGATAGTCAATCAACTTATAACTTCTTGGAGTGTTAAGCATTTCCCAGTAATAATTTTTCAACAATTTTTGAGACTTGTATAAATTCTAGACATTTCTTTGTGTTTGATTTTGATTCTAAAGTCTCTCATTTCATTTTCAATTTTGTTGTCTTTTTCTGTTTGTTAGTTGTTCTTCTTTAGTCGAATTTTGTGTCTCATGCTCGAGGATGAGCATGTTTTAAGTTTGGGGGTATTTGATAATCCTAGGATTATACTATTTTATCTATTCTTTTTGGCTAGATTTTGGATACTTCTTCTTAAGTTTGTGCCTGAATTGCAACTTAATTTCATATATTTTATGTTTCAGGTCAAAACGTGCAACTAGAGCAAACACTGAGTGGAATTGAGTTTCTGGACACAAAATCAAGCGAATCTCAAGATTAGAAGAAGTTCTGATGTAGATTTGAAGCACTATGAAGCTTGTTCCTATTGGAGATCACTAAAGATTGAAGATTCAAGCAAGGAAGCAAGCAGAGGGCAATTTTGAAATTTCAAACTAGTTCAGAAAAGTTCATCGCAGCGAACTTTATTCTTCGCCGCGGAGAGAAACTCTCGGGTCAGATTGTGAAATTAAACCCAACTCGATGCCGCAGCGAAAATTGCAATTTACAGTTTATTAAAACTGTGCATTTTAATATTGTGGGAGAGTCTTAGGGTTTTGGGATCGACTATATAAGTGGGACGTAGTTATTTTAGAGGGGGTTCGACACTTTTTGGAAGGAAAAGAGAAGATTGGAGATTGGAAGTCTTTGGATTCATCAAATAGGGAAGATTTTATTCTCTTTTCGTTTTTCCAGCATGTTGAACTTTGTTTCTACAATTTTTCTTTTGAATTGATTTATTTTTAGTATGAACTAACTCACTTTTGGGTTAGGGTTTAGGTATAATTAGGATCTTAATGTCTAATCAATAAATTGATGTTGCTTTTACATTCTATTGCATGGATTGTGTATTTACTCTTATTCTTATTGAAATTAATTGTTGAGCATGATGAGACTGAGAAGTGAATCATGTATTAGCCTCTTAGGGTAAATGCCTTTGATTGATTGAACGCTAGAGATAGGTTCGAAGATCCATGAAATCAATTTAGGATTCCATTTAGCTTAACGGACTTGGAACTATTAACCTTCAATTTGTTGGGTGGGGAAGCTTAATAGGGATAAGTAGAAAAACATAGCCTGAGAAGGTATGTTTTACATGTTAGGGTGTCCGATTTATAATCCTTGCATGTGAATGTAGAAGTAACAGAAATCGTAGATTAATTAATAAAATCCTAGTGAAGTCAAAACCCTAACCGCTTTGTTTTAATTCAGATTTCTCTTAAATTGATTTTGCTGTCATTAATTAGCTTTTAAATTACGTAGTGGATTTCGTTTTAACTTAGTTTGATTTTTCTCCAGCAAATCCAAACATCTTTCGTTTACTCCAACTTGATACAAAACTAGGAAACTCAGTGCTTAACACGCAATCCTCATGGGAACGATACTCTACTTATCACTTTATTACTTTTTGCAACTAGTGCACTTGCTACACATTGCGTGTTGTAAAATCAACGCATCAACCCACACCTAATCTCTTGGTTGGAATACCACTTTCTTTCGCCCCTTGGTAGCTTGTCTTGCGTACTGTTCGGTTCACTTCTCAATATTTTTCTTTACTTTTTCATGGAGTTGTTGAACGAACTCCGCTTTTCTCTTGCCATCTAAACTAGAACTCTCATCAACAAGTAAAGGCAACAAATCGAAAGGGGTTAAAGTGTTAAAACCATAAAAAATTTCAGATGGTGAATAACATGTAGCAGAATGCACAACCCTATTATATGCAAATTCTACATGTGGCAAACAATCCTTCCAAGATTTCAAATTCTTTTCTAAAATAGCATGCAACAATGTAGATAATGTTCTATTTACTACCTCGGTCTGTCCATCTGTTTTCGGGTGCAAGTAGTTGAAAATAAATGTTAGTTGCATCATTAGTTTTATGACATGGTATGAAATGTGCCATTTTCAAAAACCTATCTACAACTAAAAAAAAACCAATTCCCTACCTTTTTTCGTCCTTGGTAATCCTAATATGAAATCCATGGAAATATCTACCCACGGCTCACTAGGAATCGATAAAGGACTATACAAGCCATGGGGTGAGACTCTACACTTGGCCTTCTTACATGGGATACACCTATCAGAAATACACTCAACATCCCTCTTCATATGCGGCCAAAAGAATGCTCATGCAAGATATCTAAAGTCTTTTTAATGCCAAAATATCTCATGAGACCACCCCCATGGGCCTGACAAACTTACAACTCCTTCAACGAACTATTAGGCACACACAATCTATTTTCTCTAAATGAGAACCCATCATGCCTATAGAACTTATCAATAGCAGTTTTCTCACAAACAACATAAATAGTAGCAAAATCATTATCTGTAGCATATAAATCCCAAATGTGCTCAAAGCCTAATAATTTTGCTTCTAAGGTTGAGATTAAAGCATACCTGTGAGACAATGCACTAGTAGCTACATTTTCCTTACCTTGCTTGTAGTTGATGACATACAGAAACGTCTTTATGAATTTAGCCCATTTATCATATCTATGATTTAACTTACTTTGCCCTTTTAAATGTTTCAATGACTCGTGATCAGTATGGATGACGAACTCTTTGGGCCATAAGTAATGTTGCCAAGTTTCCAATGCCCTCACCAATGCGTAAAGTTCCTCATCATACATAGGATAATTCAAGGCCCCTCTATGCAATTTTTCATTTAAATACGCTATGGGTCTCCTTTCTTGCATAAGAACAGCTCCAATGCCTATACCTGATGCATCGTACTCAATTTCAAAAGCTTTAGTATCAGGTAAAGGAAGTAAAGGCGTAGAACTCAACCTATCCTTAATCATTCTAAATGCACGCTCTTGTTCTTCACCGCACTTAAACCCTACAGACTTCTTAATGACTTCGATCAATGGTGTAGCTAGTGTACTAAAATCTCTCACAAATCGCCTATAAAAACTAGCTAAACCATGAAAACTCCTAACCTCGGTGATGGAGGTCGGTGTTGGTCACTCCCAAATAACCTTTACCTTTTCCTCATCCACCTCAACACCTTTAGATGACAAGACAGACCTTAGGAATATAACCTAGTCCATGTAAAAGGAACACTTCTTGAGATTAGCGTAAAGCTTCTCTCATCTCAAAACACTCAACACATCACACAAGTGTCCTAGATGCTCATCTCGACTCTTACTGTACACTAAGATATCATCAAAGTAGACAACTACAAATTTTCCAATGAATGCACGCAAAACATGATTCATGAGTCCCATAAAAGTACTAGGTGCATTAGTCAAACCAAAAGGCATAACTAACCATTCATATAAACCATGTTTTGTTTTAAAAGCAGTTTTCCACTTATCTCTTTCTTTCATGCGAATTTGATGATATCCGCTTTTATGATCAATTTTAGATAACAAACAAGACCCATGCAACTCATCCAACATATCATCTAACATAGGAATTGGATAGTGATACTTTACAGTGATTTTATTGACCGCTCGACAATCAATGCACATACTTCACATCCTGTCCTTTTTTGGCAAAGTATGACTAGAACTGCACACAGACTCATGCTCTCTCATACATATCCCTTCTTCATCAAGTCTTCAACTTGCCTTCGAATCTCCTTCGTCCCCTTAGGATTGCTTCTATAGGCTAGTCGATTAGGGATTGATGCACCAGGAATGAAGTTGATTTGATGCTTGATTCCTTAATTGGGTGGTAAACCATTTGGTATCTCCTCTGGGAATATGTCATCAAATTCCTGTAAAAGAGAAACAACCACACCAGGCAAAGAAAATTTAGCGTTAGAATCTAATAAAAGCGACTCCTTGTAAACAAACATCAACAAGTGTTGTTCAATATATCTTAATCTACAACGTTGATACGTGATTTTGATACCAATGACCCGCACGTGTGAAGTGTTAAGTTGTTCTTAGAAATTACACGTGATATGATTGATTAAAGAGAGAATCAATATAATTGAATGCAAAGATTGAGTAATAAATGAAAAATGATTTTTAAAGTTGTTCGGATGTTTAAAGCGATTCCTACGTCCACTGTTTCTTTTATATATGAGATATTACAAGAGGTTATGTATAGCAAACAGTGAGCAGATGTATAATAACTGAGTATTCAAAGAAAATATCAAGTCAGTCTCTTTTTCATATGTGATCTTTGCTCTAAAAATGAAAATTACAATCAGAATGAGAGTTCATGATTAGAATCCCGAAAAATGTGAGGGGGAGTCCTTTATTTATAGTAGAGAAATTCAAGGCAATGATTACAAATCTGCAAGTTGGTAGGTGTCATGCAAATCTTTCCTTGCCTCCCATTGGTTGATAACTTAGGAAATATTCTCAAATAATCTAAGGCTTGGACAGGGATGCGGTCCTTAGTCACTCATAGACAAAACCTGAATTCGTTAAGTTGATGACAGCCATATTCTTTCTATCTTGCGGTAACGTGGCAACTCCTAGACAACACAAAGCCTTCTTGAACTATGATTGGTGCTTGTTGTTGTAAGCTTACGTTAGCCTTGATTTTTTAGGCATAACAGAAGCTCTCCAGTTCTTAAGGTTCAAGAATTGAATCTTGAGAATTTCATGATTATGTCACGATTTGACTTGTCTCGAGGAATGTTTGTCCGAACTAACAGTTGAGAACAACCACATTGTTACAAATGACATGAGGTTGATGGCTTGATCCGACTAGCGAATTGAGTGTAGATCATGACATGGGTTTCGAGAACTACACAAGCAACCTGACGTGATCATTTGCAAAGTTCTAACAATCTGATCAAGATCTTGATCAGTGCTATGAAAATGTGTTTCGAACTCTATCTGTCATTCATGACCTGAAAACACTTAGAAACTTTGTTGTCGAAAACTAAGAATCATCTCGTTTGGTGTTCGAGTCCGACATGTGGAAAAAATGTCTTATTCAAACGACCTCCTCAGATGTTATTCATTGCGCTTGATAGCTATCTTGGTCAATAAAATAAGCTTTATCTGACAGACGTGTCTCTACACAATAAGTGTCAGCCATGAGCATTGAATGCAAGTCATGCTAAAACGACATTCCGTTTTGAAGCATTAAATGCGGATGAGGGCGCATTTAATGTGGAGGAGATAATCACGCCGGCGCTTAGCAATTTGAAAAAAGAGAAATGCTGGTTGATCTTCACGAAGCATAAAGGTCACTCTTCGCGCAGATTGGTGACACATGGTCACAATCAATAGTTGGAAAAGAAACACTTTTAAGAGTCAAAACTTAAGGCATAGATCTTTAGGAAATCATTCTTAAGAACTTGGGTTTTTAGGGTTTATGACGGCTATGGAAGAGAAACCAAGGTTCTTTTACTCTTCTGAGTCGTTGTACGAGGAAACTTATGTAGAGTTTGAGTCACCCCTACATATTGCACCTTTACAGACTCTAAGGGCAATGGACACCCCTGAGACAAGAACAGCCGAAGAGGGAAGCTTGCAACCACTAGGCACCTCGACAGGTCTCAGAACCTCGCAACCACCGGGCACCTCGACAGGTCCCAGAAAGGTGATACGATCAACAATTATGAAGGACAAAATTCAGAAAGCAATAGACCAGTACGCGATCAATGTAAACGTTTACCAACATAGGTCTCACACTACTCAAGATCCTCCTAAACCTCCCAAAGGAATGGCTACGATCTCAGAAGCGATATTTAAATGTGGAGTAAGGATACCCTTTCACCCCTACATCAGGTCGATTCTCGAGCACTTCCATGTCACGCCATTTCAGTTGATGTCAAATGCATATACGATAGTGGTCGCTATGTATATTTCATTTGGCGAACACAACCTTGGCAAGCCAACAATAGAGGAACTTAGCTGCGCCTATTACTTAAAGAAGAGATAAGACAATGACTCCAAGCGATCAACGATAGAGGGAGGGACATTTGGTTACCCCAACAACTTAGGGGCTTATGAAACTAAGTATTTTTTTTTCTAGTACGATCGAGGGAGGGACATTTGGTTACCCTAGCAAAGTCAAGTAAGATGACTTGTTCTCTTCGAGAACTTTTTCATATAAGTCGATCCTTTAGCTTTTTAAGAAAAAACTAACTTTTTATCCATTTACATGCACTCTTAGCTCGCCCTAAATATGGCCCACAACAAGATGAAGATCAGCTCTTCTAGCAAGCTCTACGAGATGAAGAAGGAGATTACTAAGCTGAAGCAAGATCTTACGGCTTCAGACAAAGAGGCAAAGGCTGCCCATATTCAGGCGAATATGTATCTGACTGAAAGGAATTATGCTCTGTGAGTAGCAGACTTCCAGAAGACCGAGCTCGAGAAGAAGGATGACAACAATAAGGAGCTCCAACGAATAGTAGTGAGGCTCATTAAGGAGTTGGGCTAAAGAGAAAATGAGCTACGAGAGAGCTTAGACCGTGAAAAGGCAACTAAAAAGATTAAAGTTGAGTTATGGGAAAACTTAGAGTATGAGAAAAGGGCAAGGCAGACAGATCTCGAACTGGCTTACAAGCGAATCACTTCGTTGACCGAGCAGATGAAGCAACAGAACCTCAAAATGGAGAGAAATACTGCTCATTGGGTGCTACAAGCTATTTATAGCTTGCAGTCGAACAATCCCAACATGGATATCTCCGACCTCCCAGAGGAGTATCAAGTTGCTCTTACTTCCATGATATCTACCGAAGAGTAAGAAGAACAAAAGCCTACCCGAAATGATGATCAACAAGAAACAAAGGTCTCTAAAAACCAAGTGAACAACCCAAAGGTCGATGATCAGTCGAAGACCCAAAGGTCATGGTGATTGAAGTCAAGGATCCTAGTAATCAAGACCAATGATAGTTCTCTCTTCTGCTCGAATAGAGTCTTCTGTACTATCTTTTTGATGTAACCCTAGGTCGTCCTTTGTAAATATTCTGGAATATATAAAATGACTTTTGACCATTTGTGATAGTGCTTTTATAGCTTAAGTACTTCACAAAACAAATATAACATATCTGATCATAAAACTTGTAAAACGTCGTAAATAATAAGATTATGTAAAACTTGAGATTACGACACAAGTGATTCTTTAAGAAGAATTGGGATAATTGATGAGGACATGACCGAGTTGCCTATTGTCATAAAGTCGAAAAAGGATCCTCTTCATATTATGGTGGGCTCGATTACAAGGAGTCGAGCTAAAAAGATGCAACGTGCCTTGTCAAGCGTAATTGAAGAACTTGAAGCCAAAGAAGCAATGCATGAACCGAGTATGCCTTAGAGGGATCCAAAAGGATTGTTAACAAGATTGAAACCCAAGTCCAAGTTTGAGGAATTAAAGGCCGATTCTTGCTAGCCCTAATTGGGTCCAAGTTGGCGTCCAAGCCTTTGCTCATGGGGCTTAATAATTGTTATTTTATGTGGGCTATTTTAAGTTATTTTAAGACTTATTTTGGTGTAATGGGTTGGAGCTATTTATTTACCAAAGCCCAAGTCTTTTATTATTTTTATTAGTTGGGTTTGGGTTAGTTATTAGGGTTAAGACCTATTAATGGGTTTTTAGCCTTATTTTGAGCTAATTAGTTAGTTATATATAGTTATAGGTTGTTTTGGCCGCACACTTATCGAAAGGATAATTAAATATTTCGTGTTTTTATTCAAGATTGCATCTTGATATCTAGAACTCATCAAGAATCACCAATTCTTGTGGCGTTCTTCCACGAACTTATTAATCTAAATCAAGATTGTGGCGTTTCAGATTATCTATACCAAGGTTCTGACAATAAATTAGTTTCAAGTTGTGGTTCTTTGAATTCTAATTGTTCCTAAATCTTTACGTTCTTGATCGGCGAGTTTCTTCGCAAATCCAAGGAGTTCACATCAGTTGTCACAAGATCAAATTACATAAACAATACATTCAAATATGATATATGTTGCAATTTTTTTTTTTTTTTTTTTTGTGACTTGGCTGACTTTTGTTAAATCAAATCTGATTTGTATTGAATTAAATTTGCAATCAAGAAAAGATGCTAACAAGATTCAATCAATTACAAATCAAGACTCAAACGAAATAACATGGATTCAACACAAGATCATATTACGAAACACAGGATTAAATTCAAAGAACCCAAATGACTTGAACTAAATTGAATTGAAACCCTAATTTGGTGCACGAATTGATCAAGATAGCCCCCAAGACGTTCAAATAACCAAGAAATCACACCAAATTCAATAGTATAATGATCGATTTATTCAAGATGTTCAGAAAGACTCAACCAAGACAAATTGAATACGACGAAACAAGAATAAGGACTCGAAAAGAAACAAAAGAAAATAAAAAAATAACAAAGAATCTGATTTGAATCTGGCTCTGATACCAACTTATGGGAACTCCTTCGATTTGCGAAGAAACCCACTGATCAAGAACATAAAGATCTAAGAACAATAAGAATTCGAAGAACCACGACCCGAAACGAATCTATCGTTAGAACCCTGGTATAGATAATCTGAAACGCCACAATCTTGATTTAGATTGATAAGTTTCGTGGAAGAACACCATAAGAATTGGTGACTCTTGATGAGTTCTAGAGATCAAGATTCAATCTTGAAAAAAAACACGAAATATTTAATTATCCCTCCGACAAGTGTGCGGCCAAAACAACCTACAACTATATATAACTAGGCCTGGTTAACGAACCGAGTCGCTCGTGAGCCGGCTCGGCTCGGCTCGAGTCCGGCTCGGTTCATATGATAACGAGCCGGCTCGACTCGGCTCGTGAGACAAAACGAGCCGAGTTCGAGCCATACAAGGCTCGGCTCGTCCGGCTCGCGAGCCGCGCCTGGCTCGAAAAAGCGGGAGGGTTTTTGAGAATTTCTAAAACATTGGGACTTAACAAAACAATGCAAACAAGTTTTGAAAAATAACAAACTAGCCCCCATTATTAAAATCCCCAAATCACGAAAAATCATTCACAGTCGAACCCTTGCCGTGAAATTTTAATCAAATCCTCCCAAAGTGTTGATTTGCGGCCAGATCTTGTTCATCTTTGTTAGCTTCGCCGGATCTTCGCTGGATATTGTTCATCTTCGTCGGACCTTCGGCTGCCGTTGGATCTTCGTCATCTTCGTTGGATTTTCGTCAGATCTTAACTGGATATCGTCGGTTCGTCATCAGTCCTGGCTGGATATCGTCGGTTCGTCATCAGTCCTGGTTCGTCATTGTTTGTTTGGGGTTTGGGGTTTCTTCAATTTTTGTCAAATTTTAACTTGTTTTTCGTGATTTGTTCATCNGCCATTGCCACCACCACCTAACCACTGTTGTTGAACCACAAACTCAAACACTTTGAAAATCAACCAATCAACTTCAGAAATCCCAAACAAACAAATCCTTTCCAAAACCCTTTCACCATCCACAACCCTTTTTTTTAATTCGCATTTCCAAGCCTTTTTCGGTTGATCCCGACACAAAAAATAACCTCGACCCAACTATTAGGCTCATCGGCGCCCCTCTCCAAACCCCCCAACTTCCCGACCACCTTGGCCTCCCGATCGTCGTCGCCATTCCATTAGGGTTTCGTGCGATTATCACGCCTTTTCAACCAAATTTCAGCCACCCACTACACCGGAAATCACCTCTGACCCAACCATCTACTCCACCATCACCCCCCAACCAAACCCACCTATCCCCCATCCCTATTTGCCTACCGGTCGTCACCTGCCTCCTCCACTGGGTTTTCATGAGTTTGGTGATCGTCAGTGTGTTTGGAAGTAGGTTTGGAGTTTGTTTTGGATTAGTTTTGCAGTGTTTGTTGTTGTTAATGGATTGGTTGTAATTTTTCGATTGCTTGCCCTTTGCATTCGATTGTAGCTTATCCTTTCCATCCTTGCACTCCAAGTGTTCAAAGAAAAGCCACAAAGAAATCCCACCTGCATAGACCACCTCGTGCGCGCGCTTGTCTGCACACTGGCGCCTAATGCCCCTGAGCGCACGCCACACCCCTCTACCCCTATATAACCACCAAACAGCCCCCTCAGTTGCCACAAAAACCACCTCAAGGTGCTTGTGAGAGAAATTTGAGAAGTGGAGGGTTATCTTGAAATTTTTATTTTCATTTCAAATTTAATGCAATGCAAATGACCACTTTACCTTTTGATCGTTACATAAACAAATTTCAATTAATTTAAGGATGTGAATCTATAATTTATGAAACCAGGGGTGGAAACTTGCCATTTCGCCAAACCTTGGGTATATATATATAAAACCTCTCTATACTCATCATGGTGAGACCAAATAATGTTATTACTATGTAAAGGTTATAACTTAATGGAGGTGTAGTTACAAAAATTATTGTTTTGATTTCTTATTTTATAATTCATGTTTTAGTAGTACAGTATTAGGATTTTAATTAATATTTTAGTAGTATAAGGATTTCAATTCAGTGTTTCAATTGCCTACTTTTGAAATGGATAGAATATTGTGTCTTGGAATCAACAAAGATCAGTGTCATTGATGAAACTGTAAATGTAGTTGATGCATGGTTAATTGATTTGAAGTCATAGACAAATTGTCAATGGTTTTAAGCACTGTAAAATTAGGACTCCCAATGTTGATGAATTACAAGTTACAAATGAAGTGAATGAGGAGAATAAAAGAGTTATTGTAGAATTCAGTGATCATATTCGACAATTTTATTACGCTAATCGAATGGATATTAATGTTCTCCTCGATCATCCAAATGAGCAACAAATTGTGTATACTTTAACCAAAGAAGAAATCATTGTTGTAATTAGATAAGAAGAGAAAAGAAATAATCATGAGAATGATAGTACGAAAATACAAAAAGCTTCGTGTCATGAAGCTCTAAACATGCTCAAAAAGCTATAAATATTTTGGCTTTAACAAGGAAGGTGCCCATACTAGCAAGTTATTACGTACTGGCAAGGTAAAAGATGTGATAACAATTTTAAAGCATAAATCATTGTCCCAAACAACTTTAGATAATTTTTTTTTTTTTATTTCATCTTAAACCTATAATGTAACATAACATATTTTTTTTTTGTAATATACAGATAATTATTACTATGTCGAGGCAACTTTCTTTAAGACAAAAATTAGAAAAATTATAACTTATTACAATATGGAGTTTATTCTTATTTACAACTATCCTAAATTAATACTATAATTTTTTATGACTATGTAGAGTTTAATATTCCTATATAGAGTATAACTGTAGAGATCGAGGTTTTACTATATATATATTGACATAAAGTTGTATCTCTAATATACATATTAGTCTTAGAACACCCCTAAATCAAAGAAAAAACAGTAAATATAGTCTTTAGTTAACAATATGAATTAATAGAATGAAGCTATATCACAATTATTGAATAAGGGTTAAGAATTTGTGTTAATAACATGTTATGGGACATATAAAGACCTCAGTTATGTGTTTCTTTCTTACACATTATCCACTCTTCTTCGAACAAGACTTAATGTGTATCATACTATTTATTAATAACACACTTACTGAGGCTACTAATTGAACTTTAGACCTATTGTCCCTTACTCTTATCATAACATACAATCTTAAGAATCTATAGTTATAAGAATTTGTTCATCGTTCTTGACCTAATCTAGACCGGGGCATTTGGGACTAGTCCCAAAAACCAGGCCCAAAGGACTAGTCCTAGGATCAGTCCTTGTAGGGCCTGGTCCTAGGAGGGCTTGGTCTAAACCGGACCAAGCTTATAGGAGGAGGGACCAGTCCCTTGATTGGGCCCTCCTCCAAGGCCCAGGCCCAGGCCTAGGTCCAAACCGCTTTGCTTACTTTCAAAAAGTCCTCTATAAAATATCCAAAAAATCCCTAAAATTTTGAAATTGACAAAAATATCAAGGGTTAAAGTGATATTTGACAAAACAAAAAAAATATTAATACGGCACATGATCGTTGGCAGCCAACAGAGGAGGGGGGCGGGAGGGGAGGATGGGGGAGGGAATTTTTTTTTTCTTTTTTTAATTTCCCCCCAGTCTTACACTATAAATAATCCCCCACACTTCCAATTTTTTTCACACCAACTCTCAATCTCTCTACTCCAATCCAATTAGCAGTCATATTTTCTTCAATTCAATTTATATTTATATTTATAATTTATTCATATAATTTATTTATTTATATTATTCAATTTTTTCTATTATTCAATATCATCTCTTATTCATATTATTATTTAATATTTTTTCATTTTAATTATTTATTATTTTATCATAAATTCATAATGGAATGGTCAAATGAGTTCTACGTTTCATCAACCGAGGAAATGGAAGGGTTCAATCCATTTTCATCCTTGCTAAAGGTAGCAGCTGCAATTCAATGACAACAACCACATTTAGCCAGGTGTAGCCAAACACAAACGAGCTACGACTCCACAGCCCAACCCCCCAGGCCCCGATCGTTAAAAAGGGTCGAGTCCAATGTATGGCGACACTTTACCAAATCAAAACGGGCAAAGACGAATGGGGAGGGGGGAGAATTGTGCGGGGTATTTAATTTCTGTGGAACCATTATCGGTGCTGAGAAGGGGACTTCAACGATGCAACGACATTTGGAGAAGAAGCACCCTTAAATAATGCAGCTATCTGATTCATCTTCAACCGGACCAGGAAGGCAAATTCAAATTCAACTTAATTTTAATCCACAATCCTCAACTTTGTCAACATGACAATACAATGTACTCCAAGCATGAGAGGAAATAGTAAAATACATAGTTACTACGGACTCTTCCCTCTCTTTATCTAAAAATCCTTTTTTTTTTTATTTGATTAAAACTGCATTTTGTCCAACATATACCCCAGTTAGTAGAAGTACAAGTAGAAGAGACATACTAAAACTTTATAACCAAATAAATAAATAAATATTCAACTTAAAAACGAATTTTAAAATTTTAAGAATTATCTATTGCACTTAGGGCTGGTTAACGAACCAAGCCGCTCACGAGTCGGCTCGGCTCGGCTCGGTTCGTCTTATTACGAGCCGGCTCGACTCGGCTCATGAGACAAAACGAGCCGAATTCGAGCCATACAAGGCTCGGGTGCTCGACTCGTTAGGCTCGCGAGTCGCGCCTGGCTCGAAATAGCGGGGGGTTTTTTTTTGAGAATTTGTAAACTATTGGGATTTAATTGAAACTAATGCAAACAAGTTTTAAAAAATAACAAAATAGCCCCCTTTATTAAAATCCCCAAATCGCAAAAAATCTGTCACCAGTAGAACCATGGCCGTAAAATTTGAATCAAATCCTCCCAAAGAAATGATTTCGGCCAGATCTTCTTCATCTTCTTCAGCTTCGTGGGATCTTCGTGGGATATAGTTCATCTTTGTCGGACCGTCGGCAGCCATTGGATCTTTGTCATCGTCGTCTGATCGTCGTTGGATCTTCGTCGGATCTTCGTCAGAACTTTGTCTTCTTCATACGAGCTTCATCAGATCTGAATCGTTTTCATCAAAGTTGAAGTTTCTTTATCGGTTCGTCATCATCTTCTTCAGATTTTCGTCTGACTTTAATCGGTGAGTAGGGGGTTTCTTCGTCGGATCTTCATCATTTGCCATTGTCATTTGTTTGGGGTTGTTTGTTTGGGGTTTCTTCAATTTTTGTCAGATTTTAACTTGTTTTTTCATGAATTGTTTGTTTGTAACAGGGGGCTTTTTCCGATGAAAGAATTCAGGAAGAGCAGACTGAAATTGCTTTACTGGTGGTTGACTGTGGTGGTGTTGCTGTGAAACCCACACAAGGTTAATGTTTGTGTACTATCTATGAAGAGTAGTGTTGTGTATTGTTTATTTAAATTGCTTTACTGAAATTGAAATTGTTTGTGAATTGAGATTGTGGTTGTGTTGGGACAAAATTTCAATTGCAAAGGAGTTTGTTAATGGTTGACAGGTTGTTATTTATAAATTTGTTTGTGGGAATTTGGTTATGGGGTTTTGCATTTGGTGGTGGGGACTGGTCGACTGGTAGTTTATAAATATGTTTATGGCTTGTTGTGGGAATGCGGTCCTGCATCTGGTGGTGGGGACTGGGGGATTTAAAAATTTGTTTCTGGCTTGTGGGAATGTGTTGGTGTGGGGTAAAGAAAGAAGAGCCAGTGCCTTAAAGATGACATTTATGGAGGCATAGAAAATAGAATATTACACAACATGATGCTGTCGGAATAGAAGCTCTTTTTTTTTTAATATCTAACTATGTCATTAGCTTCTACTTATCAAACTTTTTCTAAATGTAAACTTTGTTTCTTTCATTTGAACTCTCTGAAATGTTCCTTATTCCAATTAATTATAGAGGGTTAATAACAGATTAACAATGCTAACCCTCACATGGCTACCTCATTCTTTATAGCTCTAAAAAGAAAGTATACTCTTCTGTCCATGGAGAAAATCTAAGTCAAAGAATAAAAATTAAGTGTTTGATAAGCATGTGCAATGAGTTGTCCCTAGTGTATTTTAGCCACAAGTTTATTTATAACAATGGGTGTTGGGTCGAAGAAAACATTAATAGAATAGCCTTGTCATAATCAACAAGCACATGGATACTTAATAATCTTTCATTTTGATTGTACAGAAGGAATATGCAAGCCCTCTCTTGATTGATGGAAATGACAGGAAGAAATACGAACTTTTTTGTATTATACTTGAAATGCTTGACCATATTATTTGTTACCTTGTCTTATATTTTAACCTTTTCAATACCCACTAGCTTGTCAAAGCTTTATAAAATAACATGAACCCAATATGCATGGCAGCACATAGCCCAAGACCAAAGCCCCATACTGAAGTCTGATTCTCATCTCTCATGCATGCACACAAGTGTTGTGCGGCCACATTGCTCAATCAAATTCAAACTTTATTTTGTTAAAGCCAAAAGGGATAGCAAATTTTCTGCACTGATTGGAAAAAGAAGTGAATGGATTGGACATTAAAGAAAATAAAGCATTATGTACCCTTCCAATTTATTTACATAAATGAAGTTTATATATGCAACTTTAATGAATTCAAAATAGAACATGTGAGTTGCAAATGAAAGTGAGACAAATTTCAAAATATAACATGTGAAACTTAATCAAACATTATACAAAACCAATATCTCTAATTAAAGAATAAATGAATGTTGGGATGTATTGGTGACAATTAATAGACGTATCCTCAACTTTGTTCGTCTACCTCTTCCCCGGACTGGTATTGCGATTGCGGATGGCATTTTCAAGTGCCTAATGGGATAGGGAATTGAAAATAAGGTATATACTATTTTTGTGGATAATGCTTTAAGTGATGATGTTGCGATTAAGGTTTTGAAGGAAAATTTTGAAGTTTCGGAGAAACTCCTTTGTGGAGGTAAATTGTTTCATGTGAGATGCTGCGCACACATCTTGAACCTGATTGTTCAAGATGGACTTCATCAAATTAGGCACATCATTGATGACATCTATGAGAGTGTGTTGTATATCAACAGTTCAGAAAGCAAACTCAAGGTATTTTCTGAGATTGTTCAACAACTTAAATTGCCATATCGGAAACTTATTCTTCATTGTAAAACAAGATAGAATTCTACCTATGAAATGTTGGTAACGGCAATTAAGTTCAAAAAGGTTTTTCCAAGAGTGAAAGAGAGGGATATCAATTATCATAATAATCCGAGTGACGAGGATTGGAAGAAAGTGGAGAAAGTTTGTGAAGTTTTGAAAGTATTCAATGGTTCAACCAAACTCATTTCAGGAAGTGATTATCCGACATCTAATTTATTATTGAAGGAGGTGTGTGCAGTGAAATGTATGTTGGATAGTAAAAGTGAATCTGAAGATGAATTTATTAGAGTAATGGTTAGGAAAATGAAACAGAAGTTTGATAAATATTGGGGGGAATGTAATGTATTGATGTCTGTGGCTGATATATTGGATCCTCGGTTGAAAATGAGGATTATTCAGTGGGCATTCCCTAAGATGTATTCTGAGGCAGAAGGACGGGTAAATATGGTGACGGTCCGGGTTGCATTGTATGAGTTATATGGGGAGTATGTTCAAGCTAACCAAGGTGTGACTATCGCTCGTGCTTCTACATCACAAGGGGATGGACATGGAGCCATTGGTGAGGTGGCTGCGGTTGAGAGAGCCGAGGCCTGGGATGATTTTAGAACTTTTCTGGATGTGGTTGAAACTGTTGAGCCTAGTCAATCTGAGTTGGACTGTTATTTGGGAGAGGAATGCCATAAGTGTGTAGGGGATCATGACTTATTTAATGCCTTACAGTGGTGGAAGGCAAATTCAACCAAGTTTCCTATATTATCTACGATGGCTCGAGAGATACTAGCCATCCCGATCACTACGGTTGCTTCAGAGTCTGCATTCAGTGCCGGGAGCAGGGTTATTGATAGTTACCGAGCTTCTTTGTCACCGGCTACGGTGGAGATGTTGTTATGTGGATGTGACTGGTGTCGCACTTTGAATGGAGTGAAGAAAGGGTGCAAAGTAAGTTCCATTGCTTACATGTTTTGTTTAATTCTATATTTAAAATAACTTTATTCTAACCTATAGATTATTTTTATCTCTTTTTCATCTTAGAAAGAGGAGGATGAGGATCACTTGGAGATTCAGCTTCCTATTCTATCAGGTGATAGGAGTCAGCTGATTAGTTGATTCACTAGTAAGTTATTGGATGTGACAGTAGGATTCTGCAGGTCTATATTTATTACTTTTGTGTTGAGGTTTGCATTTTCATCTTTACGGTTTATATAAAATGACAATTATACTTAATATGTTTCAGATTAATTTGTTTGTAGGAGGAGTGGGGCTACAATAGACATACAGCCAATTATCTTTTGCTATTATATATATTTTTTGATGGATGGGGATGTCACTTGATGTATAGTTATGCTAATCCCCCATTTTATTTTTATGAAAACTTTATTAAGTCAAGTGAACTAAACAAAAAATATTTAGTTCACTTAACTTAATTTGTAGTACATACAGTATGTTAAATGATAATTTGTTAATAGCAGTAGCATTTCATTTAATGTTGATTTTAAATAGGTTTAACTGTTCCGTGATGTATTATGGAAAATTACTTTTTCAATATTTTTCCAAGGAATTATCTATCCATCCACTCTTTTTGAATTCATGAGCAAACTTTGACTCAAATATTTATTCTTAGCTTACTGCATGAAGCAATATAGAATTAATTTGTGTGACATGAAATACATGCAGCTATGATCATTAATTCATGTAACAAATAATTATTAAAAATTGCAGTTAATAGTTTCACATTATATATAAATTAATTAAACACACACTTTAGAAAAAAAATGAGAATCTATTCTGGGAAATAAAATCCATATGGGATTGAATAAAAAAAAAAACATTTCATAGTCAGATTGCTGCCCAGGCGCCCAGCAAAATTTTGTAAAAAAAATTGAAAAACAAAATTATTTGGAGATGGCTCACGAGCTGGCTCGAATTCGGCTCGGTAAGCCGGCTCGAAAAATACCAAATCCACTATCGAGCCGAGCCGAGCCACATAATTTCTGGCTCGGCTCGGCTCGGCTCGATAACACCCCTAATTGCACTTACTTCAGACATATGGGCCTGTAGATCAAAAACAGATTTTTTAATTGTCACAATACATTACTTAGATTATGGTTAGGGTTTACAACAAAAATTGATAGGTTTTAGACTCGTATATGCTGCACCTAATGGTGACACTATTTATTTTAAAATATTTGAAGTTTTGCAAGAATATGTATTAACTAATAGAGTTGTAACGCTAACGCTAGATAATGCAGTTGCTAACACCGCGACTATCTCTTTATTTGAAAAAAGATTAGATCCGCGTGGTGAATGCAATTTTTTTACTAGAGATGTGCTTGTCACATCATCAATTTGATTGTTAAAGAAGGTTTAGAAACTATAATTTTGAAGATTGAGAGGGTGTGAGCGGCTATCAGATTCATCGTCAGTGGTAACAACAAAATATGGTAAGAGTATGTCAAATATTGTAAGCAAGAGGATCCACCGGTTCGACCTTTGAAGTTATGTACGGACATGTCTATCCATTGGAACTCCACATACTTGATGTTGAAAAAAGTTTTGTCAACCGCAAGACAAATTACATATTTTGTCAACCAGAAGAATCCGTAGGAAGTTGTCAGCTATGATGATTAGACAGTTTGCGAACTTTTTTATTCATTTCTTAAAGTTTTTTTATGAATCCACTAATACATTAAGCGGTATTTATTATCCTACTACTAATTTAGCTTTAGATATTTTACTTTAAATTTCTAAAACTTTTACTAAATATAGATATAATGACGTCTTAATGAAAATTGTTTCAAAGATGGAAAAAAACACAAGAAATATTAGTTAGATATTCCATTCTTATATGGATTAGGTCTTGTTGTAGATCCTAGGTTTAAATTGCACGTAGTTAATTGTATAGTTATTAAGATAGACCAGCATTTAGGACATGATTATACATATTATTTGATTAACTTTAAGCGAAAATTGGAAAGCTTTTTTTCTTTATATCAAAGCAAGTACAATGAAACTAGAACGTACAGTAGAGACAACCAATAGAACCCTGATGAAGACAACTATCAAGAATCAAGCATGTGGACGTATATGGAACATGGCGGCGGAAGTAGCAACTCCAGCTCGTACATACATGAACCAAATGAGTTGAATCACTACCTACAAATGGACATGTCCTACATGACGAAGAAGGAGAAACGTGAGATGGATGTGCTTCAATAGCGGAAACAACATCAAAGTCGATTCCCCATTATAGCCCAAATGGCACGTGATATTTTATATGTGTCGGTTTCTACAATTGCATCCGAGTCAGCATTCTCAATGAGTGGCCAGATTGTTGAAGACAAAACAATGTTCTTTAACCAATGAGATGATTGAAGTGATAACGTGTTTACGGGATTGGACTCATGTAGAGAGAAGACTACAACAACACCCTAAAGAGTAAAGATCCCGAACTACTCGAACTCTTCAGGAACACAAATTTGAACGATGTAAATATTTTTGATGATGAATAATTTAATAAAAATATATTTATTTAATTGTTTATTTGTGAAGTGTGAATGTGTGATTATGTGAATATTACATTTATGTTAAAATTAATTAATTAAATTATTTCTTTAAAGTTTAAATTTAAATCCCCATATTTATAAATAATTATTAATTATAATTAACCATTAATTTTTTTTATTTTTTTATTTTTTTAAATTAATCAAAAATTTACTAATCTCTTAGGGGTGGAAAAAATTTTCCAAGCCCCTAAAAATTACATAAATCGCCCTACATAATTTTTTTTGGCCCCCAAATATAAAAAAAAAAAAAAAAAAAAAAAAAAAAAAAAAAAAATTGGGGGTTGAAAATAATTTTTCAAGCCCATGGGACTGGTCCTAGACCAGTCCGGGTCTTGAAATTTTCATGGACCTGGGATCGATCCTAGGCCTATGAGCGACTGGTCCCAATCAAGCCCAGACCCGAGCTCGAGCCGCCCTGCCCAGATCTAACCTAATCATGCAGTGAATCTAGGAAACTCTAATGAAGTTGATGGGCAAAAGGATAAAGTTTGGGTAAATAATTTAAGAAAGAAGAGACAACTCACAAGCTTATATAAATGGCCTTAGAACGCCTTCATTAAATACGCGACTTCACTGAACCAACTTGATTAAAGGGTTCAACTAATCGGCATATAGATGTGCCCAAACAATTAGCCTTTTATGGAATTAATAGGTTTTGGGTAGTCGAGTGGTTCGATAGAAACTCTTAAGTATATTATTAAAGAGGTCATGAGTTCGAGTCTCTTTTCAGTTGCTAATAGAGGTAACTACTAAAACTCTTACTTGACCGATAGATATAGGGTACCGAATGATTAGTTGAGATACGCATAAGCTAACTCGGACACCCCAGTCATTAAAAAAAATAAAAATGGCAAGCATACTGATGGCGAATGTATTGTAATGGTAACTAGGTGACAAGATCATGATGGGCCAAACTCATAAATAAAATGTGGCTTTCTATACAGAAAAGGAAAACTTTACTGTGCCAAATCCAATCACATTAATTTGTATCATATTATATATATGGCCCTGCATAAAGGCATGCGTGAAATGGGGTAAGAGGCTGAGAGCTATCAGACACAAACACGTGAGATGAAAAATGTAATTTTATATCTCATAATGTGATATGATATACCTGTACCTACACAGAATTTATTGATTTCGTGGTATTACCAGCATAGCACATGCAACTCATTTAATGCAGGTTTGGTTGGCTGAGCTCGGCCGAGAGCGTAAATCTCAACATTTGTTTAATGCCAAAAATGTTTGTACAGTGGCATATATTATCAGATTATAAATCAAAACCAGTAATAACTAACCCAGTTTCCACTTAATTAGTGTCTAATTACATCATATTATCATATATATTGTTGTTACAAAAATTCGCTACAATGGGTAAGCCTCAATCGACCTTGGCAGAATCAACCGATAAAGTGAGATAAATATGTCGAAAATAAAGGATAAATAAAAAATAATTTTTAAAATGATTCAACAAGTTATAATCAAACTCACATTCACCGTTATTTTATTGTTTAGTATTCTCTTTACATTTAGAGCAATCACAGGAAAAATCAGTGATTATTATTGACAAAAAAATTACTAATAATAATAATGGTACAGCAATTTGTATAAATTTTTTTGTATATTTGACATCGTTATTTGATTATTTAATTGACTTGCTTTAATACAAGTACAAGGAAGACTTTGTTTTACTTTTCGGACGTTCTGTACTAGTACTATTATAAGTGATTAAAAGTAGGGTTCTATTCCAGTTTGCTATCCCAGTAAGCATTCTGGGAGGTGAAGTAGCAGTTCCTGGAAATTAATCACATTTGCATACAGCCAAATAAACTTTATGCATATAAAAGCTGTCAGAACATGTTTATATCGCCATCTAAATATTAAGCCTCTTTGTTTCGCTCTTCCAAATCTTACTCTTGGTTTCCCAATCAAATTAAACTGTAAGATTAGTTTATTCTTAAAATATTATTTAATGTCTTTTAAATCTCTTTAAATTTATTAATTTAACTAAACACCCCTAATTTTTTTATAAATTATAAAAACACCTTAGTAACCCATATTTATCAGATTCCAGCCATCATTATCAGAAGTTGGTCAAAATCTGGTATAATGGCGCACCACCAGCTGAATCTGGCTGATAGTGCTCCGATCTAACCTTTTCCAGTCAAATTCATAGTGGATCTGGCCTGAAAAGACTAGATCTATGGCCAAAGATCTGGCCGTCAATTGCCAGATCTTTGGCCTTAGACAGTCGTTAACGACGGCCAAGATATGGTCGTCGTTGACCATCAACGACGGTCATATTTTTAGCCATCATTGAGGACCAAATGCGACCAAATCTGGCCGTCAATGGCTAGATCTAACCATAGATCTTGCTAGAAAATGTTATATCGGTACATGACTGGTAAGATCCAGTCGGTCATGCATCGATATGGTAACTCTGGCTACCCTCCGACGGTGATGACTGACTGTCTGTATTTAATAGGTAAGTTTGGATGTTTTTGTTAACTTTTAATATTTTATTATAAGGATATTTAGTAAATAAATAAATATAGGAGGTACTTTTATTAATTTTTAAATTCTATATCGTAATATTCAACCAATTTAATTTTTTTTCAAAATATTATTTTAAAACAAGTGGACCTAAGTTTCTGGCTGACTGATTAATTAAGCATGCATGTATGAGAAAATAAATATTATGCTACAATTTTGATTGCCCATGCCACTGCAGACAAAGGACGTGATGATGTGAATGATAAATTACAGATATTCTCAGTCATGTTATTGCTGCTCTGCCAACACCATATCCACAGTCAATTCATTAATTCAACCTTGCAATTTTCTTGAGGTCTGTCTCTGTACAGAAAACTTTCAGTACTTGTTGACTAAACAAAGTTTCTAGAAAGGAAACAGTGGATTATATTTTGAAATTAAACAAGACACTATCCAGAATAAAGAACTGACACGTGCCCTCTTCGTTTCAAAATTTAATTAACTTTTGTGACTAGAATTTTTGGGACAGTTTATGTGTATTTTAATACTCTCAATTTATTTTTTAAAACTCTAAAATTATCAGTCAGGTAAAAGTTTAAATCACTATCCTTATTAGTAATCGAAGAGAGGTTCGAATTCATGACCTCTTGAATAATACATTTAAGAGTTTTTATTGAATCATTCAATTACTCAGGAGTTATTAATTATAGACTATTTTTTCTTATTATATATGGAGAATATATGTGTTTAATAGAGAATTGATAGCGCCACTAATTCTTTTCTATTTTCCATTTGCAGCAATGAATCAAAACTCTTTATCTCATCGTCCATCTTGTTAGGTGGACTGATATTATGTTGAAAGTCACACAAGCTACTTGCTATAAAAATAAAGAATATTCAATTTATTAGTATTAATCCATCTATGTTGTTAGAGTTTCATGTTTAATTTTACAATATTAATTTTTTTTTTTTTTTAATGATACGTGGTGTCCGTCTAGTTTACGCACACCTCAACAAATCTCTTAAAACTCTAAAACTATTGACTGAATGAGAACTCCAATAACTACCCCTATTAACAACCAAAGAGAGACTTGAATTCAGAACCTCTTGACCTAAGAGTCTCTATCAAACCACTCGGACACTCAAATATAGTTAATATTAAGTTTGATAAACTATTAATAAGTTATGTTACGATTTTTGGAAACAGTGATACTTCTTCAATTTCTTGTGAATAAATAATGAAGCGGATCGGTATTAAAGGACAAATCTTTTGAAAAACAAAACATAACTAAAAAAATATATAGACAACCCTTTTGAAATATATGCAAGATTGTTTATTAGTAATTAATAAATATAGTAGTACTATGACAAAAAATTAACACTAGTTGTTGGTTTGGAATACTTAATTATCAATGACCTTTTCCCCCTTTAGTAATAGATTGTGCAATGGGACTTATCTAAATAAATTGTGATTTGAGTGTGAAATCAATTGCATGTTCGGGAGAAAAAAAAGGAAAAAGTATTTCTTAATTAAGTCTTTAACAAGAGCGAAATGAGATGAGATGTTAAATGAAGAGCTAATATTTGTTGGCTTTAAAGAGGGGCAGCTCACTCCAAAATTTAATGCATGTCGCCAAGGTCGATTCTCTCCAGTAATTTGGTGAGTCCGGCCAACAGCATCACCGTATCAGAACCGTTCACTGAAACCGGGACCAATAGATCAGTGATGTTACTTAAATGAGATTCTGAGTTTGATTTATAGGCCAATTTATTGTATTTATTGTTAAAAGGTGGGTTCATAATTCTGCTACAGAGACACAACTTATTTATTGCTATCATAAATAAATTCGTGCTGGCATCTAAACAAGCTAGCTGTTTATTGTATTTATTCCTGTGATCCTATCAAACCAATATTAGTATTTTTATTTTAGAATAATAATACAATTAATCTCTCATGACTTTATAACTACCGATTAAATAAGAGTTTCAGTGACTATCCCTATTAATAACCGATAAAAAACTTGAATTTAGAATCTCTTGAATAATACGCTCAAAAATCCCTATCGAATCTCTCGATCATCTAGAGATAGTTGGAGGGCAATTTAATTAATAAGTTAAGAGGTCTCTTTGTGGATTAATATGACATCATTAGGAATTGTATATGCTTAATTAATTATAAATATATTTCATTGAAATAAAATAAAGCAGCTGGTACAACAACAAGCGCGTGTTGGGACAACTGCTAAAGCAGTCTTTGTTCTTATTAAATTTATGAAAACCTACTACCATGGAAATAAAACTAAGAAAGAAATAGAATTTTTATATATAAATAAATTGATTGAAATTACACCTGTTTTCTTTTTCTATTCGTAAAAACAATTAAACAAAGCTGTAACGTGCATTAATTGTCAATACCTGTAAAGAAAATTGAACAAGAAAAAGAAAATAACTCTCAAGTCCAATAGGATGTAGCAAACTTCGGATCAATATCTATCAGTGTTCGGAATTTGGAAGCTGCACATCTTATTGGCAGATGAAATCCACAAAGGGATTTTAACAATAATAACGACCTTAATAGTATACAGATAAAATAATGAAATGCAAGAAATAGAAGTTTTGGTGAATTAAAAAAAGTATAAGCATCCATGAAGGTTTTTGGGTGTGTAAATCTTCTTCTTACTCCTCATCAGGAATTTTGAAGGTGCTAATATCTTCATTTTGAATCCAACCATATTTCTCCATATAAGGGTTAGCCAAAGACTCTGGTGGGTAGCTATCAATGCAGTCTCTCCAAACATTACCAGCATTTCCTTCCAGGTCTCTCATCACCTCCCACAAACAGCTGTTGCATTTAAAGCCGGCACCAAAACTTATCATCAAAACCCTGTCTCCTTTCTTCAGTCTCTTCTTGGCTTCCATGTAAGCCAAAACATACCAAAGACTGCTTGCAGATGTGTTCCCAAATCTATGAAGAGTCATTCTAGCTGGCTCTAGTTCGTACTCGGTTAGATCAAGACTGAAACCAATCCCATCTATTACTGCTTTGCCACCAGTGTGGATGCAGAAATGATCAACACCCGTCCTGAAGTTTATTAATGATTTTTTGGGTTGATCTCCTTTTGGAGACTTGTTACTCATTTTTCGAACAAATGAAACTACAACAAATCGAAGTAGTTCCCTTAGTGGCAAGATCTTGGGGGAAATTACCCTAAGATTGTCAACAAAACAACGAGTAGCAGCCTTTGGGAGGTTCTTGCCGAGGTGAAACCCTATTTTTCCGTCTTCGTCTTCTCTTTGTATGCAACATTCATAAGATTCATCTCTGGAACCATGGTGTGTCCTGACTAGACACTTTAGTTTGAGCAAGGCTCGATGCTTTAAGGTCCTGTTGTTAGACAAAAGGATAGCACAACCACCACTCCGGAACAAAATATTTGCAAGAATCATTGACCTGTTATTTCCTGAATACCAATTTGGACTCAAGGATTCCGAGGTCACAATTAGTGCATACACATTTTTGTAAGTTCTAAAAATGTTACGCACAATATCAACTGATATTAAACTTGCACTACATCCCATACCAGTAAGATTAAAAACCTTAACATCCTCCCTCAGCTTGTAGAGATTGATGATTCTAGAAGATAAAGAAGGAACTGCGGCTAGCATGGAAATATTAACAACAAGAACATCAATTTCTTGAGGAGAAATGCCTGACCTGGCCAAAAGTTTTTCAATGCTGTCATGGAAAAATTCGTCCATCTCCGACAGCCCATCTTGCAATGTAGGAGTAAATTCTCGGCCGGAGAACATGATACTTGGAGCGTAAGTTTGCTCGCCAATTCCTGAACTTACAATGGCTTTCAAGAGGAACTTGTACTCATTGAGACCAAGTTGTTTGTTCCTCTTCATCACCTCTCCGCTAAATTCAGTGTCAACCATTCTGTCATCAGTTGGCTTATAGCACTGATAATCTATTACGTAACATTCTTGGTCATTTTTCTCATCAAACCACTTCCATAACTTGAAAACGAGATACAAAATAGGGAGAATATAGAAATAAAAAAGAAGATCCATGGAGACAAAGGAGAGAGATATGAAGAGAAAGAAAGAAAGAAAGAGTGAAATAAAGATTGGTGTTGCACTAAGTGAAAACTTCGGTTAGATGGGAAAACATCAAACGAGCCTCTTATAAGAAGGGGTGTGAGTGGCTTGGGTTTGGTTGGACATGTGAGTGTGCTTAAGACCCATTTCAATCGCTCAACTTCCACCCACTGATGTGTATGTTCGTATTTATCTTTATTACTAATTCAACTTTTTAGTCTTCCGTAAGCATGTGAGAGAAGTTCATGGAAAGCTATGCAACCTTCCGGGTACCGGGTCAACATCCCTTCATCAAATTATTAATTTATTAGTTCTTGAATTATAATTTTTATTATTTGAGGGGGTTTGTTAATCTCTTTTCATGGTCAGCAATTCTTCCTCTTCACCTTTAAGTATTCTATGTGTTGATACAGAAATCTGTACCAAGCAGAGAATTTTGATTAATCCTGCCGGAACCGAAATAAATATGACTGTGATTTAATGAAAATCAACAATAAACAAAAAAGAAAGAATAATAAATAAGCACACAAGACAATTTTTAAAGTTGTTTGACAAGTTAGAACTTGAGCCTATGTCCACTTTTATCTTATTGTTTTTTAGAGCTTACAAAAAACAATATAATTCATAGAAAACTTTTCTTAGAACAATTTTCCTGCCTCAGAAAACAAGTTATGATGGGTTTATATAACATCCATTTATATGATAGAGTTGAGGTAAGATTCAAATACGTAGGATTAAGAAGTTACATGATCGTTGGCTACTTTAGTTAGAATCTAAGTCAGTCTGTACATTTTTCTTTCAAATTTAGCAAATCTAAATATATTCTCTCCTAATAAAGAATTATTTGATTTTACGCACAACACTATGCAACTTAAATTGAACGCCATTATAGTGCACAGTTAGTAGCTTACCCAATGTGTCATCTCATTTAAGAAAACGGAGGAGGTAGATAGAATAGAGATTCAATATATTATTTTAAATAGAAACTGCGCTTGTATAGACAGCGGCGATTAAAAGACTTAAACTGCGCTCTGAAACTTTCTAAGTTTATTAGAAGAGATTGAGCAGCAATAATGCAATGCTTGCCAACTAGTTTTCCAATTATGAGGTGATAAACAACCTGTATAGTAAAAATTTATGAGAATCAAAGTAGTGGTTTGCTATGCTCACCAAATAAGCAAAGAAGAACAAATGTAAATGTTTTGCGCGTTTTGGTTGGGTGGTCAGAGGGTGACTTTTCCGATCGTCTCTTTTCCAGTCAAATGCATAATAACTCAGCCATTTTCAGAGCGTTGTGGACATTTTAGGCAGTTCTTCCGCACTTGGCTAGATGGCATTTATGTCGCTGAGTTTGGTTTTGTTATCTTTCAACGAAACGGCGAAAATCGGGTTAGGATATTATACTGGGGTCTCACAGGCCCCAGTTTCTTGTTTTTGTAATAAATATTTGTACTGCCTGTCCACTAA
Source organism: Pistacia vera (assembly GCF_008641045.1). NCBI lineage: Eukaryota > Viridiplantae > Streptophyta > Magnoliopsida > Sapindales > Anacardiaceae > Pistacia > Pistacia vera. The sequence goes on along the minus strand of NW_022196362.1, from coordinate 615,517 downwards.
TATTACCAGACATATTTTAGTCTTTCCTTTATCATTAAGAAATCAAACGCTCTCCTCTCCTTCGCTTCTACAATTTGGACTTGCACGCCTTTAGTCAAGTATGTCCCTCAAACTAAGATAAGTCAAGTTATTATTAATTGAACGCCGTGGAATTTGCTCAAGGTCTCTCTATTAACCACGGAAAACTGAACTCTACCAAGGTCAACAACTAGTGTTGGTCCAGCACTTCCGAGGAAAATGTAATATTAAATAAAATAAATGGCTTATTGTGGTTGAATTTCGAAACTAGGTAAGATATTTACTGAAGAGGTTTTAAAACCACCTTACCATTAATCGACTGTAATAAGGGATGGCTTTCAATTATCAAATGGTCAAGACGAAAGAGATTGATAAATAAATCAATTGAAAAGACATACGACAAGATGGATAGAATTTGGATTCGATGAAGAGATTTTTCCTAAGTGAATGATCTAATCGACATTAATTCGAAGTCATCATATTACTAAGCAACTTGTCTGTTGATTTCATTGTATTCGTATATTATATTGCCCAAGTTGCATTGATAGACCTTTTTCTTAATACTTTTCGGTTTATCAATAGGTAACGTAGCTTTCCCGTTTCATTTTCATACTTATTGTTACGTAAAAGAGCAAATAAAATATAATTAATCACCTCATCACATACCACAAATAACATCGCTGTAGCTCTCTCAGAAAATGATCTGCAAGTTGTGACCAGAAGGAACTTAATTAGCGGATAAGAGAAAAAGAAGGAAAAAGCTTGGCGGACAGTGAACGGCAGAACTGAACTAGCATGCATGTTCACGTTTATCTTTTGAACCCCTTGGAAAAAAATTTGCAATACATTCAACTTTTAGAGGCCAATCAATAAGAGCGCCATGCAGAATGCCCCATAGGCCATATCCCACGAGCTAAGATTACTGAGAATTTCAGCTTAAATTTTGGTGTCTGTCATCAATCTTCCTTTCGGTCCCAACAAAACGATGTCACATCAAAATCTCTACCACCCACCGCATAGCAAATATGACATAAAACCGTATAATAAATAAGTTCTGAAGACAACCATCTCTGAGCATCTTCCCTTAATTATATCAACCAATTTGTCCTTAATTCAAAAGATGATTTCTAGCTAGTCCAAATTTGGTTCTTCAGAGCTTGAAGTGACCCTCATTTCTACTTTTCCTTTTCGTGTATGGACTTGCGAGATCGGTGCTTTATCATGGGTCCATAGTTGTAGTGTACGTTACGTGTGCTCGGATGGTTATAATAATTAAGTTTTAGTTCAAGATCTAATATGCCGGCTTGTATTAATTGTACAACTACTGGATTTTGATTATACATAGTGCTGAGACATCTGCGTTTATCGTATATGTATGCAATCCGTTCGAAGTCAAACGTTTGTAATGGGATATTAAGAACGAGTCTGTAAACGCTAAAATTTACAATTGAATTGAAGATTGAATCCTGTGAAAAGAGCCACTGACAACCTTGGTGGACTTGCGGGGTGCCTCCTTGCGTCTCTCAAGGAGTCCAAGCGATGCAAGGGGATTGAAGTAGATCAAGGGTTTGGTGATATGAGAATCAGGGCTTAAGGGTGGTCTCCTTCCAATGCCTGATGAGGGAGCTGGCCACAGCTTATATAGTGAACTGTAGGGGCTCGAATCATAGTAAGACTTTGAGTCCTATTTGGTAGGGGAACTCTCTTTTTAGGAAGAGATTGGATTCTTTGTCTCTATCTGTTAAGGCTTTCCTCTTTGGGTGAGATACAAGGCCTTGTCAGAAGAGGAATTTGGTTAAGATTCTGATCCTTGTTATGGACTGCTGCGGGCGAATAAGTCAGACCCAGTTCAGCTTAACTCGAGGGATGACCCAACTCATAGAGCAGTCAATTCCCAAAGTGTTCTAAGCGTGGGTCCAATCGGGATTGGGCCAAGGCTCTGGGCCGTCACTTATTACTGTTACGGTTGGACCTCGTCATGCATAATACGAATTTTGATCCATACAGTTTGTCCCTCATTCACTTAAGTTAAAGATTATTTAGCTTAAGAGAGTAGAATCAATTACCTGCGTACGGGACGCGGATAGGCCATGGTTCCTTAGCAGGTTGCTTGGCCATCAAAGGCACCATTGGGACACGCACGAGTTGGCCCAGTTCAAATTGCTGAACCAAACTAAAATGAGGGTTTGGAGGTTGTGGTTACAAAGTTTGCGCCCGCTCGGCTTGTCGAGGTTCGGCTCGAGGAAGGATATCCGATCGGGGCGAGGCATTCGTCGTTGGGGTCATTTTCGCATGTTTATTTGATGTTAACCTAGCCTGCAACGTTTTGGGCTTCGTTCAGCCAGTTGGGTGCGTGTTGGCGACCTTGACGGGGCTTACCGAGGTAGTCGTTGATCTTCTAAGGGGGCACAAGCATGATGGCTTGGATTCTTGTCATGCAGCCAATGCGTCTCACCGAGACCGACCTAGCCGGCTCGGCTCGAAGGGGATAAAAGGGGCCTGAGCTGGTACGGTTTAGGCGCTTGTGCCTTTCGCTTCGTGTAAGTCACGTGCGGATCAAGAGACGGGAAACGAAAAGTTTCTGGCCTCTGGTTGCCAATGAGATCACACCATCTATTGCTTGTCAGTTTTGGGTTTTTTAAAGGCGGCAACCCCCTTCGTTCCTGCCATTCTTCGAGTCCAGGTTCATTCAGGAAAGAGAGAACATCGACTTCTCTCATTTTCTTTGGGAGTTCCGCGTTTTTTGCCATTGAATCCAGTAAATCTTTGCTTATTTTCTTGGTTTTTCACTGTTTTTGTGTCAAAAAGGCGAGGAAAAGAGTGTTTAGGAGACTGTTTTAAGGGTTTTAGCTCGTTTTAGGTTTGAAATCCTACACTTTTCAGAGAGAGGGCAGTTTGTGGGAATTTCGGGTTGGTATCTAGTAAAACGGGCGGTTTTTCGGCTAGATTTTGGAGGAATACGAAGTAAAGGGGCTTAATTTGGTTCGGGTCAAGATCTCAGCCAGATGGGGTTGATTTCTGAGCAACTTGGACGGTATTAAGGTGGACGAAGATCGAAGACAATGAGGTGAAACAGCAATGTCCAGAGAGAATGAGTATGAGGATGCACCTACTATGGTGGTGATGCCAGAAGGTGATGAGGCGGCTCCATCTAGAGGGGTGAGTGTCAGCTTTCATCCTGGCGATGAGCCGAATGGATCTAACGCAGATCCGAGCGATAATGAGTTGATCGACGGAGGATCTAATGATGAGTCTGAATGGGGGGACGCCACCAACGTGGGTTAGGCTGACGGTAGTGAGGTTCAGTGTAGGGGTCGACAACCCTCCATTATGAATCATGGGTTAAGACGCCACCAACGACACTGGTGGGGGCTAACAAAGCCGTCCTGGTGTGGGGATGTTGGCCGACAACCCTTTATCGTGAATCAAACCGGTGGAGCTTACGAAGCTTCGGTATTTGTACAAGATTCCAGGTTCGATAGAGATGAGGGTGTCAAGCCAGTTCGAGAGAGACGACTGGTCTGTGCTGGGCTGGATCAGCATCTATGAGCTGACCTTGGTGGTAGGGATGAGTTTCCCCATTCCCCGGCTAGTATGTGAAGTGTTGAGTCACTACGGTATCGCTTCGAGCTAGCTAATGCCGAACGTCTAGCGGTTGCTCATGTCGATAGAATGTTTAGGCGCTCGGCTTGGTATAGAGTTTAGGGCAATGGATCTGCTCCATTCGTATTACCTGAAAGAGCACGATAAGGAGAAGGGTCGGTACCTTTTCATGCTTCGGCATGGCTAGAAGCATTTGGTGACTGGGTTGAAGACCTATAACAAAAAGTGAAAGGAATGGTATTTTTTTGTCAAGGGTGAGATGGTTTTTGGAGCAGGAGGAGCCGAGGGCATCCCGTTCTTCTAGCAGTCGACAGGTGTTAAGGCTTGGTATCTGTTTCAAGTGTTAGTACTTAATTTCATTGTTTCTTCTTTTTTAGATCTCAACTACAATAGACATTTTTCGGGTCTTCGTGCCGAGGAAAGGGGCTGAGCAATTCTAGCTCTATCGGAGGAGGAAAGGAACTACCGCTAAGTGTTAAACGAGGAGCATTTGCAAAGAAGTCCTTTGTGGAGTCAGGTTCATGAGGTCCAGGAAGGTATACTTGTTCCACTCAGACATTTGTTACTCTACGTGTTGCTGGCTCGGTATGGCAACCTTATCATCTTTGGTAGATCTGTACGCCATCCACTAACCATTGAAGAATTATGCCTTGCAGAAGAGAGGATGTCGAGCAAGTTCAAAGTACCATCGGTGAAGGAGATAAAGGAGAAATGCCGATCAGAGTTGGTGCGGAAGCGAAGAAGGACAGATCAAGGTGGAAGCTCGTCAGCTCCGATAGAAATGAATATGGGTGACGTTCCCTAGTCTACGTAGAAGATGCTATCGACTGCTACTATGATTGTCCTGGATGATGATAATGTGAAGATTGTTATTCTGTCTGACGCTTCGGCCTACTTCGATACGTCGTTCGTCGAGGCCGTGGTAGACTCTTTCCCTTTTCTTGAGGATGAGTGCTAACTCGGGAGGCTCGGTGCATCACAAGCGGCCAAGTGGACAATGGCTCGACTTTTCTAGGTGATTCATCCCATTCTGTTCTGCCACTTTCCCCCCATTTTACTTTGTCTAATTCATTCATTATTTCGTGCTTGCAGGCCTTCTCTGGAGGTGCTCATCTCCAAAAGCTAATTAGCTCATAGGATCGAAGGAAGAAGGAATTGAAGCAGTGCAACAAGGAGCTCACCGATGTTGCCTCCAAGCTAGAAAGTAGGCTCCGTGTAGGTCATATAATGGAGGCTCGGCTAGAGAAGGAATGCACAGACTTTATTCGGCAACCGCAGGGTGCTCGAGCCGAATGGAAAGCTGAAAGAGCTTTGCTCCTCTATAGGCTAGAGAGCGTCTCTACAGAGGCGGTTCTGAAAACTTGCTTGGAGCTTATGTAGGAGTACAAGGTAGGGAAACAGGGCAAATGGGAGCCAGACGAGGACATAGAGGAGTACAAAGCATTCCTCACAGAGCGAGGTCTCGGACCTGAGCTAGATGTCTGTTGGGATGAAATCGAGGCACTAGAGGTTGACGCCGACGGATTGGCTAGAGGGTCGTAGGAGACAACTGACGATGAAGTGGTGTCAAGCGGACAGCTAGCATGGGACAACTCCGAGCCAAGCGAATCTGCCACTAAAGACCTTTAGACATATTTTCTATAATGACAACTTTTGAAGCTTCGAGCGCACTTTTTATAAGTGCCAAGTGCACTAAACGATATTTTTACTTTACCCTGTCAGGCGTCAATATAAGAATCACTTGTGTTAATTTTTTGTTGTGGCAGTTGTTAAATTTTTGTTGAGGTTGTGTGCCCCGAGTGGTTGCTGGGGATGTCCATCACTTTGGTTTAGCAAATCCACAACTCTTAAAAAATTATAAAACTTGAATGACATTTTTTATTAATTGGGTGATAATGAAATCCTTGCTGGAGAAAACAAAAAGGTCCAACGAAAAAAGGGTGGAGCCAGGCCGTTTGACTATAAAAAATGATAGGTTTTGTAGGTGTGCGGCTTCCAACCATTGGTGATGTTCTTGCCCTCTGGTGCCTGTAGTTGGTATACTCCTTTGCCCACGACTTTGGTGATTCTGTAAGGTCCCTCCCAAGTGGGACCGAGCTTGCCGGCGTTTGGCTCCTTTGTGTTTTGGAAGCCCTATCACAAAACCCAATCGCCGACTTTGAAGATTCTTGCTTGGATATTCTTGTTGTAGTGTTGGGCTAACTTTTGTTGGTATGCAGTGTTGCAGATCAATGCTTGATCTCATAGCTCATCGGTGAGGTCGAGGTTGTGGCAAAGTTGTTAACCATTGTCGTCTTTTTCTATCCACTGGAGCCGTGTCGAGGGACATCTTACTTCTGCAAAGATAACGGCTTCCGAGCCATAAGCCAATGAAAATGGTGTATCTCTAGTAGATGACGGTGCGATGGTGCGGTAGGACTATAGTACTCTAGGAAGTTCGTCCGCCCAAGCGCCATTCGCTTTTTGTAGTCTCTTCTTCATTTTTTGGAGAATGGTTTTATTCGAGGATTTGGCTTGTCCATTAGCTTGAGGGTATCGGGGTGTGGAGAATCTCAATTTGATGTTCCATGTTCTACAGAAGTTTTGGAAGCCCGAACTGATAAATTGGGAGCCGTTGTTTGTGACTATCTCCTTAGGTAGGCCGAACCGGCAAATGACGTTATTCTAGATGAAATTTTTAACTTCGTAATCTCTAATTTGGGCGAAGGCTTCCGCTTCTATCCATTTAGTGAAGTAGTCAGTGACAGCGAGCATATACACTCGTTGCCCTGGCGCTGTTGGTAGCTTTCCGACTATATCCATTCCCCATTTCATGAAGGGCCATGGTGTAATTATAGAGTTAAGCCGCTCCAGCGAAAGGTGTGATACTTTGGAGAAGCGCTAGTAACTATCGCACTCCTTCGTGTATTTGGCCGCGTTAGAGCGCATGGTGGGCCAATAGTAACCGGCTATCAATGCCTCGTTTGTAAGACTTTGCCCCCCCGGCGTGATTGTCACACTCACCTTTGTGGAGCTTTGCGAGTACGTACCTTACCTCTTTTGGGGTGATGCATTTGAGGTATAGTCCTGAGAATGATCTTTTGAGTAGGTGGCCATCATAAATGGAAAACCATGCCACTTTGGCTCTGAGCCACTGTGCTTCGTTTTATCTTTGGGGAGTTCATCATTCTCTAAGTAGTGTAGGATGGGTGTCATCCAAGAGTTGTCCGAGCTGAATAGAGCGACTTCGATTGGGCCCGGAGCAATCGCTGATGTCTATAAATGTACCAATTGGATCGTCATTGGCCGTTCGGCTTTAAGGGCCAAGCCGATACTAGCGAGGGCATCTGCATGAGAGTTTTCGATCCTCGGGATCTGGCAAATCGCGCATTCTTCGAAAGATGACTAGAGTCTTTTGGTTATGGTCAGGTACGAGTTCATCTTTGTGTCCCGAGCCTGATAGCAGCCCTGGAGTTGGTTCACCACTAGTTACGAATCCGATTTCACTTGTATCTTTTTAATCCATATTCTTTTGGCCAACAAGAGTTCGACGATTAGCGCCTGGTACTCGGCTTCGTTGTTGGTTTCTTTGAAGCCGCACCGAACGACTTGGTGGAGGATGTCTCCCTCTGAGGAGGTTAGGACCAAACCTAGGCCGCTGCCATTGGCATTATTGGAGATGTCTGTAGTTGCTACAAGGTGTCACAGTTCGGTTTGAAGGCGTTTTGGTAACAATCTCTGGAAGCTTTCTAGTCTCATTTTATCTTTTTGATGCCCCATTTGGTGGGGAATTTGATTGTCTAGTAAAAAGTCGAGGATACGACTCGCATATTGTGAATTCATAGCCGACCAAGGATCACGTTGTAGGGAGAAGGCACGTCCAGTATCATGAAGGTTGTTTGTTGTTTAATCCCTTCGGCATAGATTAGTAGGGCAATTTCTCATAGGGTGTATTTTATTTCGAACTGAATCCCACAAGGAGCGTTGGATGGCAGTTGATGCTAGACTCCTCTAGCCATATCACCCTGAATGCTTCGAGGAACATGATATTAGCGGAGGAGCCAGGATCTATCAGTATTTTTCTGATAATGATGTTAGCGATCTAGATGGTGACCATGAGTGCATCGTGATGGTGATTCAGTAATGTTGTTGCCTCGTTATCCACGAATTCAATAATCAGTTTGGTAGCTTTTTACTGTGGCAGTCTAGAGTGTTGGAATTGTGGGTTGGCTGCAGCTTGGGCATGGCGCTTTGCTGCGGAGTAGCTGACTCCACTGACCTCCGATCTACCCAAAATGACCCCACATATTGCATCTGCTCGAGAGGCTTTTGGTGGCGAAGTAACCTAGCAATCTTTATTGGTCAATGTGTTTTTTCCCTTGTCCGTCAAGAACTTACAAAGGTGTCCTCTCTTCAGCAGCGCAGCGACTTCAAGGCGAAGTGCAATGCAATCGACAGTGTTGTCGCAGTGATCTCCATGAAATTCACATCATTTGCTGGTGTCCTGCTTGGCTCCAAGGTGTTTCAACTTGGCTGGCCATCTCACCACGTTTCCCATCTCCTTCGTCACTGCTATCACTTCAGGTGACTTAATATTGATGTTGTAATCGGGTAGTTTATACTTGGGTGGTGCACGAGATTCACCGATCTGAGCTGAGGGACAATCTAGCTGCGTTTGTTGTCTCAAATGAAAACTCTTTTGACCAAATAGAGCTCCGCTAGTCTCGTGTCTCGTCGTTTATCAAGGCACCGAGTGTGGCGATCCTCATGGGCGCTTTGTTTGGCTCGATGAATCTCATCTTCCTCCCACCTTATCTCAACCCAAGCATAAGCCAGCACATCCTCCATGGTACCACAGTTAAACTTAGTGAGCTCTTTATACAGCTCCTCATCAAGAAGCAAGCCTTTCCTAAAGGCGTTGATCGCGGTCTCTTAGTTACAGTATGGGATAAAGACTTTTTTGTGGTTGAAGCATCCCCGTAGTCTTGCAGGGGCTCACTATGATGCTATCAGATCTGATAGAGGTCACCGGATAACTCATCCAATCTTTTACTGCAAGCAAATTACTCCTCGAAGGTATCCATGAGCTAAGTGAATGAGGCAATGGAATGGATTGGGAGGTTGGTGTACCATTGTAGCGCGGGCCCTATTAGGCTGAAGCCAAAGCTTTTACACATGCATGCTTCACGAAGATCCTTGGTACGACAGCAACAAACATTCTCTGCTTGTAGGAGGCTATATGGTCATCCAGATCAGTAGTGTCGTCGTACAACTTCATGTTTGGGAAGGTGAACTTGCGGGACATATTGAAAGATAGATGCATGGAGAATCAAGCATATCATACTATAACAAGTATAGTCATAGTTTAAAAATAAATTTCAATCAAATTGAAATAAGTAAGGTAGAACATGTTACCTTAAGCCCTTAGCAACCTTGGGGACTCTTAATTTCAAGAGAAATTAAGCAAAAGAGTATCCACACCAAGGGAAGAAGAAATTTGACCAAGAGGGAGATTTAGAGTTCTTAGAGATTCTTCTCTACACAAAAATTGATATATCATTTTCTTTATATAGGAATCCTTGTAAACAATTCAATAATTGTTTTGGACTTCCTTAAACAGTTCCATAATTGTTATGAAGTTGTTAAACTTCTTTAAATGATAACATTGGATTAACATTTAATCACAATTAACAATTTAACTCTTAAATTGTTTACATAACAATTTAACCCTTAAATTGTTTACAATTACAACCCCTTGTAAAATCCAATTTAATATAAAGAAAATGTTTCATATAAATAACTTTATTACCCTTGGTAGGTGCTAGCCAACCTTGGATAATCAACTCTCTTTGGCTATTTCTCCATTCTCCTTAGTTTTTATGTGTGACCTCTTAGGTTCACTGTGGCCTAGCCGTGGGCCCAATATCACAATCTATTTCGATATGTTTTGTCATAACTCTTTATGAACAAAACTCCAACTGATTATGGTAGGCATCTAGCAATGCTCCATAACACCTAAGTCACAATGAAGATATACTCCAACGAACCTTTTACAATCATACACGTTGTATAATCAAATCCTTCCGTTATCTAATCCCAATTAAGAATGGATTCATGGTATGTCAAAATCCTTATCTTAATTTTAATACAATACATACGGAACGTGTCACCATGAAACAACCTTTCATGTAACATTTTATATACCCCGGCCGGAGATTTCCCTTTTCCAATGTATCTTGACATTTGTCTAGGAACTTGATATCAATCTATACCAAGTCAACGGATCCCATCTTGACTATCACTTGTCCTCACACATAAACAACACATGGCCAATTCGGCTTATTAACATATGGCATGATTAGCCTCATGTTTATACACCATATGAACCATATGCGTTTATGCAGAATCCAACGTGATATCTCAAGTCTAAGGATTAATAATACCCTAATACGATCTTATGATAAATCATTGACTACATTTTAAATGTCCATGTGATTCATCATAAATGGCCATATTCGATAAACAGTTCACTAACCGCGTATCCATGCTAATGCCCTAGTGATATAACTTTTATGATCACCCACACCAATACCATCACATGATATTCTACGGAGGCATTCAGCATGCCTACTATATAATATTATTGCCCAATTAATATTACCTATGTAGGGAATACTTTGATGATTTTGATCTTCTAAAGATTTGTATCATCCGGACATTTCACATGTAATACATATATATAAATGAAGCAATAAACCACATGTGAAATAAGAACACTTTCTTTTATTGATAAGATAAAATGTATATACAAACTATATACATTCACATATATATACAAAACATAATGCCTCGGAACCGATGACACAATTAGTTCCTAGGACATACACTAACACATATCTACGAGAGCTATGGTATCCATGAATGGTGACTCAGCGTAGCTCTGAGGTTGACTCTTTTTTAAGGGCGTCGGCACCCCCGGGATGCATTGGATCATGACTTCTACTTTTGCTAGTCATTTGGTCAGTGTTTGCTCTAAGGCGGTTGGAGTAGGGGTACTGAGGTTCTGGAAGAATTGGGGGAACACTCTTGGGTTGATATGAATGGTTGTGCCAAACAGCATGGCTTGGTGAGTCGTTCCGGTTAGAGGCTGCAGGGGGCACGTTTGTTGGTGTGCCAAAGGGGTGCCCACTTGTTGGAGAGGCATGGTGTGGGCATGTGTCACAGTAGTTGGATGGGTAGATTCGTGGGGATACTCCTCCTAATTTGGCTCGACCACGTCCATAGGGTTGCTGAGATTTTGGTTAGTACAGGAGCTGGTGAAGGTGTCATCTTCTAGGCTCAGGAATAGCTGTCTAGGTTGAATGGCGAGTTGGGAGGTAGATGTGTGATGCTAGTTGAATGACCAATCTAAGGAGTAAAATTGATTTACCTTATCTTGGAGAGCTTGATTCTCGACACGGATGGCGGCATTCTGTGTCTCTAGGGCTTGATACTTCTTGTTGCTTTCCTGCACTAGCGTGTTGATTACTTCAATCTAGGCCGCAGTGTCTGGCACTACACTTTCGATAGGATTGGACATAAGAGCCGAATGGACTGGGAAGGGTTGAACAACAAGTCGCACTAGATCGTTTGGTTGGTAGGGCCCCATGGTGAGCACCAAATTGTAAATGCTAAAATTTACAATTGAATTAAAGACTGAATCTTGTGAAAAGAGCCACTAGCAACCTTGGTGGACCTGCAGGGTGCCTCATTACGTCTCTCAGGACTCAGGGAGTCCAAGCGATGTAAGGGGATTGAAGTAGATTAGGGGTTTGTTGATATGGGAATCAGGGCTTAAAGTTGCATGGTCTCTTTCCAATGCCTGATAAGGGAGCTGGCCTCGGCTTATATACTGAACCGCAGGGGCTCGAATCCTAGTAAGACTCTGAGTCCTATTTGGTAGGGGAACTTTCTTTTCGGGAAGAGATTGAATTCTTTGCCTCTATCTGTCATGGTTTTCCTCTTCGAGTGAGATACGAGGCCTTGTTAGAAAAGGAATTTGGTTAGGATTCTGATCCTTGTTATGGATTGCTATGGGCGAATTGGCCGAACCCAGTTCAACTTAACTCGGGGGATGACCCAACTCATAGAGCAGGCAGTTCCCAAGGTGTTCTAAGCATGGGTCCAATCGGGATTGGCCAAGGCTCTGGGCCGTCACTTATTACTGTTACAGTTGGACCTCGTCAGGCCCAATACTAATTTTGGCCCATAGAAAGTCCAACCATCATTTTCTTCAAATTGATCATTCTCTTCTCATTAGATCTTCATATACAATAGTTCATTTGGAAAAAAAAATGGGCTTTTGATGTTGGACAAATTCCATATTATCTTATAAATTCAATTCTAAATGGTTTTTAATTTAGTTTATCTTTAGAAAATTAAGATTTTTTTTTTTTTTTCAAATGTTAGTATCATTTCTTTTATTTCATGCATTTAATAGTATCAACAATGATCGTTTTCAAAATATTAAAACACACCGAAGGCAATTGTAAATGTATTTTTTATGAAAATATGTTAAAAAATAAATGTTACTCCCTAGCCCCACCCCACTCTCTCCTCACCAGAATTCTACTTCATTCTAAACTCTACAACCACCACACCCTTCCCACTGCATATCCACCCAGCCAAAATAACGGTAACTTCATAAAACAAACAACAATTACTCCATACAAAATACCCAAACAGCATCTTAGTTTTCGGGTGGGTGAATTTTAAACAAAATTGTGGGTATGTTTGTGTTTTAGATTAGGGTTTCAATGGTGAGACAAAGGAGGAAGAGATGAGGCTTCTATAGGACAAAGGAGATGGGCTTGGAAAACGATGATGGTGGTTAATGGCGGCAAAGGATTAAAGGAAGGTGTTTGGGGGTGGGGAGGAGATGAATGTACCGTTATGGTGTTTTTGTTTTTAAACAATTAAATTTATTTTTCAAAGCACCCTAAGGGGGCGTTTGGTTGGGGTAATATGGGATTACTGGGGTTATGTCATCTTATATTACTTGATTACCACTTTTGGTTGTCAAGTAATATAAGATTCTGGCAATCTTCAAATACCAATAGTAGTTACTGTTGGTAATATTGGAGGTAATCTGATTATCTCATTTTTTTTAGGTATTGTAAGATTACCAGGGTAATCTTTTTTTTTTTTTGGTTACAATTCTATCCCTTATTAATAAAATTTTAGGATAATAATGCCCTTATTTTTAAATTTATTTACGTGAATGTTGCTTTTACTATTGAACCCCAATTAATTAACTTTTTGGACAAAATTACCCTTGAATTCAAAATAAATTACAGCCCACCCAAGTCATCACCCCCACCTGCCTGCCACCGGCAACTACCGTCGTTGCTGCCACCAGAAAGGCGTACGAAAGGCTGAAAATGGCTGTCGTGTCACGATATGGCCATTTTCGGCCAGATATCTAGCCAAAAATGGCCAGATTGTGACAGATATGGCCGTTGATGGCCTGACAGCCAGATTCGTCGATTTGGCCGTTAATGGCCATGTCTGTAGCCTTGATAGCCAGATTCATCGATTTGGCCGTTAACGGCCATGTCTGTAGCCGTTAACGACCATCAATCTGGCCGTCAACGGCCAAATCTGTCATGATCTAGTCATTTTCGGCTAGATCTCTGGCCAAAAATGGCCATATGGCGCACGAAGGTCATTTCCTACCTTCCGTGCACTATTAGGTTGATGGTGGCCGATGGTGATTACCGACAGTCGGCAGTGGCTGGGTTGGTGGGGGTGCTTTGTTGATTTTCCAAACTTTTATTATGGGATTTTTTTTGCTACGTTTTTAAATGCAAGGGGGTTATAATAATCTAAATAATAATAAGTATTAAAAAAATAATATAATAATAATATTTAATTAGAGGACAATTCAGTAATTTAAATAACATACCCACAAATTTATTCCTCCCAACCAAATATATTAATAAAACATACCCACTAATTTATTCCAACTAAACAAACACATTTTCCTAAAGATTCCTAATAATCTTCAAGGTAATCTAATTTTCTAGTAATCCAACATTCCCTGAACCAAATGGACACTAAGGGTATAAAAGGACTTTCGAAAGAAAAATACAAGGGTAGAATAGGTAATTACTTGTAAGGGAGCAAAATTCATAACTCTGACAAACGGTAGAGGGTTGAGAGATATTAGTGATAACATAGGGGGTTTATTAAGTTTAGACTATGCCTCAGGGGGTTTACAGTAATTTCTTCTCATACTGGGGCATCCATGTACATGTGATACCTTTCATCTGTATGTGTGTGTTTTAATCCCGTGATATAAAGCACAAATACAGGTGTTATTAATGTTTTTGATGGTGATGTTTTACTTGACCAAGGACAAAAGTTTCTATTAATGCTCACATTCCACATGAGAGTAATTTATCATAAATCTTTATTTGATGTGTTGAGTTGTAGATGAGTTGCTTTTTTCACGTTAAAATGGAGTTATCAAAAATAGAAATGATAACATTATCCAATATTGAAAAGAAATATTATTATTAATTTTTTTTTTTTTTTTTTTTAATGACCGAAGGTGTTTAGACCAATTTGTGCGTATCTCAATTAAACTATCAATCAGGTAAGAGTTTCAATAACTACCCTTATTAATAACCGAGATAAGAAATATTGTAGTTTGTTAACAATTTTATTTCATTTAGTTTTATTTATATGGAAAATAGAAGATATCTATTATTAGTCATATTACATAGACATATCATTGGTTTTAAGTTTCTGATTTTGTTATAATTATTTATTTCTTGTATGTCAAAACTAAAGCTCAGAACATATTTGATAAAAATTGTCAATGAAAATCAATAAACTTTGTTAGGCTAATTCAGGAGTTTTAGAGATAGATTTTGGTCCAAATTTAAGGTCATTTTTTTTGTATTTTCAAGTGAGAAGAAACACCGATTAAAGTCTCTGTATTTTAAGTTGGTACATGTTGTATTTTGTGATGTTTGTTAAGTGTTCCTTTGTTGGCTATTTTGCCTATTCTTACATAATGCATACTTTGCTGTAGATTTAAATATGATTATTGGGCCTAGTAGTAAAGGGTCCCAAACCCAAATGATTCCCATCTGATTATTATCGATAAAGGGTAAGGCCTCTTTAAAATCACTCTGCAACAATTCTAAACTGACCCAGGAAGCAAGCAAATGTTATAGGTCTCCTTCAAAGCTTCTAAAGTTGACACTACAGGCTATAACTGGGGCAAGGCCTTCAGCTCTGTGCCCATTAGTATTGGGCCTAACTGAACCCCCATCAAAATCCAACAGTTTGAATTTTGGGAGCAAACTCCGTTAAAATATATAAAAAGTGAGCATAATTTAGATGGTATATAATCCATCGATAAAGAATTTATTCGACATTTTATCATCCCATTTCATTTCTTTAAAAAAAGTTTTAAAAAAAAAAAACTAATGCAATTGCTTTGAACATTATTATTTTAGGACAGGTCAACAATATTATATTTAATGAACTTCTTTTAGACATGGTGATTAACACTAAATTATTCCTGCCCCATCATCTTATCTTAAAAAAAACAAAATAAATAGTCTTTGTCTTTCCCATCGGTCTTAACCACTTTTTAATCTTTTTAATCTTTCTCTTGGTCCTGTTGGTTTAGACAAATTATTCTTAGACTTTATCATTGAAAAAGATTAGCAAGTTTGATTAAACTAATAATCTTTTTTTTTTTTTTTTTTTATATGACTAGGGGTGTTGAAGCGAACTTATCCTTATAAAAGATTGAAGAGAGATTCAAATTCAAAACTTTTTGAGTAATATATTTAAGATTCTCTATCAAGTAACTCAACTACTTAAAGATATTTTTATTTATTTATTATTTTTTGTCTTTAATTAACTTCTCCCGTTATTTTCTAATCTTAATGTTGGTAACTTTCACCTCCGTATTATACTCACCGTTTGATCATTCTTCCATGTATTAATCAATATTAAATAATAAAAAAATTAATATTTATTATGGATTTAGAAATAATTTCATCATCTTCGAATATATTAAAATTTAAGCATATACTTATCATGTATCATCCGGAAAATAAAAGAATTCTAATTACAGGTGTCAACACATCAATCAGTCAATGCTTCCGTATACATATTTACCTCAAGTCCTGGTGGGAGTAGGAGTCCTAGTGTGACTCTGATACAAACCCTAGAGGAATTAGGGCGGTGGTGAGCTGTCTTACCAGTGTTCGAATAGGAAGGTGATCCTGAACAGGAAAGTAACCTCGAGTAGGAAAGTGACCTGAACAAGAAAGTGACCTCGAATAGGAGACTGATCTAGAATAGGAAAGTGATATGTGGGTGCCGTGGGCTCTAGACTTGCTCATAGGTCCAGGAAGTGAACTAGGATTTAGAGGCCTAGACCCGATGGTTTGGGCCGACTGTATCTCGTATCAAATGGGCCTAATCCGAATGGGGCCACATCGGGATTGGGCCTGGTCTCTTCCTCATTCAGTCCCGTTCTCCTATTTGGGCCAAGGACAATTTTTGGCCCTAACAATGAACATACCATTTCACATGACATCTTTTCATATATGATGGGGTCGAAAACAAGGAGTCGCTGAAAAACCTCCAACATGCAAAAGTCCGATGAGCTCAAACCTATATCCCAGGATCAACTAAAATGAGTTGTGAGAATGTTTATTACCTTCTAATTGAAGTTTCAACACCAATGGACCTTCCTAAGGTATTTCCGAAGCTTTCTAGACGTAACGAGTGGGTGTCGACGCTTTCGAAACACTTTTCAAGCTTGTATGTGTGAACCCTTTACTAACTTGTGTTTAAAACTATATTTTAGCACAAAAATTCAAAAGGAATTGGAGGAGGAAGGTTCGGCCATGTGAGGAGAGAGTTTGAGATCACAATTTTTATCAAAATGAATTCTTGCATGTAATAGTGATTCAGACACATTTATTCAGAAAGTGGAATTTGGACAATATCATTTTAATCCAAAACTTTACATGACATTCATGCAAGTATTCCTCCACCAATCATATTATTTTTAGCACACTATTATCTCATACTTGACATGACAATCATATAAGTCTTTCTCCACAAATCTATTTAATATATTTGATCATGTCTCTTAATACCTTTCGTAACTTGTCTAATTTAATTTTCCGAACTATTCTAAATAGTTCAAATTAAATTAGAATAAATTATTTTTTTCACACATATCATCCAGGATAACTTTTATGGGCTACCTAGGGGACCCATAAGGAAATGGTTAATAATAGGCTTCAACGTATTCAGTTCTGTAGCCCTTTATCTCATAAAGGTAAGGTACCAAATCCGTTAGCGTTGTTCGACTCCACTATAGGGACAAAGCTGCACTCCTAAATTAAACATTCTATATACCAGAAACTTTGATAATATAATCCAATTAAATTATCTCATTAAAGCCTTTCCATTTAGTGACAATTACATATATACCCTCATGGAATATCGATAACTAGAACTAGGTCACTATACCAATATGCCCTTCCATTTACATCTTTTCCTTGCTACCAATTTTACTCCCACTAAATGATAAATGTTTAACGAACACTTCATCAAATGTTTGGCCAAGTCTCATCATTCAAGACCTTGTAAAATCCACAAGGCGGTATCCCTTAAACTTTTCAAAGTTATGAATTCCGTATCTATGGAATAGTGTTCTCGGACCCATAGAGCTACAATCCCAATCAGCCAGGGTATTGATCCGTTAAACAACAAAATATCACCTTCTACTCTAATCACAGGATTAAGGTACATATGCCTAAGTGCTAAGGTATGAAGTTTATGTTTTTCCGTTACGGCAGTTACACAGAATTACAAACTTCACTTGGTCCAATCCAATGCATACAATATGCACAAGTGTCTTTGCCTTAAAATCCCAATTAATTTTAGTGATTCGAGCTTCATCACCCCCACGGAGGTAGACAACACAACAACCTTATCAAAACAAAGTGTCCCACTCCTATTTTATGGTTGTGAACATGATTTCAAGCTACGATTGAAGGTTGGAATGCATGGAGAATGATGCATATAATACTATAAAATATATGTTAGTATTTTGCAAAAAAATTCAATCAAATTGAAAACAAGTAAGGTGTAGCTTGTTACCTTAAGTCCTTAGCAACCTTGGAGACTTTTAATTTTAAGAGAAATTAAACAAAAGAGTATCCACACTAAGGTAAAAGTAGAATAAGGCCAAGAGAGATATTTAGGGTTCTTAGAAATTTTTTTTATCTCTACACTAAAATTGATATTTCATTTTCTTTATATATGTAGCCTTGTAAACAATTCAATAATTGTTTTGGACTTCCTTAAACAATTCCATAATTGTTTTGGAGTTGTAAATAATTCCATAATTATTATGAAGTTATTAAACTTCTTTAGATAATAACATTGGATTAACATTTAATCATAATTGACAATTTAACTTTTAAATTGTTTACATAACAATTAAACCCTTAAATTGTTTATATGTTTACAATTACAACCCATTATTAAATGCAATTTAATATAAAGAAAATGATTAATTATGAATTGGAATTCCATTTAATTCCAATTAGAAATTTAACCCTTAAATTATTCATAATTACTAACATAACCCTCCATTGAATCTAATTCAATGATAATAATATAAATAACTTTATTACCCTTAGTAGGTGCTAGCCAACCTTGGATAATCAACTCTCTTTGGCTATTTCTCCATTTTCTTTTGTTTTTATTTGTGACCTCTTAGGTTCACTGTGGCCTAGTCGTGGGCCTAATATTGTAGTCTATTCTGATATGTTTCGTCATAACTCTTTATGACCAAAACTCCTACCAATTATGGTAGGCATCAGTAATGCTCCATAACCCCTAGGTCACAATGAAGATATACTCCAACGAACACTTTTATAATCATATGCGTTGTATAATTAAATCCTTCGGTTGTCTAATCTCAATTAAAAATGGATTCATGGTATGTCAAAATCCTTGTCTTAATCTTATATCAAATTGACAATCAATATATACGGAACATGTCACCATGAAACAACCTTTCAGGTAACATTTTATATACCCCGGCCAAAGATTTCCCTCTTCCAATGTATCTTGACATTTGTCTAGGAACTTGATATCATCCTATACCAAGTCAACGGATCCCATCTTGACTATCACTTGTCTTCAGACATAAATAACACATGGCCAAATCAGCTTTTTACATATGACATGATTAGCCTCGTATTTATACACCATATGAACCATATGTGTTTATGCAGAATCCAACCGTGATATCTCAGGTGTAGGGATTAATAGTACACTAGTATGATCTTATGATGTATTATTGATTGCATTCTAAATGTCCATGTGATTCATCATAAATGGTCATATTCGATAAACAGTTCACTAAACGCTTATTCATACTAATGCCCTAGTGATATAACTTCTATAATCACTTACACTAATACCATCACATGATATTCAATTGAGGCATTCAGCATGCCTACTATGTAATATTATTGCCCAATTAATATTACCTATGTAGGGAATACTTTGATGATTTTGATCTTCTAAAAATTTGTATCATCTGGACATTTCACATGTAATACATATATATAAACGAAGCAGTAAATCACATGTGAAATAAGAACACTTTCTTTTATTAATAAGATAAAAATGTATACACAAAAATATATACATGAACATATATATACAAAACATAATACCTTGGAACTGACAACATGATTGGTTCCTAGGGCATACACTAACAAAACTCCCACTTGCACTAGAGCCAATCGCTGTGGTATCTAATACACATATTCTCAAGATGATGATCTAATTGATTCTGTGTCATCGCTTTAGTATGTGGGTTAGCTACGTTATCCGCTGAAGGTGTTTTCTGCACCAAAATTTCTCCAGCTTCAACAAGCTCTCTCAAAATATGATATTTACGCTGAATATGTTTTGATTTTTGGTGTGCTCTTGGTTCCTTTGCTTGAGCAATAGCACCATTATTGTTGCAAAAAAAGGTTATCGGATGACTCATGTTTGGAACCACGTCAAGTTCAGCTACAAATTTGTATATTGACACACCTTCTTTTGCTGCTTTTGAAGCGGCAATATATTCAGTTTCTATAGTGGAGTCGGTAGTGGTCGACTGCTTGGAACTTTTCCAACTAACTACTTCTCCATTACATGTAAAGATGAATCCGGATGTAGACTTTATATCATCCACATCTGATTGAAAATCAGAATCTAAGTATCCCTGGATTTTCAATTCTAAACCTCCATAACTCAGTACTAAATATTTAGTCCTTCTCAAGTATATAAAGATTATTTTAATTGCTGACCAATATTTCTCTCCTGGATTTGATTGATATCTGCTCACAACACTCACAGCATAGGCTATATCAAGACTTGTACATAATATTGCGTACATAAGACTACCTATGGCTGAAGCATAGGGTATATTACGCATGCGCTGTCGCTCCTGATCAGTCTTAGAACTCATATCCATAGAAAGATGTAGTCCATGACCGCAAGCAAAAAGCCTCTTTTTGAGTCTTGCATGTTGAACTTTTTCAACATTTTCTCTATATACATGCTTTGAGATAACCCAATCAATCCTTTCGCTCTATTTCTATAGATGCGAATTCCTAGGATGTAATTTGCTTCTCCCAAATCTTTCATAGAGAAAGCATTTGACAAACACATCTTAAATTAAATCATCATGCCAATATCATTTCCCATTAATAATATGTCATCTACATATAATATGAGGAAAATCATGACATGATCTTTTACCCACTTGTATACATACGGTTCATCCAGATTCTTTATGAAACCAAAAGTTTTGATCGTTTCAACAAACCGGATATTCCAGCTTTTGGAAGCTTGCTTCAATCCATAAATGGGTCTATGTAATTTGCACACTTTATGTCTCTTAGTATTGGATACAAAACCTTCAGGTTGTTGCATATATATGTTTTCTTCAATAAATCCATTGAGGAACTCGATCTTGACATCTATCTATCAAGTTTCATAATCAGTTATGGCTAGCATGATTCTGATGGATTTAAGCATTGCAACTGGTGAAAAAGTTTTCTGATAATCCAACCCTTGTTTTTTAGTATAACCTTTCGCTACCAGTCTAGCTTTATGGGTCTCTACCTTTCCATTTTTGC
This sequence comes from Pistacia vera, assembly GCF_008641045.1. NCBI lineage: Eukaryota > Viridiplantae > Streptophyta > Magnoliopsida > Sapindales > Anacardiaceae > Pistacia > Pistacia vera. The sequence goes on along the minus strand of NW_022196362.1, from coordinate 594,683 downwards.
CAACCTTTCTCTTGAAGATCCATTTACAACCAATAGGAACTCTTCATTCTGGAGGATTAACAAGTGTCCAAACTTGATTAGCGTGCATGGATTCTATTTCAGAATTCATTGCTTCTAACCATTTTCCAGAATCGATATCTAATATTGCTTCTTCATAAGTTTTAGGATCATCTCTATGATCAACTTCTCCCACTAAAAAAGATTCAAATTTTTTTTTCATGTAGACAGCCATAATATCTATCTGGAGGTCAAGATATTCTAGAAGTTTTCCGAGCTAGAACCGTTGTGTCATGCGTTGAAGGTTCTTGATCTGGTTCACCTATCTAAGTATTATTAATTTGAACTCAAGGATTTGAGACTCTTTGAAATATTCCTTGAGTTCAAATTTTCTTCCTGCACCTCCTTCTTCTAAAAATTCTTTCTCAAGGAAATGTGCGTTTCTACTAATTGAGATTCTTTGATCAGTAGGGAAGTAAAAATAATATCCTAAACTTTCTTTAGGATACCCTATAAACCGACGTTTTTTAGATCTTACGTCAAACTTGTCTGTTTTGACAGTCTTGACATAAGTTGGACAACCCCGGACTTTTAAATAGTTAAGACTAGGTGGTTTGTCATACCATATATACGTCATATGGTGTTTTTTGGACTGATTTAGATGGTGCTCTATTTAAAATATGCACTGTTGTCTATAGGGCATAACCCCACAAATAAATCGACAAGTCCATAAAAGTCATCATCGATCGTACCATATCCAATAAAGTATGATTTCGCCTTTCAAATACACCATTGTATTGTGGTGTAAATGGAGGAGTTAATTGTGATACAATCCCATTTTCTTTTAGAAAATCTCGAAATTCCGTACTTAAGTATTCACCTCCATGATCTGATCGTAGAATTTTAATACTCTTTCCAGTTTGTTTCTCTACTTCATTCTTGAATTCTTTGAACTTTTCAAAAGATTCTGATTTGTATTTCATTAACCTTGAATAATTATCAGTAAAGATAATAAAGTAGTGAAAACCTCCTCTAGCCATTTCATTAAATGGTCCACATGCATCTCTATGTATTAATTCCATCAATTCTTTGGCTCTTTCCCCTTTACTCTTAAAGGGCGACTTGGTCATTTTTCCTTGAAGACAAGATTCACAGGTCGGATAAGGTTCTGAACCCAATGAACTTAAAAGTCCACTTTCTCCTAACTGGATTACTCTTCTGTCTCCTATATGACCTAATCTATGATGCCAAAGTAATTTAGGATTAATTTCATTTCGAGTTCGTTTATTAGTTATGGAATTCATTATGCTATGGTCATTTAATTCTAGCATATATAAACCATTTGCAGTGATAGCTTTGCCAACAAGTTTATTTCCAAAATAAACTAGACATTCATTTTTATTGAACTATACATTGTAACCATATTTACATAATATAGAAACAGAAATTATATTTTTAGTAGCTTTAGCAAAATACAGGACATTGTACAAATACAAAAAGTGTCATGATGGAAGCATCAAACTGCATGTTCCCATGGCTTCGGCAACAACATTTGCTCCATTCGTCATTCTTAACATGACTTGATCTTTTCCTAGAGCAGAACTATTCTGTAGATCCTGCAAACAAACACAAATGTGTGAAGTAGTAGTTGAATCTAATATCCAGGATGAATTATTTGAACTAACATTTAATTCTAATTCAATGACATAGCATTGGGATATACCTGATCTAGTCTTCTCAATAAGAAGAGTTTTAGTCTTCTTAAGACTTTCTAGATTGAGAGGACAATTCCTTTTCTAGTGCCCATTTTCTTTGCACCAAAAGCATTGGCCCTTTTCTTTATATTTATTGGCTTGAGGTGTAGCCTTTTTCTTAAACCCCTTTCCCTTGGGTTTTGTCCCAATTTCTTTTGGAATTTCATTGGCTTTTTCTTATTTGTCTTACTAGAAGAAGTCATGCTAACAACCTCCTGCCTTTTGCCTTTTCTTTCCTGATCATAAAACTGTTGAATCTCATTCAACAAATCAGGAAGTTTTCTCTCAATCCTATTGAGATGATAATTATTGATGAAAGGTGAATGTTAATCATTTTCATGACATGTTCTTCTGGTGATACACCCTCTTTCAACTTCATTCCGAATAAAGTTGAACTCAATTCATATTGTCTTATCCTCGAATTCTCACGGTACAACTCTTGTAACGTGAGGTGAATTTCATTAGCACTTTCCATCTTTTCACACTTTCTCTGGAGTTCGTCACTCATCGATGCCATCATATAAGAGCAAGCTCTAAGTTCATCTTCCTTCCATTTTTTATATTCGTTATGCTCATCAAATGGAGCATCAGAAGAAGGAGGTTCAGGCAGGTGCGTTTCTAAAACGTAGGTTGCGTTTTTTGAATTTAATATTATTGTCAATTTCCTCTGCCAATCATTGATATCACTACGGCCAACTAACTTGTTGTTCTCATCCAGGATTTTCAACAGTAGATTATTCATCTTTTACAATTTTATATTTTATGAGAGATGCTACAAGAAAATTAAAAAAAAAAATTATGAGTGTTTTGTCATATATATCTTTTATTAAGCTAATCTAATTAGCTCCCGCTATTTTATTCAAATCCTATATTTCCCTGGATGAAGATTTAGAAATTTCGTTAGATTAAAATTTCTAGTGGGGAATCAAATTCTTATCAAATTTAATAAACCTCACATAATAGAAATCTTGGTCCATTAAATTCAATAAGTAAGAAACTATTTCCTTTTGTATCACTATATAAGCTATGATTCATTTCCTTACCTCTAGTTTCGGATACCTCACATAATAGAAATCTTGGTACCCTAGACTAGTTAAATCTAACCCATTATGCTTTCTTAAAATAGAATTCCCATTATACCCTCACATAATAGAAATCTTAGGTATAATGAAAATTTATATCCAAGAACTAAGACAATCAATTATGTGTAATAAAATTAGCATCCCTCACATAATAGAAATCTTGGGATCTCTAATTCTATGGCAAATAGTTAATTGACTCATAATGGAAGGCTTAGACTTAATATTTTAATTAGAGAAGATTTAAAGATTAGGTTTTGTTTTAGCTTAATGTTTTAATATCTACCCTATACATATCCACCATATGTATCAACTAAATATAAAACATAAACCCCAAACTACAAACCTAAAACTAAATGTCATGCCATAAAATTAAGTTTCAACACTTCATATAAATAGAGGTGGAACAAATGGGCCGAGTTAGGCGGGTCAACCCTAACCCGGCCCGCATTAGAGAGGGTTCAACCCGGACCGCTTATAGGCGGGCCAGGTTGAACCCAACCCGCATGCAACCCCCGGGCGGGCCAAGTTGCAACCCGCCAACCCGACGGGTTGCTATTTGTTTACAATAGCCAACCCGGCGAGTTGGCTTGGCCCAAAAAAAAATAAAAAAAATAAAAAATTAATTATTTTTTTCAAGTTTCTCCCATTTTTTTAATTCTTTTAATTAAACTATTATGATTGAACTCTTACAAATAATTTTACACAATAATATTAAATTATACTTCTAAATCATAAATATTAAAATGTATAAAACTTCGTAATATTTGACACATTGTTATTATTATTTTTTATGGTACGTAAAATATAAAAAAATTAAATACTGAAGTCTTATTCTTAAATTTCCATGTCTTGTATAAAATATAATTCATTTTAGTGCTAAAGTTTCATCAATTGAATGAATAAATCTAATTTTTCTAATATTACAATTTTATTGTATTAAAATTGAATTAATAACCCGGCGGGTTAGGGTTGGCGGGCCGGGTTGGGCCAGTCATTACCCCAAAAATGGTGGGCCTAACCCTGCCTGCCTTTGTTGGCGGGCGGATTAGGACCAACCTGCCAAAAAAAGTAACCCGCCGCGGGCTGGGCTGGGTCGGGTCGGGTCGGGCCGGGCCGGGCCGGGCCGGTTACTTTTCCACCTCTACATATAAATATTAAAACTTAACTATAAACAATGGCATAATTAATATGCATTAAACATACAAGCATACTACATGCTTCAATACGGCATCACATGTTATCAAACATAACAAATATGCATTACGTTAATATAACACACATATATCCCATATATCAATTATATTTAATAAATTGCCCATAAATAATCATTAATTAAAAAACAATTTATTAAACTTTAGGGTATGTTAGTAAGAGTTAGCAAAGTTAGTCATGTAGAAGTTCAGCTTAACCCACTGTGTTAGTTAGTTACTGAACCTGAGTTAGTTAACTACTATGTTAGTTAGTTACTGTTATGAGCACTATAAAAAGTGCATTTACTGTACAAACAGTAGAAAAAAGTAAATACATGAATTTCCCAAAACTCTTTCTACTTCTTTCTCTCTGTTTCTTTTTTTGTTTCTTCTATAAACTCTCATGGTATCAGAGCTGTCGACTAATGTCAAAGATGGCTGATCCTACTCAATTCTCTCTCAATCAAAATAGCTCAAATATTAAATTGACCACTGAGCTCATTAATTCTACAAACACCTCATCAATGTCCTCTTCTTCTCTTCCTGTAATTTCCCCCAAATTAACTAGGGATAATTACAGGTTTTGGAAATCACAAGTTTTATTTGTTGTGGGCTCCCATGACTTAGAGGAGCATCTTACTAGACTAATTTCATGTCTAGCGTCATTCGTGAAAGTTCCAATTGAAGGCATTGAGGGGTCGACAAAGAAGAAGCTTAAATCCAGCGTATAATCAATGGAAGAAGACAGACAAGCTACTTGCAAGTTGGATTCTTGGATCTATTTCAGAATCTATGTTCTCAGTAGTGTCTAAGTGTCAATTTTCTGCTGATATGTGGATTGCACTTGAAAAAGAATTTCTTACAAAATCTAAAACTAAAACTGTGCACATTAAAAGTTTGCTGCAAAACACTAAGGAAGATAATCTTAGTATCCATGAATATTTTGTAAAGATGAAAGGATTTGCTAAAATATTGTTAGCTAGTGGAATTCTGATCTCTGATGAAGAACTAATGAACTACATTCTTGATGGTTTAAGTTCTGAATATGATGCCGTTGTAGTAAATATTGCTACAAGATTGGAGTCTAGGATAGATCCTATCTCTGTTTAGGAAGCACATATTATTTTGCAAAAATATGAGTTAAGGTTGGAAAGAGCAAATCTAGTTGCAAATTCAGTTGTCAGCACTGAGTTTCATGGAGGTTCAATTCATCTTGCTAATCTCACTACTAATACAACTCAAACAAAATATAAAAGTGAACAGTCCTTGCTTAATACAGGACAGCATCAGTTTTCACCCATACAGAACCCTAATCTCTCCTCCCAAAATTTTGCTCCTCATCAATCTGGTACTAGTCTAAATCAGTTTATGAACGCAACACCGCAGAACCACTTTTATTCCTCACAATTCATTGGTGTCAGAGGAAGAGATAGAAGAGCTAGAAGAGGCAGGATTGTATGTCAAGTTTATGGAAAGAGTGGACACCTTGCATTGAATTGTTATCATCGGTTTGACACAAGCTACATTGGAGGAAATGACTGTTAGGAAGTGATCCAGTTACGCAGCGAAAATAAAAAATTAAGAATAACACGGATCATTCCAAAGAACCAAGATCAGGGTACAAATTTACAGTTTATATCAAAATAAGAATCTGCAGAAATTAGTTTAGAGTTTTAAGAAATCATACGCACGTTTGGAGGCTCCTCTAGCTTTGTATCTGAATGTATTTTGCTACCCACCCAAGTGTAGGATCAAACCAACGTTGTCCACATGAAGATAATCGCAAGGAACTAAAGAGGGATTTGCTAGATCCTCTTTAGCCTTAAGAACAAAGAAGGAAATGAAGAGTATTTGATTTTCAATCAAAACTAAAACTGGCGTGGAAGAGAGTGTTTTGGGGCTGTGGGTTTTTCTTTTCAATGAAAAGAATGAATAATAAAATCACACCACTTTTTAATTAAAACTTTTCTTTTATAGTGATATTTTAATTGCCCTATTCCCATATGGAATAGGCTTGGGCTCCAACCCAAACACCACTTGTTTCCAAACACTCCCAATTAGATATTTATTTTAGTTCATCATTATCTCAATTAAAATCTATATATATATTAACATTTAACAATAATGATAATATATTTAAATATATGCGAACACATATTTAAACGTAATTTCACTTATTTAATTTTTCTAACAAAATAAATAAAGGTTGCTACCTTAGCAAATTTAATTGCACTATGAAATTACCAAAATACCCTTTCGCCTAAGAAAGACGAAAACGCCCTTCTAACTTCCTGGCTCTTAAATTATCTTCTATGTGTGTGACCCATAGGCTCCTCATCATACCGGTAATGTGTAGTATCGCGATTAACACCAATTAATCGTCTCACTACATACAGACCAATATTAGCCCATAGCAAGGCATCATGACCACCCGATAGATTCGGATTCAGCAAAGTAGCTACCTGTCAATGATATGGTTACCGTACAATTCAATCCTTTCATCATCCGTTATCACGATGAGACCAGGGCATAGAAATAGTGTCAACCTTTGGTTACTCTCGATATTATGTATTCAGTTACTGGACTAATGACCTGTATTATAAACTGGATAGAGCAACAACTCAATCCCACTGTGGCCACAGTTTTAGTGTCATTGCCATTTACTGAATTGCGCCGTGAGATAACTTCTCCCGTACCTGGGAGTGATGAATCCTCTGTTCATCCACCATAGTCTTGATACACTCCTTGATGTAGCCAATCACCACCATATTGACAGCTCTGAACAGAACTGCATTAGGCTAGTGTCAAACTATATCAATCGGTGCACAAGGCGCTCCGTTGATCTCAAGTCTAAGGATCACATGCACCACCATTCGTTAGAGGATTTGTTCCATAGACACTGGGGTTACCATCCATATGGAATCCTCTGGTGGGTCAGTCCAGTGAACTTGCTGCGGTGTATTCGCCTACAGCAAGCGCCCATGTGTTACACCAGGTTGTCACCAAACAACCTGGACAAGTGAGATCAGTCACTGCCTTTCGACAGGGTCGTTCAACACTATGATAGTCTTACCGTATTATCTATGCCCTTACTTCAGAATAATTGGTGTGCTGTCGTAGGCAACCAAGATTAAAAACCTTCCTAACCTAACTACTGAACTGTAAATAGGGTAAGCAAGAGTCGATCCCACGAAGAGTGTTTAGCCGAATTTTTGATGATGTGAATAAGGATGGAGGGTTTTGAGTAAAACAGAAAACAATCTTGGCCAAAAACAAAAACAAAAACAATTCAATTTGAAATCAATTAATATCACGAAACTTGGTCTCTGTCAACATCCACCATCGGAATCTTACAACTGATCATTGATGCAAAAGTAAATCAATTCTTACTTTGAATATTCACCGTTGAAACTATTTTCCTATCTCTCCTTAATTGTAATTAATTAAGAAACAAGCGATCTTAATTAATCTTACCATTAAACAACCCTAGACAAGCGCTAAAGATTTAATCTAATGGCAGCCTTAAGAATTAGAGAGATCGATGAAGCTAAACAACACAAACTCAAGCGGTTGCATTTAATTTAGTCGAGTGTTCCTGTTAAGATTACTAATTGCTGACGCAACAAATTAATAACCCTAATTGCTTCACAAGTCAGAGGGATCAAACAATTACGGATTTGATATCTAACTTAGCAGTAGATTGTAACAAATAATAACCTGGTAGGCCTCCTAGCAATTAAATGAAACAATCATGAAAATAAGCATAGAAGAACATCCAATACTCAAAGCATAAAATTGAACACTGAAATAAAACGGATTAGATCTCACAGTTATTGATTCCGAGGCCTCCATTTCCTTCGACCAAGTTATAAAAATTAGCCTCTCATGGCCATCACAAAAATTCCATAGGAAAAGTTACAGAGAAGATCAGAGAGAGGCGTGTTTGATATATGTTGTAATCCCTAATCTGATCTCTCTCTCCAAATATCCAATTCGAATTTGAATTCTACTAAATCTAAATCTCCTAAAAATATTCTAAAATCCCAAAATAACCTTTATCATCCTAATCTGAGTAATTGAAAATAAAATAAAGTCTTAATACAAAATAGGAAAATGGTGTGTCCAGCTGTAATTTTCGTGCAATAGGTCTTCAAATCTTCCAATTAAAATCTGCCTATTTGAATTTCATGACAAGGCAAAATGTTCCAGAACGTCCAGTGCAGATGCTTCAAATTCAAGCTCGATTACAACCTTGATGCAGCAAGTATCTCTCCAAACGCAAAACATTAAAGTTGTAGATCTCTTTCTTAGCGTTGCACAACATTTTGAATCATCTCAATCTGAGCCTGGATGAGAGTTATGCCCAGATTATGAAACAATGTTGAAACTGTCCGAAATTCACTTAATTAGTTCCGTTTTGCAATTAACGCCTCCATTTGCATCCTAAATCAAAATAGAATAATAATGAGTATATTTAGGTAGAAAATAAGTATAAAAGACTAGAAATTAGGGGGGGTAAATATGACATTTTGCATTCTCATCAATAATACTGGGGCTACAGACATTTCTAGAATGGCCACCATATGTGCTCATAGGGTTCTCACTATCAAGATTTGAAACACTTGATACCTTCATCATGGTTCTACCATTCTAAGAACATATATTAATACATATTGCAATAATAATGATTTATGCGATATAAATAAAATGCCTTTTATTATTGATTAATGAACATTATTACAAAGAGTCAATTCTACAATAATTGACTGGCTCTAGGGCATCTACTCTAACAATAACTCACTAGTCAAACCACCAAATTTCAATAACAATTACTCCAGAACTCAAGCTGGGTTTCAAAACCTACTGTACTTCACCTAGAATTCACCTCAACCTCCTTATCACCCCAGCATAAGTCACCAACCAACTGGATTTCCACCATTATCCTATCCATCAGTTGGTTTTCCATCAAGACCTAGTCAAAGTTCGGGCCAATCACACACAAATTTTGGCCCTCAATTAGCCATAACTACTGCTCCTAATCAAGTTTATCTGTCCCAAACTCAGCCATTACATTACTCTAATCCTACTGCCAACTACATAACTGCACCTTCTACTATCTAGGATGTAGCTTGGTACATGGATTCTAGAGCCACAGATCATATGACTTTAGACCTGTCTCAACTTGCAGTAAACTCAAGCTACACTAGAAATGAGCAAATTCAGGTTGGAAATGGTGAGTTACTCTCTATATCACATACTGGTTTTACTTCATTACCATGTCAATCTAGGTCTCTTTACCTTAAGCATGTTTTATGTGTTCCTCACATTAGGAAAAATATCTTAAGTATATCAAAATTTACTAAAGATAATGGAGTTATTGTTGAGTTTTCTATTGATCACTGTGTTGTTAAGGACAAACAATCCCAAGCTGTTCTTCTTCAAGGAATGCTTAAAAATGGTCTTTACCAACTCCAAATTCCAGCCATTCCCTTTGTCTCCAAGTCCAATCTGTCTGCAGATCACTACAATTCCAATCTGCCTACAGATCACTCAACCTGTCCAATTTCAGTCCCTAACTCGTTAGTTGGAGCTCCTGCTCAGTCTCAGTCCTCACAAACTTTGTTTTATTCATTTCCTGTTGTTCATACTACTAGTGATGTTAATAAAGAGTGTGAACTTACAAGTTCAAATAATGTTGTTGTTAATGATTGTTCTCCTGCATTTGTACCTGTTTGTGACAACAATGCTAAGCCTGTACCTGTATCATCGTGTAATAATGATACTGAACCTAATAAAGATATGATTCAATCATTTTCTACTGCAAAAACTAATGATCTGTAATGGCATAAACGCTTAGGTCATCCTAATGCCACAGTTCTTGCAAAAATTTTGCACTCTTTGAACCTAAAACATACAGTTGCAAGCACTCTTGATTTCCGCACAGCTTGCCAATTTGGAAAACGTCGCTAGTCTACTTTTCCTAGGTCCAATTCTAGAGCATCTAAACCTTTAGAACTAGTACACTCTGATTTGTGTGGACCATCACCTGTACCTTCACCTGAAGGCTTTAAATATTATATTCAATTTTTAAATGACTATAGTAGGTTCACTTGGATTTTTCCTTTGAAAGTTAAGTCTGAAACACAACTACTGTTTAAACAATTTCACAAACTAGCTGAAAGACAGTTTAGTACAACTCTGAAATGTGTTCAAACTGACTAGGGAGGTGAATATAGAAGTTTAGTTTCCTATTTTCTTGATCATGGTATTACCTTTAGGCATCTGTGTCCCTATACTCACCAATAAAATGGCCGCGTGGAAAGAAAACATCAACAAATTGTAGAACAAGGCCTAACACTCCTTGCTCAAGCTAGTATGCCCCTAAAATATTGGTGGTTTGCTTTCCAAACTACTGTCTATCTTACAAATAGGTTACCCGCTCCTGTTTTGTCTAATCTGTCACCTTTTCAGGTTTTATTTGATCAGCCTCCAGACTACTCAGGGATTAGAACCTTTGGTTGTGCTGTTTTTCCATTTATTAGACCTTATAACTCTCATAAGTTTGCATTTCATACTACTAAATGTACTTTCGTTGGGTATAGCATGCATCACAAATGGTACAAATGCATGGATTCCAATGGTAAAATTTACATCTGTCAAAGTGTCAATTTTGATTAATCTAATTTTCCTTTTGCCTCCTCTCCTAGTCTAACACCCAAAAACAATGTCTCTTCTTCTTTTCCACTCTACAACAACCATTCCTTTAAACTATTCTCATCTCCTTCACATTCTTTACATACAAATACTGACACTTGTCTAACTTCTTCATTACCTCATACAACTGGTTAGAATTCATTACCTCATACAACTGGTCAAAACACTTCACCACCTGTTGGTTCTGCCACTCCTATTTCCTCATCAGATGTTGAACCTGAAGTTTCTGCTTCATTACATGTTCCTCTCACAGTGGGTCAGCAAAACTCATTAGTAACTCTGTCTCCTTCATTAGACTTGGCAGATCAACCATTTGAGCTTTCCATTTCTTCAAAATCTGATTCTTCAAAAGCCGATTCTAGCTTTAGGCAACCAGTAGGCATATCTAGGCAACTAGTAGGCTTAAGGCAACTAGTAGGCTTAGCTGATCACTTTAATTCTGTAGTTGAACTGCCCTTTACGACTTAGACTTCAAACACTGCAACTCAGGCTTTACACACTCTTACTCAACATTTAAACACTAACCCTATGATCACTAGGTCAAAAGCCAAACTTCATAGCTCTATGTTAGTTTCTTCCACAGGTTCCCTTTCTCATCTTGACATAAATGAACCAGTAAGTGTAATTGAGGCACTCTCTCATCCAGCCTGGAAATCTGCTATGCAAAGTGAGTTCACTACTCTTCTTTCTAACAATACTTGGAAGTTGGTTCTAGTTGAACCCCATATGAATATTGTTGGTTGTAAATGGGTGTTTAGAGTTAAACACAATTCAGATGGTTCCATCCAAAGATTTAAAGCTATTTTGGTTGCTAAAGGTTTTCAGCAAACTCTCGTTGTGGACTATCTTGAAACCTTTAGTCCCATGATCAAATCATCTACTATTAGGGTTATCCTTAGCTTAGCTGTTACCTATGGGTGGGATATACAACAAGTAGATGTTAATAATGCATTCTTGAATGGAGAACTTAGTGAGATAGTGTACATGACTCAGCCTCCAGGTTTCATTGATGATAAGAACCCTCTCCATGTCTGTAAACTGATCAAGGCACTTTATGGTCTAAAATAGGCTCCAAGAGCCTGGTTTGAGAAGCTCAAAACTGTCTTTCTGAAATGGGGCTTTATCTCTTCGGTGGCTGATTCAAGCTTATTCATTTATAGACATCATGAGGCTGTTGTGTATGTTATTGTATATGTTGATGATATCCTGTTGACAGGAAGTAACACTAAGTTGGTCCATGAAATAGTTCACAAATTGAACGCTGAATTTGTCTTGAAAACATTAGGTTCTCTCAAGTACTTTTTGGGCTTTGAAGTACACAGAATTGATACATACATTCACATGAGCCAAGCAAAGTATGCAAGGGATCTACTAGTCAAAACAGGCATGATGGATGCAAAATCTTGCCCTACTCCTATGGCTCTAGGTAATAAACTGAGTTTTGAAGACAGTGAGCTATTTGATAAACCATCACTCTATAGAAGCACAATTGGGGCATTGCAATATCTAACCTTGTCAAGGCCTGACATTGCTTACTCTGTAAACAAACTTAGCCAATTTCTCAAGGCTCTTACTCAATTACATTGGCAGGCCTGCAAAAGGCTTTTGGGATATCTTAAGGGCACTACACATTTTGGAGTTCAGTTTACTAAAATACATATAATGCATCTTGAGTGCTTCATTGATGTAGATTAGGCAGGCGGTCTATAGGATAGAAGGTCCACCAGTGGTTGCTGCCTGTTTCTTGGCTCCAATCTACTACAATGGAGTTCCAAGAAACAAAAGGTAGTGTCTCTCTCCTCCATAGAGGCAGAATATAGAACACTTGCATAAGGGGCCACTGAAATCGCATGGTTTAGGAGTTTGTTTTCTGAAATTGGTGTGCATCTTCGTGAAATCCCTGTCATTTGGTGTGATAATCAGAGTGTTGGATCCCTTGCCTCAAATCCAATGTTTCATGCCCAAACCAAGCACACTGAATTGGATGCATATTATATAAGGGAACAAGTAGCAGCCAATAACTTGAAAGTACAATATGTTCCTACTGAGTATCAAACTACAGATATTTTTACTAAATCTCTGTCAGTTGCACGCTTTGAGACCCTAAGAGCAAAGCTAACAGTGGCTGTTTCTCTCTTACAAGCTGATATTCCAGACATTCCTTCTGTTGATGACTGTTCAAATAACAACTTGGAAGCTGCTCCAACAGACCTAAAGCAGAATTAAAACCCTGTAGACTCAAAGCAGTTTTGCAGGCTTAAAGCAGAATTAATTGCAGACAGCTCTATTCTTTACTTAAAGCAGAGTTAAAGCCCAACTGTTTGGTTGATGTTTTTTAGTTTTGAATGCCTTGTTGAATGCTGCTCCTATAGTATCAAGTTCAGATTGCTTGATTCCATTTTTACTTGCTTGGTTTTCTACAGAATTAAAGTCTAGCTGTTTGGTTGATGTTTTGGTTGCTGTTCTTTAGTTTTGAATGCCTTGTTGAAAGCTGCTCCTGCAGCATTCTGCTCCTGCAGTATCAAGTTCAGATTGCTTGATTCCAGTTTTACTTGCTTGGTTTTCTGCAGAATTAAAGTCCAGCCTTGTTTGGTCTCATTTTGCTTGGTTGAGTTTAGTTTTGCTCAGGCTATCTATACCTTCTTGAGGTTACTTCAGCTATGAGTTGATTTAGTTTTATTTGGTTGATTCAAATTGGAAGCTACTCCAACAGAAGTGAGTTCAGTTTATTTTGGTTGATTTAAAGAGCTGAATTAAAAGCTGCTTCTGCACTATGGTTATCTATTGAGCTACAAGATTGTGTTCAGTTTATTTTGGTTGATTTAAAGAGCTGAATTAAAAGCTGCTTCTACACTATGGTTATCTATTGAGCTACAAGATTGTGTTAAGTTTATTTTGGTTGATTTAAATAGCTGAATTAAAAGGCTGCTTCTGCACTATGGTTATCTGTTGAGCTATAGAATTGTGTTTAGTTTATTTTTGGTTGATTTTAAAGAGCTGAATTAAAAGCTGCTTCTACACTATGGTTATTTGTTGAGCTATTCTGTTCTTGTTTGAAGATCAGTTGGGAATTTCTAGATCACTTGAGGTTGCTTCAGCTACGAATTGCTCAATTCCATTGAAGAATATTGTTCATCATCCAAGTTCAGTTTACTGCAGGATATTAGCAAGAGATGGTATAGTTCAGAGCTATTTTGTTTACAGAAGGATGTTAGCAAATGGTAGTGTAGTTCAGAGCAGTCCAGTTTAAAGGAGGATGTTAGTAAGAGTTAGCAAAGTTAGTCATGTAGAAGTTCAGTTTAACCCACTGTGTTAGTTAGTTACTGAACCTGAGTTAGTTAACTATTGTGTTAGTTAGTTATTGTTATGAGCACTATAAAAAGTGCACTTACTGTACAAACAGTAAAAAAAAGTAGATACACGAATTTCCCAGAACTCTTTCTCCTTCTTTCTTTCTGTTTCTTTTTTTGTTTCTTCTCTAAACTCTCAGGGTATAATGTAACATTTACATTAAATAAGCAATTATATAACCAACATTTAGCAATTGAAAAATTGGTGAAGAAAATTTATGCTTATCTTATAACACACATGACATATTAATTTACATTAATCCAATTAAACTTATCAAACACATAATTAACAATTAAATCGTGTTCACGCTACTTTTCCATGTTTTTGGCACAAAGACAATTTTACTTTTAACTCTTTAAGACAAATTATCTTATTACCTTTTAATGTCCATTAAATCACATATTTAACCAACACAATTTATCATAACACATTATGCCAAATAAGATCAAACAAAATCAAATAACCCTTTTTGCATCAAATCAAAATTTATGCAACATTTCTCTCATGACCTAAATTCAACTCTATGCATCCATAAACATTTTAATCACTATTAAAACATTTAAACTTTTTGTAATGTCTAAACAAGTATGCTAGTTAATCAACAATTAAATTAAAAACTTGTCATGGCCAAAATTTCACATATTCAAAATTATGTGAACAACATCAATTTTCTATTAAAATTGACATGTTCGCATCCATACAACGTTCTAAACACCAAGAATCATATTCTTCAAGCCATAAATATTGAACAAGCAACATTTTAACCCAAATCTTATTTGGCTAACTTCAATCAAACAATAAAATTTCAATTAAATCTTGATGTTTGTGCCATAACCAGCATGTTCTTCAAACAAACGGCAATTAGAAATTTCAAAAACTTAAGCCATGGCCGAATTTTGCTAGTCAACTAACATGATCAAAAAAAAAATTTTATGGCATATAAAGGATACACATACATGGATCTACAACTCTTACAAAGCAAGTTAACATGTAACTTCACAAATTAAAATTTGAAAAATTACACAACATTATTCAGTATTTGAACATGAACTTTTCGGCCAATTTTAGACAAATAAGGATCAAATCCTTGGCTCTAATACCATTTGAAGGTTGGAATGCATGGAGAATGATGCATATAATACTATAAAATATATAATAGTATTTTGCAAAAAATTTCAATCAAATTGAAAACAAGTAAGGTGTAGCTTGTTGCCTTAAGTCCTTAGCAACCTTGGAGACATTTTAATTTCAATAGAAATTAAACAAAGGAGTATCCACACTAAGATAAAAGAAGAATTAGGCCAAGAGAGATATTTAGAGTTCTTAGAAATTTTTTTGATCTCTACACTAAAATTGATATATCATTTTCTTTATATATGTAGCCTTGTAAATAATTCAATAAGTGTTTTGGACTTCCTTAAACAATTCCATAATTGTTTTTGGAGTTATAAATAATTCCATAATTATTATGAAGTTATTAAACTTCTTTAAATAATAACATTGGATTAACATTTAATCATAATTGACAACTTAACTCTTAAATTGTTTACATAACAATTTAACCCTTAAATTGTTTATATATTTACAATTACAACCCATTATCAAACCCAATTTAATATAAAGAAAATGATTAATTATGAATTGGAATTCCATTTAATCCCAATTAGAAAATTAACCCTTAAATTATTCATAATTACTAACACAACCCTCCATTGAATCTAATTCAATGATAATAATATAAATAACTTTATTATCCTTGGTAGGTGCTAGCCAACCTTGGATAATCAACTCTCTTTAGCTATTTCTCCATTCTCCTTTGTTTTTATGTGTGACCTCTTAGGTTCACTGTGGCCTAGCCGTGGGCCCAATATTGTAGTCTATTCTGATATGTTCCGTCATAACTCTCTATGACCGAAACTCCCACCGATTATGGTAGGCATCTAGCAATGCTCCATAACCCCTAAGTCACAATGAATATATACTCCAACGAACCCTTTTATAATCATATGCGTTGTGTAATTAAATCTTTCCGTTGTCTAATCTCAATTAAGAATGGATTCATGTTATGTCAAAATCATTGTCTTAATCTTATATCAAATTGACAATCAATACATACGGAACGTGTCACCATGAAACAACCTTTCAAGTAATATTTTATATACCCCGGCCGGAGATTTCCCTTTTCCAATGTATCTTGACATTTGTCAAAGAACTTGATATCAACCTATACCAAGTCAACAGATCCCAACTTGACTATCACTTGTCTTTAGACATAAATAACACATGGCCAAATCAGCTTTTTACACATGATAAGATTAGCCTCATGTTTATACAATATATGAACCATGTGTGTTTATGCAAAATCCAACTGTGATATCTCAGGTCTAAGGATTAATAATACACTAGCACGATCTTATGATGCATCATTGACTGCATTCTAAATATCCATCTGATTCATCATAAATGGCCAAATTCGACATTTCACTAATCGCTTATCCACACTAATGCCCTAGTGATATAACTTTTATAATCACCTACACTAATACCATCACATGATATTCAACGGAGGCATTCAACATGCCTACTATGTAATATTATTGCCCAATTAATATTACCTATGTAGAGAATATTTTGATTATTTTGATCTTCTAAAGATTTGTATCATCCGAATATTTCACATGTAATACATATATATGTTAGTAAACGGTCCTGTATACGCAACAGAAACAAAAATAAATAATATAACAAGATCGTTTACATGAGCCAAGATCAAGGGTTACAAGTCATATTAAATAAAATCTGCAGAAAAATAAATCTGAGTTTAAAGAAAACAAACGCACGCTGGAGGCTCCTCCAAATTTGTCGACAAATGTTTTGCTACTGATCCAAGTGTAGGATCAAACCTGCGTAGGTCCACACAAAGACAATCTCAAAAAAAACCAAAGAGGGGTATTGCTAGATCCTCTTTAGCTTCAAGATTAAGAAGAAGCAAATCAATTGAAATTGATTTTAGGCTAAAACCCAAACTGGCGTAGGAGGAGATGGGGTGCTGTGTTTGTTTTTAATTTCAAGAGAAATCAATTCTTAAATTAATAACACACACTTTTCCTTTTTATTTAATTAAGTTGCCCTAATCCCAATGGAAAGGCTTGGGCTCCAACCCAAATGCCCCATGTTGCCAAACACTCCCAATTTGATTTATTTTTCCATCATTATCTCAATTAAAATCAATTAATATATATTTAAATTATAATAACATTAACAATATGTAATATATTTAAATATGTGCGAACACACATTTAAACGTAATTTCACTTATTTAATTTTTCTAACAATTAAATAAAGGCTATGACCTCAGCAAATTTATACACTGTGAAATGACCAAAATACCCTTTCACCTTAAAAGACGAAACGCCCTTCTTTCTTCTGGATCTTAAATTATCTTCTATGGGTGTGACCCATAGGCTCCTCATCATATCAGCAGTGTATAGTATCGCGATTAACACCAATTAATCTTCTCCTAATACACAGAAACAGATTGGCCCCTAGCAAGGCATCATGGCCACCCGATAGATTCGGATTTGCAAGTAGCTACCTGTCAACGATATGGTTACCGTGCAATTCGATCTTTTCATCCTACGTTATCTCGACGAGACAAAAGCAAGAATAGTGTCAACCTTCGGTTATTCGATATTGTTTACACTCAGACCAGACCCCTATACGGGAAAGCAACAACTCAATCCCTGTGGCCCAGTTTTAACGTCATTGGAATGAGAATCCTTGATCTAATCCCTAGGAGTAGGATTGTAACAAGTGAACATCCTGATCAGCCATCACCACCGTTTGATAGCTCTGAAAAGAACTGCGTAGGCTAGTGTCAAACTACACCCATCGGTGCACAAGGCGCTCCGGTGATCTCAAGTCTAAGGATCACATGCACCACCATTCATTAGAGGATTATTCCATAGACACTGGGGTTACTCCATAGGAATCCTCTAGTGGGTCAGTCCAGTGAATTGTTGTGGTGTAATCGTTACAGCAAGCACCCATGTGTTGCACCAGGTTCACCAAACAACCTTGACAAGTGAGATCAGTCACTGCCTTTTGACAGGGTCGTTCAACACTATGATAGTCGTACCGTATATCTGTGCCCTTACTTCAGAATAATACTGGGGCTACAGACGTTTCTAGAATGACCACCATGTGCTCATAGGGTTCTCACTATCAAGATTTGAAACACTTGATACCCTCGTCACGGTTCTACCATTCTAAGGACATATATCAACATATTGCAATAATAATGATTTACGCGTAGAATAAGATGCTTTTTATTATTGATTAATGAACCTTATTACAAAGAGTAAATTCTACAATAATTGATTGGTTCTAGGGCACCTACTCCAACAATCTCCACTTGCAATAGCCAATCATTCGTGCACTCAACATTGAATGACCCAAGTGCCCATCATGCTTTGCTACAATAGAAACTTTAATAGTGGGTTAGTAGGTGTACTGCAAATCTGCACGTTCCTTTTTTATCAATCCTCAGATCATATTGAATAAGCTAAGTGTGTTTGGATTACTGGTGAGACCGTGATTCCTGGCCAAACAATGGCTCCATGTTATCGCAGTACAACTATACTGGATTAGCAATGCTTGAAATCACATCAAGTTCAGTAATGAACTCTTGATCCAAAAGCCTACCACGACAGCATTAAAAATGTGATACCTTAGCTCAATTGTAGAATTCGCAGCTGTACACTGATTCGAGCTCTCCAAATCACTACAGTTACATTGAGACAAATGTGTAATCCCAAATTGTGAACTATAATCATCTTTTCCGTTTGGAAATAGCTTCACTGTATTCTCTTACAATGAGCCCATCTTTCCCCATAACCAAGAATATATATTCTTAAGCCTTTTTAAGTACTTAAGAAGTCCATTGACACTCACCTAGTGTCATTCACTGGATTGTTGATATCTTCTACTAGTGCTGAATGCATAAGACATCAATCTAAGTACATAACATATTACTTACTTGAGCCTGATTGATATCCACTACAAGTGCTGAATGACCATAGATATCAATCTAAGCATATAAGTGGATCCACTTGCGAAGCATGTGGGATCCTCTTCATTCTATCTCTATTAAGTGTGGTTAAAGACACACATCCTTACAGAGGAGACACCATATGCCTACGAGAGATACACCAATGCCATTAGAAGAAATCCCTTCTTGGATTCTTCTATACTGAATCTCTTTAGTACTTTGTCAATATAGTACTCTGACTTAGGCCAAGAACACTACACAATCTATCAGATAGATCTTTACCAAGGATGTGGCTGCTTTCTTAAGTCTCATGGAGAAGCACACTGGATAACCAAGTCTTTACCGACTGTAAGTTCGGATATCATTCCCGATCAGAAGTATGTCACCGACATAAACACTAGGATACTAATGTGCTCCCACCCACTTTCTTGTAAACACAGGGCTCATCTTCATTCTGATAAAACGAATTCTTTTACGGCTTCATCAAAACGAATGATCCAGTCCTTGAAGGTTGCTTGAGTCCTAAATGGATCTCTGCAACTTGCATACCTAAGCTGATTATCAGAACGAAACCATCAGGTTGTGTCATATACACATCCTCCTCAAGGTTTCCGTTCAGGAAAGCAGTTTTGACATCCATTTGCCAAACTCATAGTCATGATATGCAGCCATTGCAACCATAATCTGGATGGATTTAATCAGGGCAACTAGTGAAAAGGTTTCTTCATAGTTAATGCCATGAATTTATTTGAAACCTTTGGCAACCAGTCGTGCTTTATAAGTTGCACGATGCCATCCATGTCAGTCTTCTTCTCAAAGACCCATTTACACCCTATGGGTTTTACCTCTTTAGGTGGTTCACAGAGACCACACTTGGTTTGGTATATGCAGTCCATCTCAGATTTATGGCTTCAAGCCTTTAACGGAATCTGGACCGATATGTGTCTTCGTAGGTTCTGGGTTCATGTCTTGGTAGACTAGTACGTCACCATGTTGAGTCACGAGATAACCGTATCTCTCAGGCTCCTGGAGTACTCTCCTAGATTACGTAGCTCCTAGCTACTTGAGGTGGTTCACTTTGATCCACAAATTGTGGAGTAACTCCTCATGATGCTCAACCACTTCCTACGGCACATCATCCCGTCCTTCGTCTAGTATATCTTGTGGTTCTAGAATGTCATCAAATTCTACTTTTCTCCCACTAGTACTTCTTAGAAAATTCCTTTTCTAAAAAGATACCAGATCGAGCAACAAAAATTTGCGCTCTTTTGGGTGGAAGAAATAGTATCTTTTGGTCTCCTTTGGATACCCCACAAATATACATTTACAGGATTTAGGCCCAGCTGTTCGAAGTCAATTTCTTAACATAAGCTTCGCAACCCCAAATCCTAGAAAAGACAAGTTGGGCTTTCGCCCACTCCATAGCTCATAGGAGTCTTTCTACAGACTTTGACGGCACACGGTTCAAAATGTGAGTCGCAGTCTCTAGGGCATAACTCAGAATGATGCAGGTAAACACTAAAACTCATCAAGACCTAACATGTCAAATAAGGTCCTATTCCTTTCTGACATTCCATTCTGTTGGGGTGTAAAGAAGGGGTGAGTTGTGATACTATCCCACATTCCTTCAGGTACTCTGAAAACCTGAGCTAGTATTCATCCTGATCCGACGAAGAACTTTAATACTTTTGCCAACAATATTTGTACTCATTTCTGAATTTTGAATTTATCAAAGGCTTCAGATTTATGTCTCATAAGGTAGACATAACCATATCTACGAAATCATCAGTAAATGTGATGAAGTATGAATATCCACCTTTGGCTTCAACTGTTAGTGGACCACATACATCATATGGAGTGTGCCTAACAGCTCAGTAGCCCTTTCACCTTGTCCTGTGAAAAGAGACTTGGTATCTTGCCTAACAGGCATGACTGCATACCTCAAATGATGAAAGTCAAAAGGGTCCAAAACTCCATCCTTGAAGTTTTGCAATAGGGTCTTATTAACATGACACAATCTACATTGCCAGAGATATGTCTGGTTTTGATCGCTATGTTTAGCTCTTTGGTTTCAATATTGAGAAATCTTTATTGTTTAAATCAAGAACATATAATCCATTATATAACCCTTGCAATTCCATAGAATACCATTCAAACTAAAGGACAACAATCCATTAGATATCTCAAAATGATACCTCATATTATCTAAAGCGGATACTGAAATAATATTTCTAGAAATAGAAGGTATGTGATAACAGTTATGTAGTTCCAATAACAGCCCATAGGCAAGATAAAAATAAGTCCCTACAGCCAATGCAACCACATGTGCTCCATTTCCAACTCGTAGGTCCACCTCTCCCTGGCGAGCACTCTACTCTGCCTTAGTCCCTGCACATCAGTACAAATGTGAGTACCACATCCTGTGTAATGACCCAAGATGTTGAGGGGAGAAATTAATCTCAATCAAAAAAATACCTGAAGTCGTAGCCTCTGACTTCTTCTTTCTTGCGAGGAAAGCCTTGCAGTGTTTCCTCAGTGGCAGGCTTGCCACAAAAGAAGCAGACTACCTTGCCCTTCCCTATGCCACTCTCAAGCCCAAGAGCAACCTGTCTTTTGGGCTTGGGCTTGGGTTTGGCCTTGGCCTTACCCTTGTCGTACCCTTTGGTTTCCGGTAGCAACCATAATACCGGCTGGACTTTTCAAGTCCTGTCTCGCAGTCCTAAGCATGTTCAGAAGTTCTACAGGGTTTTCTCCATCGTGTTCATATTGAAATTCATTATGAACAGAGCATAAGAGGTCAGGCAAGGATTGCAGAATTAAATCCATTGTAATTCTGCATCCAAGCCACATCTAAAGTCTCAAGCCTCTCTATGTGCTCGATCATCTTGAGCACATAAGGACCAACTTGGGCTCCCTTAGTTAGAAGACTCCCAAACAGTGTTTTCGACAACCTTGTACTCTCATATCGAGCATTGTTTCGTAAAGCTCCTTGAGATGTAGAATAATGGAAGAAGCATCCATATTTCATGCTGCTTTTGCAGCATAGGTGTCATTGATGCAACATCAAGCATTGAACGCTATCAACATCATCAAGGAACTTTTGATAAGTATCTTAACTTCTTGAGTGGCATCAGGATCAAGCTCAGCCATGTATGGCTTTTCAAGGATATACAATTTCTTTTCTAACTTGAGTATAATCCGAAGATTACGATACCAGTCTGAGAAATTGGATCCATCCAACCTTCTTTCTTGATTATCGGTCGCAGGTTCATAATGCTCATTTGGTGAATCTACAATTGCAGAAAAGATAAGTATTACAAAGTTCATTATTTTTAATATGGTCTTTTATTAAACGATGCTCCCATATTTTACTCAAGCCAATAGCCCTCACTATTAACTCGGGAAAGCCCGTTGACTTTCCTAGTGGACCGAGATCCCATCCTGCCATTTCAAACCTTCGCTTTGGCGAATAAGCCAAATGAGATTGATTAGTAGCCAACAAACTTAATCCACAGCAATTGATAGCTCCCACTATCAACCTCAAATGTGAGAAAGCCAACAAGCCAACACACAATCCAATGGCTCTAACTATTGTCCTCAAGTGTGATTCTCAGTATCATAGAGTAGACGCTACATGTCCCACGTACCATATAGTGTATTGCTCTACTATGCCTATGACGCGTTTATCACCTTCACTTTGGCGAACAAGTACAACCATCATTTTAAGTCGACCCATCACCATTAAGGAAAATTCCAATGTATTTTAACCTCCCATTGGTAGAAAGTGTACCCTTCACTTTGGCGAACAAGTTTCGACGAATAGTGGTTTGATTAAAACCATGGTGATGGAAGCCTTACGTGACTTAATATAATTCAGTTGAGGGGTTTGTTATTTAATGTTTCTACAGATTATTATCTTTGTTAGAATGACATTGTTTGGCATGTTATCAAACATTCAACCTTAGCATGCATTCTAAACAAAAATTAAACGTGCCGGTACATGCCCCAACTAAAATCGATTTCCTCGAGCCTCGAGGAATCAGTGGGTCACCTAGGGGTCCTGTAATTAACACTCGAGTCTTCAAGTATGGTTGCCTCGTTCTTTGCTCCATCTTCAAGTACATTACAAAACTTTTAAATTTACAAAAGATTAATAATGCAAAATTCTTACATCAATAAATTAGAAACCTCGATTTACATTCGAGAGGAGTTAAATGAGAAGAGAATGTACATCAAGAAGAGGAGAAAGGCACAGACACGCAGGCCCTATTTAATAAAATACAACCATACATACCAAAAATTTAAAACATTCACCTTTAGGTCTAGGCTCATGTACTGGGCACCATACAATATACAAACAAGTACAAAGCATACATTTCAAACAATCAATTTTTGAAATTAGTGGGTTAATTACAATTTACCCCTTGACATTTACAGATCTGAGTTTGGTCTAAAATTTTTGAAACTTTGCATTTTAGCCCTACACACTCAGAAGTGCGCTCGCTGTAGCGATGAGTTAGATCACTGTAGCGTGCGTTGGTTATGCTGATGTCACATCTACGTACGTTTGCCGCGGCGATAGCCGCGACGATGTTATCCCTGCACGGGCCAACCCCAAAACACACACAACAAGAACAAAAAAACAACACAACAAAAAACACAAAAAACACAACAACCAAAACCACAGACGGAAAAAACAACCAAAAAAAAACAAAAAAATCAAAAAAAAAAATAAAAAAATAGCAAAGACTATGACAACCACGAAAATCCACAAGCGCTGGTTTTACAGCATCGTTCAGAGGATGATCGACGAGGCAAGGTGGTTTCGTCACCAGCGCCAGTTTGGACAATGTCGCTTATGGCCCGATGGGTATTCGGCCCCGGCGGGTACCAGATCTGTAGCTCCAAAATCGTTCATCGTAACATATCACTCGGTTTCCATTCCCATTTCACATGTCCACACTGGTTTCACCAAAACACTCCGCTGTCATCATAACAGCTTTCCCAGTTATGCAATTATCACAACTGATTGTCTTACGGCAACACCTTATATCATCGTCAGAATGTTATCAACCCTCCCAAATAACAATTGTAATTCACTACCCCTCGGCTCTGATACCCTGTTAGTAAATTGGTCCCGTACCCGTACGCGGAACAATATATAACAGATCGTTTACATGAGTCAGTCAAGGGTACTCTATTTAAACTATTAATCTTAGATCTAGTTTAAGAACAACACCGCATGTTGGCGGCTCCCCTTTGTCGACTGTTTGCTACTGATCCAATTAGGTGTGGATCAACCTGCGTAGTCCACACGAAGACAATCTCACAAAAGAACAAGAGAGTAGGATTTGAATTAATCAATGAAAATTGATTTTAGGCTAAACCCAAAACGGTGTAGGAGGAGATGGGGTGCTGTTTGTGTTTTAATTTCAAGAGAAATCAATTCCTTAAATTAATTAACACACACTTTTCCTTTTATATTTAAATCAAGGTTGCCTAATCCCTATGGAATAGGCTTGGGCTCAACCAAATGCCCCATGTTGCCAAACATCCCATTTGATTATTTTACTTTCATCATTATCTCAATTAAAATCATTAATATATATTAAATATAATATTAACATTTAACAATAGATAATATATTTAAATATGTGCGAACACACATTTAAACGTAATTTCACTTATTTAATTTTTCTAACAAATAAATAAAGGCTATGACCTCAGCAAATTTAATTACACTGTGAAATGACCAAAATACCCTTTCACCTTAAAAGACGAAAACGCCTTCTTTCTTCTGGGATCTTAATATCTTCTATGTGTGTGACCCATAGGCTCTCATCATATCGGCAGTGTATAGTATCGCGATTAACACCAATTATCGTCTTCCACTAATACACAGACCAAGAGATGGCCCTAGCAAGGCATCATGGCCACCGATAGATTCGGATCAACAAAGTAGCTACCTGTGAACGATATGGTTACCGTTGCAATTCGATCTTTCATCTAACGTTATCTCGACGAGACGAAAGCATAGAAATAGTGTCAACCTTCGGTTATTCTCGAATATGGATGTATAGTTTCTATACCAAGGACCCTTTATAAACTGGATAAAGCAACAAACTCAATCCACTGTGGCCAGTTTAACGTCATTGCCATATACTGAATTGCGTCGTGAGATAACTTCTCCCGTACTCAGGAGTGATGAATCCTCTGTCAATCACCATAGTCTTGATACACTCCTTGATGCAGCCAATACCACCGTATTGACAGCTCTGAAAGAACTGCGTTAGGTAGTGTCAAACTACACCAATCGATGCACAAGGCGCTCGGTGATCTCAAGTCTAAGGATCACATTGCACCACCATCATTAGAGGATTTATTCCATAGAGGATTTATTCCATAGACACTGGGGTTACCTCCATATGGAATCCTCTGGTGGGTCAGTCCGTGAACTTGTTGCGGTGTAATCGCCTACAGCAAGCACCCAATGGTGGCACCAGGTTGTCACCAAACACCTGGACAAGTGAGAGATAGTCACGCTTTCGACAGGGTCGGTCACACACTATGATAGTCATACCGTATTATCTGTGGCCAGACTTCAGAATAATTACGGGGTACAGACGTTCTAGAATGGCCACAATATGTGATCATAGGGTTCTCACTATTAAGATTTGAAACACTTGATACCCTCGTCACGGTTCTACCATTCTAAGGACATATATCAATATATATTGCAATAATAATGATTTACGCAATATAGAATAAGATGCCTTTTATTATTGATTAATGAACATTATTACAAAGAGTCAATTCTACAATAATTGATTGACTCTAGGGCACCTACTCCAACAATATATAGATAAAGCAGTAAATCACATGTGAAATAAGAACACTTTCTTTTATTAATAAGTTAAAAATGTATATACAAAAAATATATACATTAACATATATATACAAAACATAATACTTTGGAACCGATAACACGATTGGTTCCTAGGGTATACACTAACAACGATAAAATCTCATATCTCCCATCTATGACTATTTCATATAAACGAGGATTTTATCCTATTCTATAGCTCAGGAACCTTTGACCATTTATTTATATACGTAAACACATATATTATAAAGGAGATATAATATGGTAGTATAAATAAAACATCATTATTTATTTAACAATTGTTTACACCATTTAAAAAAAAAATAACATTGTACTCTTAGGGCATAGCCCCAACGATATAGTCATTCAATGTTGTACCAAAATTTGTGACAAGTCGTTTACTCTGGTACGAGCATCCTACAAGACCATTCTGTTCAAGTCAAAAGTCAAGATATTTCAAATTTAGATTTCTTCGTGCCTTGACTATTTTTCGAAAGTCAATCTTGTAGAACAAGTCAAAAGTCAAATATCAAAAGTGGAACAATCGATCTCCGTGGTGGAACGACCGTTCACACTCATAGATCATTCTTGGTTGAACGACAATGTTCTAGGAAGTTGTGCATGCTTCTAAAAATTTGATGGATTTAGAAGAGCCTTTGGTCATACCGTTTCGCATGGTAGAATGGTCGTGTGATGCTTTAGCTCAATCATACGGCGTGGTAGGACGATCATTCCATAAACCCTAGATCTGAGAAAAAGTATCCATTTATGATTATGGAATGACTCTTCTTCTGGGCTTCTGGGTACTGCAGACTTTTCAGAGTTGCATTAAATGAAGCAATGGCTCAAATTTGAAAGGATAAAGGAGCTCAACGTCTTTATGCAAAATAGAGAAGAGACTTATAAAAAATCAGAGAATGTTCTCATGTAATCCCTTGAGCTCAAAAATCCAAATAAAAAACTCTCACTTGCACTCATATTGTAAATCTTTAAGAGTGTCTTTGTTCTTATTGTGTGTATAAGCCTAAAGAAAAGAGGTAATCTTTCACAAAACACTTTGATTAAATCCTTGTTGGCGAAATCCTATGAAACTAGGTGCAATCCTGTAAATCTGGAGAGTGTTGGCGAAATCCTGTGAAACTAGGTGCAATCCTGTAAATCTAGAGAGTGTTGGTGAAATCCTGTAAAACTAGAGAGAAAGTGAACTATTGTATTGGCACAATCCGATTCTAGTGGAACTTCAAGGAGGTTGCCTTGAAAAAGTGGATGTAAGAGGCTTGTGGATATAGCTTCGAACCACTATAAATCTCTGAGCGTTTCTCTCTCTCTCTCTCTCTCTCTCTCTCTCTCTCTCAACTTCTATAAAGGCACCCGTTGTTAGAGGGAACTTCTATCATTAGCTACGACATAGGGGCATGTGAGCTTTCGGCCACCGTGCGACATCAGACAATGTGGCTAATGCACTCACCATCATGACATTCCGAAGCTCCCTCTCTCTATATATAAAAACAGCAGCAACCTAGAGAGAAGTGGAGGGACACATACACAGAGGCCTAGTAGGAAAGAGAAGAGGAGATATAATCATCAAAGCAACTCTCTTTGACCCCAAACCTCCAATTAAAAAGTTAGCCGAAAACCCTTTTTTGATCACCCGAAAAACCCATATTGTTGTATCCCAAAAATCACACAATCGAATAACATATCAGTGGACGTAGGCCTTATTCGTTTTCTGGCCGAACCACTTTAAAAACGTCTAATTTTCTCACCCTCTCTCGAGAGGCACATGGCCACCTTGATCACCACTGCATGCGATACGAGTCTCTTTCACTAGTTCCTAAGAATAAAGCACCAATCTTACTAGATTCTCCCTAAAGTCAAACGAGTATCTCTAGTTAACTAGTGTCTTCGTCTCAACGCTTTAGCTGGTGTGGAAATTCGCATCAACAATGTGCTTGAAGAAAGGTACAAACTTTGTATTTTTCGTTGGTGCATAGCTGTGGTAGAATTTGATCATAGCTTTCTTATGTGCACATTGCCACCTGTATTTGTCACTCCCTCGATTTTGATAGACATGGAGGTGCTAATGATATTCACCCTCGACACAAAATCAACAAACATTTGTCAGATTACGTGTTATATCTTATAATCCTACGTCCCTCGATGTGCCTAAAGGAATTGTTGAGTTAAGGTATTTACAGACCTGTGATAAGTTATAAAAATTTTATGCTATAGAGTTAAGGATCAGAAAACTAATGTAAGAAGTAAAGCTTGCGACATGATGCTCAAAGAAGTAAAATCCTTTTCAGCATTTAACATGGGAGAACAAGGTAATGATCTGTCAGTGTTACGTTCTGGATGTATACTTGCGAATAACTTGCAATTGTTGGAGTCTGAAGATGGATGGTGTAAGTTAGCTGTGGTAGTTTGAAGTTTGACCAAACGGTGGAGTTTGAAGCGTTGCAAAATAGAGAGTGTTCTTGCAACTAATGCTTAACTTTGGCTTTGTAATTGAAATATAAATATTTACCATAGTGGATTGGCTTCATCTAGACTTGGTCCCATGGATGTAGGCATTTTGCCGAACCATGTAAAAACCCTTGGTGTTCTTTATTTTGTTTCATGGTTGGTTGTTTTTTAATGATGAAGAATGAACACTAAAATGAACATAGCAACCTATTCCACTTAGGTTTAATACACTTGGTAAGTGATTAAAACTTTCAGATGGAACTACCAAAGAAAATGGGAGATGATAAGTGAAGTATGGGTGGAAATGTTAAGATATGCCACAATTCGTTGTGAATTGACAGAGCATGCGCAACATCTTTGAAAAGGTGAAGAGTTGCTCACTCGTGTGTATATCTTCTTATGGTACATTTTGGCTTTAGTCAACAATATCACAATGACGTTAGATATTTCTTCTTCTAGTCTCAATTCCACATTTTAAAGGTTATTGCACTCCATTTCTTCTAGTCTCAATTACTCAATTCTAATAGTTTGTGCATATTACTTGTTCATTTATTAATTAAGGTAGGATATGCATTGTGTAATTAATGTTTACTTTCCAGTAGTTGCCATGATTTTGAGACATTAATAATGAGATTACTCATGATGAAAAAGTAGTATTTTCAGCTCTGTGTATTATTGAGAGAAAGACTCTATTCACCCTGAGGTTTTCGTCAACTATGTTCCATGTGTGGCGTTTAAAAATACTAGGATTTACCCTCTTAATCTAATAAACGCTTACATCTATTATTTCAATACTCTTAAGGGTGCGTTTGTTTCGAGTGCATGTAAGATAACATTAGTAATCTATATTTTTTTCGTAAATTACTACATTTGGGTGTCAAGTAATGAAAGATTACAATGAACTTATATTGCAAATAGTGGTTACTGTTGGTGAATGCGGGGGTAATTGGATTATCGTCAGGAGAGGTGTTATTTTTCCATTATTGGGGTAATCAATTATTCATACCAATTTTACCCTTAATTAATAAACATTTTGTGCACAAATGTCCTCGTATGTTTACTAAATAACAATTAGCCCAAATGTGCAAAATGACTTCTTTAAGCTCATATATTATTTTTTGACAAAAATACCCTCACCATTTATATAGATAATACCAAAATACCCCTAGCTACCCAAGACAATTACTAGCTACTGGCAGTCATCGAAACGACGCACGATTGGTAAGATCTGGCCGGTCGTGCACCAATCTAGTAATTTTTGGCTAGATCGAAGGTCGGAAATGGCTAGATGATTGTAGATTTGGCAGAAAACGACCAGAAACATGGTTGTAAACGGTGGTGCACAGTCGGCTACATCCGGTCAGTTGTGCGTTGTTTCGGCGGCTGTCGATGGTGGCTAGCAGTCGACAGTCGTCTTGTGTGGCTAGATGTATTTTGTTAAATTTTAAACTTTTGTTGTTGGGGTATTTTAGCTAAATTCTCAAATATAGGGGGTTAAAATTAATTTTCTAAATAATAATAATAATATTAACAAAGAAGGACAATTCAATAAAAATCCCTCTATAATATTTTATTCTTCCTAACTAAATATATTAATTATTTATACTCACCAATCTAACCAAGCATATTAGTATAACATTCCCTCGTTAATGTTCAAGGTAATCTATCTTAGTAGTAATCCAATCTTTTCAATGATAAAGAATTATGTGAAACAGACGCACCCTAAGAGAAATTCTACTTTTTTCTAGTTCTCACTTAACGCTCTTGTGCTTTCTAATAGACTTACTCATGATAGATCTTTATTGAGATAAAGGGAACAAGTCATCCATTCGTGAATCACTGATCCTCAAGAAAAAAAAAAAAAAAAAAAAAAAAAAAAAAAAAAAAAAAAAAAAATCAATCATAATGACACTGTGGCCATAATCGTAGATTATTTTTACAATTGTTCATGGTTATTATATTTAATTGAAAATCCTCAAGTTCATGCGGACGTATAATTTTCTTAAATTCAGGAAAACAAGATTTCGGCCAAATTTTTGGGTCTAGAAAGTTACACAATTTTGTTTTCTAACCATCAATAATGCTATTTATACAAAGTTGAAACCTCAAACTTAAACCTCGAGTGATGTGACATTGTTGATGTGTGAATAACACATTCATTGTAGGCTGAAATGATAAGAAATTTAATAATTAGGGAGTTAAAATATTTTTTTTCATTATTTTGTTTGTTGTAATAATCATTAGTTAATGAAGAGATATTTTCTCACAAGAAATATGCTAAGGAAAATAAAAGACTTCACAATCAATATTGCAGGAGTTAGGCGTTTATTCATATCTATTGTTTATAAATTCTTTCATATTTGCCATTCATCTTTAGATATTATCCCCACCTCAAAAGTTATTCTTTAACAAGGATAACAATCCATCCTTATATAATTTTTCTATCACTAGTAAAAAGAACTTATTCTAGGGCAATTGCCTCAAGCCCCACTCTGAATTAGAGATTTATTCAAATATAAACACGATGTTTTAAAATTAAAGATTTCAATACTTATGGTATCTTTTATTTCCCATGTATAATATATACTAATTGAAGTTCATAAGTAATTAAAATTATTAATCATACATTTTATATTTTTCAAATTCAAAATTTGTATATTAATAACTTGTATTTCCAATTTTTTTATATTAAATAAAGTCTTTACATTCTTTTGAGCTAAAACTTTTATGAGTTAACTAGCTTTACATTATCCTCTCACACCATTCTCTCACATGACATGGCAGGCCACATGGTAATGACACCCCATCTGCCAAGTTATTTTCCCCCCAATTTTTCTTTTAATTTTTTTTGCAAATTCTGAAATTTGAAACAAAACTTCCCTCTAAAACAAACCTTCCATCAATTTCAAAATCCAAAAAATACAGACCCAAAAATTCTCCCCGAATTTCCTTTCAATATTGTAAACCCTAGCCACCACATCCCTCAATCATAGTCCGTCCAAGTCGCCGCCATCCACCATCCCAAATAGGTTTCACTTAAGCCTTCCACCACCACCGCCAATCTCAGTCGCGCCCCTATCGATCTCGACTGACACTCGTCGTGGTGGTGGTGCGGAGGAACAGCTGACGCACGGCCGTTTAAGGTCGAGATCGATAGGGGCGCGACTGAGATTGGCGACGGTGGTGGAAGGCTTAAGTGAAACCCGTTTGGGATGGTGGACGGCGGCGACTTGGGCGGGCTGTGCTTGAGAGATGTGGTAGCTAGGGTTTACAATATTGAAAGGAAATTCGCGGAGAATTTTGGGTCTGCATTTTTTGGATTTTGAAATTGATGGAGGGCTTGTTTTAGGGAAATTTTGTTTCAAATTTCAGAATGTGCAAAAAAAAATTAAAAGAAAAATTGGTGGGAAATGACTTGGCAGATTGATGATGTGGCAGATGAGGTGTCATTGCCATGTGGGTTGCCATGTCATGATATGAGAGAATGGTGTGGGAGGATGGTGTAAAGCTAGTATTACTCAACTTTTATTTCCCCAATCAAGAAATTATTCTTTAATTTAAATTCCTTCCTCAACACATTCCAATGGTTCATTGATCAATTCACACTCATCATCTTATGGGTCCATCTCCGCTAAAGCAAAAGAAGTTATATCGTATTCTTTACTTAAGAATAATTCATGCTACACTTTTTGTTAACTTCTCTCTTTCTTTTCTATATATATGAGATGGCCCCAAAGGTTATATCATAGAACAACGGAATTGTATTTTAACTTACTGGTTTTGAGATATTGAATTCTTGAATCATCTGTTGTTTTATTTTTGTAACTTAATTTCCTCTTATATAGTGGCCTATCACTTCTTTAAATAATTGAAAAATAAGGATCATATTACTGCAGGTTTGAACAACAAAATCAAGTCAATCGTTGAGTGCATCTTTTGTCCCAAGTAAGTACACAAGTAATTTTATAATAAAAAAAAAAAATGTAAAATAGAGCTTTTTTTTTTTTTTTTTAAGTATGGTAATTGTTGACCACCTCTTGCCCTTGTTACAACTTGAACCAAAGACCCTTTTGATCTTTTAACTAGAATCGTCTAAAACAAGCTTGTTGAATCAGCTAGAATCGTCTTTTGTTTTGCTTCTTTGTAAGCTTTTTTTTTTTTACTAACTCAAATGGATCATATTTTATGCAGGTTTGAACAACAAAATCAAGTCGTTGACTGCATCTTTTGTCCCAGGTAACTACAAGTTATTTTATAACGAAAATAAAACTTATTGTTAAGATACGTGCTTGTAGATTTTTAATTTTGAGGAATAAAACATTGTTTTAAGATTAACATATGAAGTATTGTGGTTAACTATCATATATGTCGACATGCACATAAGCTATTGTATCTAATCTAGCTATCGGTTCTTAAAGTTAACTATCATTTAGATTTTTATTTTTGAGTAATGCTATACATAACACGTTTGAAAGTGATAAATTTTTTTCCCATAATATTACATATATGTAAATTCCTTAAACTAATGTTCTGTTTATTTTTTTCTTGATGTGGTTTCTACTATGAGACAATCAGTTAAGAATATTTGTACATGATATAGGATCAAAACACATAATAATTCATTTATCAGAAATATTGAATAGAGCCAAAATATTTTTTTCAATATATCTGTTTAACTTAATTTTTTTTAAATGTCTTATTATTTTATTGATCACCCTTTCCTGAAAAAATTTGTTTCCTTCAGTAGGGAGAAATTACTAAAACTTCATATCTATAGAATATTTGGTTAATTGTTTTATACTTTTATAGCTATGACCCGTTTCTATATTTTCTTTTATAATTCTTAAGGTTTAAGTTAGTTATGGGTCGTCGATGTTTCAAGGGAAATAGGAGAGCCATGCAGCATTTTCCTGAAAAAGTAAAAAGGCTTTGGAACGGATGGGAAATTCGGGTGCTGGTTTTACTTAGTCTTTCTCTACAGATCATTCTCATCCTACTTGGTTCGCGGAGAAAATACACTGCAAGAAGTTGGATAAGGGTAATTGTTTGGTCAACATATTTAATGGCAGATTATGTTGCAACTGTTGCCTTGGGAAACCTTGCCACCAGGCAAGGAGATTATTTTGAATATAATCTTCAAAAATCAAGCAAGGAACTCCAGGCATTTTGGGCCCCATTCCTTCTATTGCATCTGGGTGGTCCAGATACCATAACAGCTAACTCTTTGGAAGACAATGAACTATGGTTAAGGCACTTTCTTGGACTTGTTGTTCAACTTGGAGTGGCATTTTATGTCTTCTTCCAGTTTTGGAGCAATAGTGCTCTCACATATTTAGCCATTCCAATCTTTATTGCTGGAATTATTAAATATGGGGAGAGAACTTTTGTACTATGGTCTTCGAGTACTGGGCGTTTCAATGATACTTGGCGCAGAGATCGTAATCCTATTGCAAATTTCGCTCAAATTACAAGGGAGACATTGGAGAAACAACAACATGAACCAAACAACGACACATATCAACTCCTCCAAGTTGTTTTTCTGTTCAACATATTTGCACGTTTATATGTTGGCGTAGTTTTTGACTTGCAAACACTTAAGGACAATATCCTTCAAGGAAAACCAGCAGGAGATGTTTTTGATGTGGTGGCAATGGAGCTTGGACTCATGTACGATTTGCTCTACACCAAGGCAATAATTATTTATTCCCGATTAGGAGCTTTTCTTCGTTGCATTTGCTTGTTTTGCTCTGTTTCTGCTTTGATTTTCTTCTCAGTGTTCGTGAATATTCATGCTTACTCACCCATCGAAATCTCCATAACTTACGTATTATTAATTGGAGCTGTTGTTCTGGAGGTGTATCCCATTATTCTTCATTTTTGGTCTGATTGGACGCAACTAATTTGCTCGACAAAGCTGAAAAATTCAAGGCCTAAATGCTTCAATGCTTCTGTATCTCCTCATTCACTTCACAAGCACAAGAGATGGTCAGAATCCATGGGACAATTCAACCTTATAAGCTTTTGCCTCAAAGACATGTGCACCACATGTATTAAAGTTGACAAGTTATTTCGTATCAGCAAATTTCTAGAGAAGTACCAGAACTTGACGTCAGCACATGTGGATCTTGATCTGAAGGAAATGATCTTGAAATATATAATAAAAAAATCTGATCAACAGGATGAATTGCGTGAACACGAAAATAAATCGGATATCTTCCAACGTTATGAAGAATCTGACATCCCATATCATGAAATGGCAATAGCTGCAAGAGGTCATGACGTGCTTAATGGAAGCGAAAGGTTTAAGGATTTTCTCTGGACTATACAGAAGGTAGAGTTTGACCACAGCCTTATCATTTGGCACATTGCTACTGATATTTGCTACTACAATGATTTGCGTAATTGTCAACTCAAACCCAAAATTAGCAAATACTTATCAGATTACATGTTGTATCTTCTAGTCAGATGTCCATCTATAATGCCGAAAGGACGAGGTGAGTTGAGGTTCAGAGAAACTTGTGTGACGGCTAAGAGTATCTTTGAGTCAAAAAGGAATATGATTTGCAGTGACAATCATGGCAATCGAAAAATTAAGAAAGCTTGTGAGGTTTTGCTTCAAGAAGATGTCCTTCATACAAATGAAGTAAATGCTGATCTGCCACGACCAGCATTGGCAGACGGATGTAAGCTCGGCAAGGCATTACAGGAGCTGGAATATGAAGAAAAGTGGGATGTAATAAGTCAAGTGTGGGTGGAAATGTTGACATATGCTGCAGCAAGGTGTAAATGGAAAGAGCATGGACAACAACTTACAAAAGGTGGAGAGCTACTCACTCATGTTTGCCTTCTTTTGACACATTTTGGTATAGGTGCACAATTTCGCGCTTATGGGAAGCCTTATCCATAGTCTTTTTTTTTTTTTTAAGTTTGGAAATGTGAATAAAATCGAAATGAGTTTTCTGTATTAGATAACATTCTATCAATATTGGTATTTTTATTATTTTAGCTTAAGAATTAATTAATCACTTAATTCTTAAGCTACAACAAAATAAGTGACTTTTAAAACTAATTAAGTTTCAAACGGATTATAATACAATCAATTTTATAAAAAAATGTTATAATCGTGAATTCCAATCTTCGATGGAAACGGCGATGGTGCCAACATGCCACCTTTGACTGGTGTTGACCATCGATCACTCAATGTTGTTTGGCACCGATTGGTATTTTTGAAAATTTGACTCAAAGTGTTAAGTTTGTAGAACTTAGGGTTAAATTGGAATTATGAGAAACCATATTTGAGTCTTGTTAAAAGCAGCTCTATTATTTGAGTTGTGTCTACCTGTAATTTATTCATTTCTCTAGAAAATTCCAAGTCTTTCTTAAGTTTCACACTTTTCAGCTAAAACTTGTTTTTCTTCCCAATCCAGAAGTTATTCATTCATTCCTCAACACAAAAGTTATTCTTTAATTATAATGATTTGTCAATTAATTCACACTTCATCTTGTGATTCCATCTCCTCTATATAGCATAAAAATCCATAGCACTACATATTAATTTATTATAGTTTTTAGAAAATCTTAGTTAGGAGGGATTGACACGGGCACTAAGTACTGCACGTCGTCCACATCAATATTTGGGGTTTGTAGATATCAAGTGTGATTAGACAGCGGCATACATGATCCATCATTACATCCTATTGAATTTATTTATTTATTTATTTATTTTTTAATGTGAATAAATTATTGAACTGCATTTTGGAATTCCATCAACACCGATTCCAAACATCCCAGTGATTAGTCATCGAAATTTTATATTAGAGATTAAGAATCATTCGAATAAATAGGAATACATGATATGTCTATAGAAGAATAATTTCAAATCAAAGAGTAAACAACATATTTCTACCGATGTTTGACAAAATTCTGAGTTAGTACCTCTAGTTGTATTTATTCTAGATTCTCACTTTTAAAATAACACTGTTAGCAATTTTTAGGTTACAAAGGGTGCTATTGCCATAATGCCCTTAACCCTAAATTAATAAATTACTTTTTAACCCCTAAATTAGTAGAATTATACTTACCATTTTATTTTCAAATTACTTCAATAACACTCTCGGTGACTGCAAACCCTCTCGATTTTTGCCCGATCTGGGCTGTTTCTGACACTCTATCACCTTCCCCATAACCTATCGTCCAAAACCCCTCTGGTTCTCGATTCATGGGCCCCTTCGATCGTCAGTGCCATTAGGTTTAGGGTTTCGTTTTTCTTTGCCGGATTCCAGACGATTTCAGCGATAAAAATCCAATTGGACACCACCACTGCAACCAACGTCTCAAACTCTATAAAACCCCTATGTCCCCACCAACTATTTAGTCGACATTCGCTTATCCCGAGGTTCGTGTTCATCACATTTTTTGGTAAAGTGGTGGACGACTAACGGTGAGCTGCTGTCGTTGGGAAGGTTAGCAGTTTTGTAGGGGGGATGCGAGGAGTCAAACGGTGGTGGTGGTTGGGGTTGTCACTGCTCAAAACGGTCAAAAACCGACAAAAAAAGTCACATGTCCCAACTGTCGTGGTCGGCGATCGGCGAGTGTTGAGGGGTTGTGAAAGGTAAGATTTTCTAAAGGGGGGATGAGAGTTTGAATGGTGGTGACAAGGGTGATTTTGGGTGGAAGAACCGCCAGAAAAGGGCGAAAATGTTGAGGGCGACGTTTGCTAACATGCACTAGAGCACTGTTAGAGGCGGTATTTGCTAACGTACGTCGTTCTTGCAAAATGATCAACTTACTCCTTTACTGTTTCATTAAACAATTTTACATCACTTTAAGAGTGAGAATCTAAACTAAATGCAACCAAGGGTACTAACTTAGGATTTCGCCAAACCTAGGGTGGGAATATGTCGCTTACTCCACATTAAAATTGGCAAATTACCTTGTCTAGAAAAATGGATAACTCAAAAAATTTCTTAATTTAGAAAAAAAAATAATTAGAAATACATATGTGAAGTTAAGGACTTTTCACTATGGTGCATGATTTGAGCCATCACTTTTTGAGTATAAATTTGTATCAGAACCTGCCTCACGGATATAACTGTCGTGCCTCAGAGTTTCAAAAGTTTAGGAGGATGCATGAACAAGGCCAAATGCAAATTATTTATATTTATAGTGGCGAATAAATATGAATTATTATGTAAGTATAGTTTATATATTCAACATAACACAATAACAAAAACATGATAATTTATTGTTATTTATATTCCTTAATCAATAAATTGTGTTGGAAATGGGGAATGTTACATTTATCAATAAAATAATTTTAAGATGATGTCACAAGTTATGTTAGTTTCCTATAACTGAGAATAATATTTAACAGGGTGCACATAATATATTATACATTTATTTCTTTACCAATTAAGGCTATAGAAATATTATCATGAATTCTTCCAATTTGTTATGTTTTGCTGACTAATGAGATGTCAATAGTTAATTCCAATTACAGAAAGACATAAAAATAATAGAAAAAAAAGGTGAAAACCCATGATTATGGACAGGATCATAAAATTCATTAAATAGATTTCATATCAAATTAAGGTATTAGAATTTCAAAAAAAAA